>NW_020653337.1:11271892-11492624 GCF_003589595.1 Hyposmocoma kahamanoa
CGTGGCGCAGCCCGCCCGGCGCGGCGGGCGGCGCGCGCGGCGTCAGCACGTCGCGCACGCCCGACCACGCGCCGCGCCCTGCCGCGTTGGTCGCGCACACTCGGAAGAAGTACGGCGTAAACGGGGTCAGTTTGTCCACCACGCAGCTCGTTTCCGTGCCCCGATACACTTCCGCGAAAGCGTCGTCGACGTTAGTCGCGCTCATCTCGAGCCTGTAATCGAGGATCGGCGCACCGTTGTCGTGCGGAGCGCTCCACTCGAGGCGAGCGGACCGCGGGCTTTCGACTACAGCTGCGGGAGCGTCGGGAGCCTCGGGCGGTGCCGCGGCGGTAGTGAAGGCGTACGGCTGCGACGGCGGTCCGGAGCTCACGCGGTTCACGGCGATCACCCACAGGCGATAGCTGCAGCCCGGCGACAGGTCGCGGACGACGCATTCGCGGTCGGGGCCGGCGTAGGCCAACCGAACGGTGCCGTCGGCTTCGGCCAGCTCGACGCGGTACTCGGTGAGCGGCACGCCGCCTGTACAGTCGGGCGCGCGCCATCGCACGCCCACGAGAGTAGCTCGCGGCTCGGCTGCGGGTTCGGGCACTCCACAGGGGCCGGGGCTGGTGGCTTCCGTGGTGACGGTCTCGGCCGCAGACCACTCGCTGTCGCCGGCCTCATTGGTGCAACGCACCCGCGCGCGGTACGGCGTACCGGGTTGCAGCCGATCACAGTGCGCCTCTCTCTCGATTCCTTGATAGGCGCACAAGAATCCTTCGCCTCCGTCGAGTTCTAGAGTGTAAGATTCGATAACGGCTCCACCGTCGTCAGCAGGCGGTTCCCATCGCAAACGGAAAGCGCGAGAGTGAATCTTCCCGCGCGGCGTCGGTCTCCCTGGAGCTCCAGGGCGCTCAGGGAGAGTGCGGTACGTGACTTCAGTGGACCACGGCCCCTGGCTATCGTTGGTTTCGCAACGCAGCCGGAATCGGTAATCGGTCGCTCGATGCAAACCTGTCTGAACATAGGTGTGCTCAGGCCCAGAGTAGACCGGTAGGAAGCCGTGGCCGCGTGCTGCGTCGTCCATCTGCAGCGTGAACTCCTCATCACCGCGGCGCTCCCAGGCGAGCGCCAGCGCATCCGCGGTAGCGCGCTGAAGCGTAGGCGGCGCGGGTGCGGGCGGCGGGGAGCCTGCCGTCCACACGACGGTCTCGTCGCTCCATTCGCCGCAGCCGCATTCGTTCACCGCGGCGACCCGGAACCGATATCGCGTCTGCGGGCGGAGATTATTGACGGTGTGTTGACGGGTGCGGGGACGTATGAGCTCCTGAAAGCCGTCGCCAGAGTCCATCTCCAGCAAGTAGTGTGTGATGGGCGCGCCGTTGTCGGAGGCGTTCTGCCAGCGCAGCAGCACCGTAGTGCGCGAGCGCACTGTCACGCGCGGCATCGGCAGCCGTTCGGGCGGCGCGGCGGGGGCGCAAAAGGTCGCTGCCACGCTGGGCTCGCTTGATAGTTCCCCGGCGCGAATACGCAGACACACTGAATACTCGCACCCGGGCCTCAAGTCGCGCACCCTGCAAAGAATTCGTATTAACAGAATATATCTCACAATGAAATGGTTTAATCGTAGAAAAGTATTTACCGGCATGACAGCGAGTGCCCGCTGTAGATGGCTTTGTATCCGCCACGTCCTCGGTCGCCTAGCAGTAAATCGTACGTAAGTTCGACGTTGGGAAGAGTAATGCCCTCTGGTATTGGAGCGTTCCATTGTACTAGAGCACTCGTCGGTGTGATGTCGCTAACCTGGAATAAAAAAAACAACATTACATCTCTCTCCGTTACGCAAGCGTATAGGTACTTATTACTGTCATATATTTTTCCTACGTAAAAAAATAAGCACCTGCGGTGTGCGGGTGTTGGCGAGCTGGTCAAGCACGGCTTGCGTGTTGTCGTCGTCGCCCTGAACGGAGGCACCGGCCGAGGAGCCTTCGCCCTCGGACCAGGCGCCTGACGACGCCCCGCCACTGCCGCCGCCGCGTCCGTTCAGCTCTTTGCGAGGCGACAACGACGGCGTACTAGCGCCTGAATTCGCTTCTGTAAAATATAAAAATGTATTCAATTTCACACATTCAGTCGGTACTTAATCAAAATGTAACCTATATTTTGTGCATTGTTAAACAAGATCATAATACTATGTAACTCAACTGTAATTGTATTTTATTGTTTATTTTCAACGATTCCTAGTGAAATTAACCTCAATAAAATAAATTTTGATCGAAAAGCGGCATTTGCGTCAGTTGTGAAGGTATTGGCTGCGGTGAGAAGGCTATTCAAAAAATCTCTCGCTAGATATCACTAGCGGCGACGAATGCCGAAAGTCAGTACAAAGATCTATGACAAAAATACATAAGAGAATTTCGGTAACTAGACACGTGGCTCAGCTGGTTAGAGCAATGCTACTGTGCCGCATGGTCGTGGGTTCAAAGCCCACCTGTTTGACGAAAATTTTTCTGTGTGTTCGATCTCGATGTATTCATAATCATAACAAAATTAACCTTGTTACTGTGTACTGTTGGTTGCCTAAGAAAGGTTCTTTTATTTGTGGTATTATATCTTATGGATGGATAAGCTGAAGAAAATATAGAATAATATGAACTGATGTTCGGACCCGACTGCTTTTGCTTCCCTTGGTGATTCAAGAAATATAGTCGGTCTGGTCCGAACACTAGTGGTCCCCATAGTTCTATATGCTGTAGACACATCGACGCTCCATGAATTTAAGAAGATAAACGTTCAGGAAATGAGATACTAGAGAAGGATTCTGGGATATCGCGGACATTTACTCCAATAACTCGATATCAAACAGTGTCTTTCTACTGTTGTACAAACTCACATCCTGGCATTCTTCAATCACGTCTCAAGACGGAATTTTAACTTCATAGAGCGTCTTGTCGTGCGAGACAGAGTAAAGGGCATAAGACTGGTCACCCATGCGATGGACCAATCAAATAAAGTAAAATTATTGTCAAGGTGCGCCAGACGTACACATCGTAAGTGGCTCAAGGCGAAGCAGGCAGCGTGTTGGCTTTCTTTTGTCTTTATTATTGTTAAGGTGAATTAATTATCTGTTAATAATTATTTGATGATGTTAGCACTTGTACTAACACCTTTGCTACACGTTTTTGATCTATTGTGATTACCACCAATTACATCTCAGAGACAAGGCCAAGGACGTAAATAACTATATCATTTTCCTAATTTGGATCTCCCAAGAACAGAAGATACTAGATGGTAGTGCATCTAGTATCTTCTCCAATGCCTTCAGCAAGAATAAAGTTAGGCAAATAGGTCTAAGGGAGCGTTCAAATTAGCCGCTGTTAGCAAATTAGTCCAATTAGCTGCAGCAGCGCTGCAGCCACGCGGCGGCCCACAGTGGGCCCAAGAATTATCAATTTAGGCCCACTGTGCGTCCGCGCGACTATCAATTTTCATACAATTCCTTGAAGCGCTGCAGCCGCGCAGCGGCCGCGCTTCTAGAAATTGTAGTGCAGTCACACTCGGTTGCAGTCACGGTTAGTCAGGTGTACATATAAATTTTTCAAATTAACCACAATGGATGGAAATCAAATTGAAGAATTTATAGAGAATGTAAAACAACACACTGCAATATGGGATAACAGTTCCACCAGTAACTTCAACAGTCTCACTTCATACATAGAGCCTATAATCAAAGTCTGACACAATAGTAGACAGTGCTTAATCCGCATCAGGATTGTTGCGAATATCAGCATCCGCATCCGCAGATAATCTGCATAAATGTAGAAATATGACATGATAAAAGATAAAAGGCACGCTGCAATAATTCCAAACCATCCAGAAACAGCAGCTAAAACATGAGTTTGATAAATTTCCAGAATGATTAACTTAGGCAGATTGATTGTTTCATTTGATTTTGATTTTTTATAACCACATTCCACTTTATTCTAAAGTGTGTAACATAAATAACACAACCCTTCAGTGTTTTAATAACACGCATCATGGAACTGTTACTTACTAGTGAAATGAATTATCATCGAACTGAAATGAAACTATTGACCATAGTCATAATCCCTGGAAATTGTCCATGCTATCTATTACGGTATCTGTCAGTGGCAAGGAATAACAAGATGTTTAGATCTGTTAAAATAATTTTTATTAAGGTTTGGAATCACAGCATCTTTAATAGTAGAATTTTAATGTCAAGCTTCACTAACCAATTCCATTATTCCTATTGGTTTGTTTCCGCTCCAGCTTTTGCTTCAGCTTGGAATACTGCCGCTGTGTGCGCTCATCTTTCTGGTAGACAGGTGGAGGCGGAGAATGTTGCATATGATGTGGTGGCACGTGGTGGAAGTGACTTGGGTAACCAGGGCCATAGTAGTGCTGTGGTCCCCCTGCGCCATTTGCTGGGCCCTTGAAGCAATAGAAATCCTATTTAATGAGGAAACTACATTGTGTAAAATTTAAGCACTGTATTAAAATGTTGGGTTCTCAGGTTTTCATGATTGCTATACATGGGAAATGAAACTATTTTTATAGTGTGGTGCAGGAGTTTTTAGTTTTACTGCCAGTGGTCTCTCACATTGTATACAGATGAAACAAAGCAATTCTGCAATACAAAGAGTCAACGAACATATCTGTGAACATGTCTTTGGTAAACTAACACATTCGATTCAGTAATACAAACCATAGGTCCTTACAAAAGAAATCTATTTTCTACCCAGGATGCTACGAAAGCCAATTGAAAATGAATGAATTAAAATACGTCCTAATTTTAACCAGGGATTTGATTTCTCTACACTACCAACTTGGAATCCAGTAGGTATTTACTCTGATGAAAAATCTACAGCAGAGTATACTGCAGTGCTACTCATTAATATGCTTTAATTTCCTATCATTTCAAAAAATATATTTGATTTAGTAGTAGAACTAAAATGCATATCCTTAAAATATGTTATAAATCAGACATCATCCACAGCCTGATTTCACCCAAATTGACATTTCAAATCAGACATAAATGTTAGATAAATTGGACTGTTTTTGGTAAACTAAAATAAGGTAGAATCAATTTTTCTTTTACTTGCACTGTGCACTATAGTTCAGAATAGGGCAGTTTACATTAATATTAGGCAAATGTTTGATGACCAATACCATCTCAGTCAGTGGAGATTTGTTTGAAAATATAAATATATGTATTATAGCTCCAGAAAAGCTGTTTTTTATTTCTACTGTACTGAAAAGTGATACAGTTGACATACATTTACTGTCTTACTAAAACAATATCACAAATAAGTGATATTAATAAGGATCCCTTGATATCAGTGTTATCATTATCAATTATCATATACTTGGTAAAATTCTCGGTGGTTATTTAAATACCTACTATTGCAATATGGAAACCTAGATTTAAAAAAAAATAATAATAGCAAAAGTTGCGAATAACTACACCGTTGTGTGACATAATGCATACACCTGACCTCCCTGCAATTGTATGCAACAATTTGTAATGGATTAGGGCATCAACAAAGTCCACCATCACCGTATGCAAGTACCACTATTTAATGTTATCTCAACAATACTATACAAAAATTTCAAATTAACTACTGACCTTTTTAGATTCATTATGACCTGGCTTATCTCTTGTTGGGTCAGAATCACTCATTGTAACTTAGATTGATTTACGACATATGGAAAAGCAAAACTCGCGACTGAGCACGTCAGTGCCACGATATAATGTACTCTTTGGTGCCACGTACCTACCGCCAACTCGCGCGGCAGCAGTGATAACGCTCGCTCACCGTCACACGGGCAAATAACACGGCTACGATCCGATAAACACCGATTAACCATACACTCCACACACTCTACTACTCACTTAAAATGGTCGTATAATTCATTATGGTACATGTGTTCGAATTCAAAAGCGAAACGTCTCTGTATGCGTTTAAAATTTACAAGCGAAACAATCGATAAATCAACGGAAATTGTTTGCACAGCAGGTGAACACATAGGTACCTATTCATTTCCTCCGATTAAACTAACACTATGCCTGATTTACATTGATGCAGTAACTGGTGCCACCGCCATTGGCGTACCAGTGCTGGCACTGGATTGTGCCATTTACATTAGCCCAGTTAGTTGTGGTTTCATTAAAGACGGTGTCGTAGTAGACGGAATTTAATTATACGGCAACAAAATTTAAAGAATTAATTAAACATTATGTCAATAGGGGTTTGAGAAGGAGTGGTGAAACTCACCTCAGACAGAGCAGTAGAGGATTTAGGGGAGACCTTTGCTCAACAGTGGGGCACCACAGGTCAATATTATATTTAGAAATTCTATTACGTGGTTGCTAACATAATATATATGAAAGCATAGCGAGCGAATCTTTCGTGGGATCCATCCAATTGTAGAAACTACAAACGGAATTATTCGGCCGTTCGTCAACCGATATGCATGAAACTACAATAAAAAAATATTATTCTATAGCACAGAAATCTAAACAAATTTATTTAAATCTAAATAAATTTATTTCGATTTCAGTGTTCTATAAGTTGTGACGAAACCCATAATTTTGATCCGTAAAGATCTACATCAGATTCCACAAGGAAGTAACGCGTTTCAACTTGTATTTTTACATAAATATTCACTAAAACCGAAAATTAACCTAGTACTAAAACTAGCCTACATGAATTTGATTTTTGCCTCACTTGGGACAGTTCGTTTGATATGAAACTATCATTCTATGTGTTATTATTCTAAGTTGGACACCTAGTCCGCTGTAAATACGTTGCAGAGCTGACGTACACACCTGTTATAAATGTTCAGTAAAAATCTGTAACCTCAGTGAAAAATGTTTTAAGCCACAGAGTCGTATTTTAAGAAAAATGGATAACAAGAAACTTGGTGGATATTTTAATAAATTTAAATAGATTTAATTTGTATCTTTTAAGAATAGGTACTACAAATCACAAGAAAACAAAAAAAAAGTTATTACAAACACCTTCCAGTAGTATCATTGCGGTCTACCTTTGCAATGTTAATAAAGCACGTAGCTTTAATCACTAGTGAAGTATTTTAATTCGGTTGTGTGTAATAATATAACTAGAATACAATCAATAGTCACAAGCGTATATGAATGGAAGCTTTTTAAATAATTGAAGTTGTACATTGACGAAGTCGTAATTCTTTACATCCAGGATTTAAGGGTGGCGTACGAAATTGAAATTATGAGTAAGTAAATTCATATCAGTTTTTTTCGAAAACAATCACTACACAAAAATTATTTTCAATTCCAAAGCGGTTAGAGCAGTGATAATTATACAGAAATATCATTATTTCACAAGTATGACAAATGTTAAAAAAACTAATATTGATATCAGTAGTCAAATTAACGCGCTTTTCACTGAAAGTACAGAAATAATTATCAAACACCCCTGCTATATCTAAAGTTGAACCAATATTAAAGTTTCATCATCGTTCCATTTTTCCAACATCCTTTTCAAAAATTATCAAACAAACACATGTGGGCGACTGTGTGTATGTAGCTTCAACGACTGGATCGAAATGTTTATACTCTCTAGAGGCGCTGGCACGGGACAGAAAAACGTGGGAGATCACTGGCACGGCAACTAGGCAGTATCGCTTCATTACCTCTACCCTCGCAAACCAATGTTGGACTGGCATGAAAAAATGTTTACACAATACCAATGGTTTACCTGCGCTAGCGTGCCAATAACACTGGAGTCATTTAATGTATCAGTGTAAATCAACCATCGTCCACCTAGGTTTCTCAATAGTATTGCGGTGATTGACATAAAACTTTAATTATCGCTATTAAACGGTAGTAACTGGCAATGAGAAGTAAATAATTAGAAAACGCTAATTGATCGCTATACTATGTCAAAATTACAGCAAGTAGGTAACACCCCAACAATGCAGCACAAACAGTATTGCCAATTTAGTGACTTTGTCGCTAGATTAAGCGACATTTTGACTACAAAAGCGATAATTTGTTTCCATTTAGCGATAAGAAAAAGCGACTTTTTTGGTGCCTTTTCAATAAATTTTCGTCTATTAACATTTAATATAATTTCATCTTATCTCATATAGTTTCTACTCAATGGTAGGATTGTATTGGTGTAGGTTTTTTTAATTTTTATATTTTATTCTCTTTAGAAAGATATTTATAATATAAAAGATTACTATGGTGATACAATACACTGATTTGAAACACGTTGTCCCCACTCTCTGGGTCGTGGCTAAAGTTACCAATTGCCAAAGAGTGAGGGCCTGGGAAAAAGAGAATAGGTGTGACCCGAAAGTAAAAGAAGTGGGCATTAGTCTTTAGGTTGTAAACTATGTCCGGATACTGCAACTGATATCTCCTGTGCTAGTCCGGATAGAATATTTAGAATTTAGGACTGATTAATTTTCAATTTTACTTTATGACATATTATGTAAATTAATTTTATTTTAAATAATTTGCATACCTGAATGCAGGTTGAATACTGTTACTATTACGTTTTTATAAGATCTTGAAAAACTTTGACTTTGACTCAATCCATGCCGACGTGGCTAGCACATCCAGGAGCAGTCTTAGGGTCGTATTCTAGAACTCTAATCAATGCTCAAGTCAGGATTGCACTGGAAACACAAGCACTGGAAATACGACCCTAATGGCAGGGACTTGAGTATGATTTCGAGTGCTTTAAACCATACTCAAATCCTGACTTGAGCATTGAGTAGAGTTCTGGAATACGACCCTTAATGACGAAAAATGTTCGTAACTCAAAATATGATCCTCTGGTAGAAAAGGTGGAACTTCTCCAGGCCAATCCTTTGTATTCTTTCGTGAAGCATGCAGACGGTAGAGAATCTACCGTCTATAATAGGCATTTGGCTCCCTTACCGGAGGGAATATTATGACGACGAGGAAGAAAATGATGAGTTTCATTCTTTTAGTTCTCAATCGTCGCTGTAATACTTCAGCGCGTTTTTTAAAGTGGTGTGGGCGGTTATCTACAAGCGAGCAGATATCTCTAATGTACATGCAGGCAAGAGACAGGACATTTAGCTTTTTAAAAAGTGGCTTGCAGGTGTTTTTTAGGTTAGGTTAGGTTAGGTCTTTTTTAGCTCCACAAATAGCGCGAACACACTTTTTTTGGACCACAAATGCTCTATTTACGTCTACTGAGTTTCCCCATAGTATAAGTCCGTAGCTTAATACAGCGGAGACGTACCCATGGTAGGCCATCATTGCAGCGTCGCGAGATACAGTTTGCCTCAGTCTACGTAGACCAAATACTTTGACCATTCATTGATCGACGTGGGTGCTGAAATAGACATATTAGATAGTGCAGTTCGTTGCCGTGCACAACAACGAACGAATGGAATGTAAAGCCTCCTGTAAGACTTCTCAATATGTTGCTTCCAAATATGTCGATTTTATAAACAACTGTATCGTCCTCCATAATGTCCCATTCAGTCGCTCTACTTGTCCATTGCCTTGTGGGTTATATGGAATAGTTCGGCTTGATGCTATACCCAGAGATAACAAAAATTTTTGAAGACGTTCTGACATGAATGCTGATCCTCTGTCAGAGTGAACATAAAGTGGAGTTCCAAACATGAAGAAAATATCCTTTAAGCATTTGATTACAGTCTTTACAGAAACGTCTGCCAAGGATAAGCGAATGGGAATCGAGGATATTCGTCAATTATTGTCGGAATATATTTATTTTTGTGTTACAGGGAATTAGCCCCTTAAAATCGATGCTTAGTCGTTCAAACGGTGCAGATGCTTTGATAAGGTTTCCTTGACCTTTAAAGAATCTCGGTTTAATTTCTGCGCATATTTTACAAGATGAAATTACAGATCTTATATCATTACAGAATAAGGTAAATTCTTGCTTCTAACCCAGTCTGTCAGTCGTGTTACCCCCGGGTGTCCGAGAGCATTATGCAAATCATATAAGGTATTAGTATTTATTCGGGAAAGAGCATGGCTGCTACATTATCTTTTCCCGGTCTGTATACAACATCGCATTTACAACAATATAACTCAAGTTTCCGCCTCTAATTTTTTTCATTTTTTATTTTGTTTGAATGGTGAGAAAACACGAAGCTACAGACTGCTGCTGCTAAGTAATTAATATAAAATGTTTCCCTAATAGAAAATAGCACCACTTTCGAAGGGCTTCTACCACGGCACAAGCTTCCTTCTCAATTGAAGAATGACGCTTTTCAGTTTGAGAGAGAAAACGAGAAAAATAAGCAAAAGGACGATTATTTTGTGATAAAATAGCCCCAATTGCATGTTCTGAAGCGTCAGTTTCGACAGTAAAAGTTGCGTTATAATCTATGACTTTGTATTTTTCTAATGTTTTGCCCTATAGTACAAGATGCTCTTCGACTAGGGTTATTAAATAATCAACCTCAATGTCGTCTGTCATCTTTGAATATTGAATAACAAATGAATGCGGCACTGGGGAGCGCACCGTGAGTTTCAACGATACGACGTCGTACCGTGTGTCGTGACACGTTGCGATATCGTGTCGTGGATTTTTACGTAGCTCGTCGTAGATTTCCACGATATGACGTCGCATCGTGAAATGATGCCGCTGAAATGAGACCTTGACAACTGTCTGACAACCCTGTCCAAGGGCTGACTTGGATTCAGGACCAGAACTTTTAAGGTCCCTGCGCGGGTTTGGTCGCACAGGTTATATCACTACAACTTCCCGTATAATCAAGAGGTTGATAGAGAGGGGCACTATAACGAAAAGTTAAGTTAAGTTGTAAAAGATTTGGCCTAGTCTTTTAGCTGTATCATGACCATAAAGTTCTTTCCGATGAAATGAACTTTATGATGAGCACCATAAGAGTAGTATTTTCATATGAAGTGGAAATATAGTTTTAACAACAACTAGCGACGTTTAAGCCTTCTGTCTAGCGACATTTGCTTTAGTCTAGTTGGCAACATTGAGCACAGAGTCGTAAGGAGGCAAGTATGATGCGAGAAAATGACGATAATGTAATTCAGCGAAATCGGAAATTTCACGGAATCAAACACGGATAAGTGATGAAATTATTATTATTTTCCTTAATAGCGGATGTTAAACTTAGGCTAGTGCCAGTTTTGTAACAGTAATACAAAAATTATGGCTATCGTATCAAATCTACTACATCAAACAACGACACAAGTCACGCATGACAAATGTCAACCAAAATTCTGATACAAAAACCTTAGACTATGGAAACCATATGGAAACCAAAGGTTATGTTATATTGATATATATAAATCAGACGTTATATGTATATGATGCGTTTAGACATTGAAAACATAAACATTTTATTGTCTTTGTTTGACTACTGCGTGCCATCGTAAGCCAAAAGAGATAGTGCTACATTGATTTATGTCAAACACGGGAATCGAAAATACGTATCGTCATCTTAAATGCCAACTGTCCTCATTTTGGCATTTTTAGAGAACCCTTTAATAACCGTTACCGGTTGTCAAAGGGAAGTACATCAAATGTCAAAACCAATGTTTGGCCAAATGTTTTAGTCAATTATTCCTCCCTCCCTTATTATTAATTATCCCTCTGGGCACTTCGGATCACTGCTTGATATCCACTAAAGTGGCAACGTTACTGCCACCACCACCTACTGTGGCTAAACGCCGCATTTTGCATTATGCGTCGGCAGATTGGGACGGTATGCGGGACTATTTTGCATCCGTTCCTTGGCGGCAGCGCTGTTTTAGTGAGGTGGATCCAACAGCTAGCGCGACTGCCGTTACTGATGAGATCTTAATCGGGATGGAATACTACATCCCGCATTCGGATCTCGTCAGTGGAGGGAGGCGCAACCGCTGGTTCAACCGCGATGCTGTGGCTGTTGAGAACAAACAGACTGCATACCGCGCTTGGATCAGGGGTCTAGCTTCAGACGATCCCAATACGAACTCACTTAAAACAGCCTACAATAATGCCACCAGGTCTTGCAAAAGAGCGTACATCAGAGCGGATGCTCAGCGCTATCCACGAGTTGGCCAAGAACTCCTGACGCATCCCACTGGTAGTCGTAGCTACTGGCGTCTGGCCAGAGCCGTTGCGTCGAACTTCTGCCAGCCCTCGCTGCCCCCGCTGAGATATTCTGACGGCAATATAGCCCACAAACCGCAAGATAAAGCCGACCTCTTGAGAAATCTGTTTGCAGCTAACTCCTGTCTCGACTGTAACGCACAGCCACCAAATCTACCTCACTGTGGCTTCACGACGTCTGATATTCGTATCAGACAATGCGATGTGCGTACGCAGCTGCAGTCTCTCGACGTCCGGAAAGCTAGTGGTCCTGATGGTATCCCAGCGATTGTACTAAGGAAATGCGCAGCTGAGTTGACCCCGTGCTAACGCGACTGTATCGTCTGTCAATCTCTTCAGGTCGTGTGCCGGACTCTTGGAGAGAGGCTAATGTGCAACCAGTTCCCAAAAAAGGCGACCGATCAGACCCTCATAATTACCGTCCCATAGCCATTACTTCCATAAGATGCAAGGTTTTAGAGCGGATCCTTAACAAACAACTGACCCAATACCTAGAAGATCACTCCATAATTAATGATCGGCAGTATGGGTTTCGTCCGAAACGATCAACGGGTGACCTTCTAGCGTACTTATCGCATATTTGGGGTGAGGCTATAGACAAACGTGGAGAGTCGTTGGCTGTTAGCCTCGATATAGCCAAAGCGTTCGATCGGGTCTGGCACAAAGCTCTTCTCTCCAAGCTCCCGGCGTACATTTTGCCAGCCCAGTTATGCAGCTGGATTGCCGATTTCCTTCGTAAGCGGAGAATTCGCGTCGTTTCTGACGGCAGCATTTCGAGGTTCGTGAATGTGAACCGGCGTACCGCAGGGATCCGTTCTATCTCCCACGCTTTTCCTTCTGCATATCAATGATATGCTTCCACTTGGGAATATTCATTGTTATGCAGATGATAGCACTGTTCATGGGGGATATCACGGATTCCCCGCAGCTGGGCGCGCCGATACTGACAGAGAGCGACCTGATCTTGTCGTTGAGCTCAATAGGATATTGGACCTCATCTCTGCATGGGGATCTAGAAATCTTGTTGAGTTCAACGCCAAGAAAACACAGGTTTGCGCGTTAACAACAAAATTGTCGCCGTTCCTTCCCATGCCTTCTCTCATGAGCACAGCACATTTACCTCAGAGCAGTTTTACCTTGCTCGGTATAGAAATCTGCTGTGATTTGAATCCAAGGAGCTACATCGAATCTGTGATCAAAACAGCCTCACGGAAACTCGGAGTCCTGAATAAGGTGCGATGTTTTTTCACGCCGGACCAGTTATGCCTGCTGTACAAAACACAGGTCCGGTCTTGCGTTGAGTATTGTTCGCACTTGTGGGACGGCTCCGCCAAGTACCTACTCGATGCCTTGGATAAATTACAGCGTCGTGCTACTCGAATTAAAGGCGACGAAGAGGTCTCATCACGCCTTGAACCTCTGCAACTGCGTAGAGATGTTGCATCGCTTAGCGCCTTTTACCGCATGTACCATGGTGAGTGCTCTGAAGAGCTGTTCAACTTTATCCCCCCTTCCCCGTTCCTGCTCAGAAGCACGCGTGCTGGCCTTCGTAGTCACTGTTTCACTACCTGCCGCATTCCATCGCGTACTAAAAGGTTCGGTGGCTCCTTTCTCTGCCGCACGGTTGACAAATGGAACTCCCTTCATTCACATGTCTTCCCTCCCTCTTATGATATGGGGTCCTTCAAACGAGGCGTGAAGAGGCATAGTGTAGGCAGGCAGGGTGGAGGTGGCTAGTGCAGTGAGGGTTTCATCGCTGCACTAGGTTCCTCTGCGTTTGGACACCACTTTCCACTTAACATCAGGTGGAGTGGAGTCATTTGCCTGTCATGTATAAAAAAAAAAAAATTCGCATGAATGTTAATGAAATCAACAAAAATATTGACAGTGAGATTAATTAAGTATTGATTAAAATACGTCGCTGCGGCATTAAGGCATGCGGCAGTAGGAAAGGCGGAAATCAACCGAATGTTACATTACACCGGCGTGTGTTATTTTATTGTCTGTAAATCATACAATAGCCCAAATATCTCATGTAATTAGACTCATTTTAGTAGTTTATTCATAAGTCTTGCCGAATTTTGCTTTGGTTACTTTAGGTTGCCTGTTTGTTAGTATATTTTGAAGATTGTTGATAACGATTATTTTGAGGTAATGTTGTTCTTGTAAGCAGACATATCATCGATATTCTGTTATTAAAACAATTCACTACGAGGTTTTTATTTTTTCATTATTATTATTTTTATTTTTAAAGTTTACCTACAAATGAAAAAAGAAAGAAAGAATGGTTGGAAATTATAGGTTTGCCGAACATAAACATCGGATCAAATGTCATCTTCGTTTGTTCGCTCCATTTTGAAGAGTCAAATTTTAAAAGAACTTTGAATGTAACTAGATTACATGGTAATGCAATTCCATCGTCGCATTTACTGGTAAATAATTTTATATTTAATTTTGAGTAAACAAGAGACATTGCTAGGCATTCTCAGTTCCTTAAAACCACACACTCATTTCCGATTTTATTTATATTATATTTCGTAATATGTGAGCGTTGATAAATGCAAAATAATAAATTCAAAATCTCATATCTATCATCCCGGATATTCCCATATGACAATGAATATATTGATCTACTTTTATTAAACATTTTAATCATACTTTGATTACAGTAAACTATACAAATTACAAACATAACAAAAAAAACAGTTTTTAGTCAGCTCCTTTCCTTAATTTTTTTAACATCAAAAGAAATTTTATTAATAGGATACGTATAAGGAGTTTTACTTTGAACGTAGCCATAATAAACTGATTAAGAATCTACATATACAATAGGAAAACAGTGTAGGATGAGAAATACTGAGAGGACAGAAATATTTCAAGTGTCTCAAATCTCAAAATAGCACATAATATATCCACTAAATCTTAGATTTGAGGTATTATCAATGGCTATGGAGAAAACAGCGGCGAGCGGCGTTTGCTTACGTTGTTTTCTTTAAATAAACGTTTACTCTAATCTTCGTTTTCGATGAAAAGCAAAGACGCATCCTTTCAATAATTATTATAAATTAAGTAGAACGTGGAGCTCTACATTTTTCCTGTGTTTATTTCTTTTCGATTTTACAAGAAATCAAGTAGTATTCTTATTGAAATCAGGAAATTCCACGAATTTTTACAAGAAAATAATATCTCTCTGTCTTTGTGCCTTTTTCGTAGACCATTTATGGTGATGACGTCATGAGACAGCATTAAAACGGTGGCATTATTATTGCAATGGTGGATAGTTTTTACCACTAAATATATTTTGCTTGTAAAAAGTTTATCGACGAAGCTACCAAATAACTTAAATTTACTGATAGGTACTTACCTTTTAATTAATATTATGCACATTACGCCAAATTACCATTATTACAATATATTGGAGAGTTCGTTATACCCGGTTTACTCTCCTTTTAGGAGAGCTCGTTAGGAGAATGGTGCAAAACTCAAGGTCCATAAAACAAAGGCTGTCTCATTTGTGACGTCATGGAAAGGCCGATCTGTATTGAGCTTAGAGGATGGAAAAAAATAAAGTTGAGAAGTTGAGTAAGTTTTTATGAAAGTTATCTTTGGAAATAGGGTTTAGACAGTTTCAATTTACTTTCCTATAAAAAATTACTAAAAAATAAAACTTTCAAAAGTCATTTAACATTAAACATAAAATAGGCATACCCGGGAAGAGATTCTTATCATATGAAGAAAAGACGGGCAGAATGTGGCTATCGTGCAGGTGGCAAATAACGGTCCCACGTGGTACTTTAAAGACAACAATTGAAAAATTACTTTGATTGGATTTTTGCATAATTTTGCTGTAAATAAGTTTTAAATAAAGTTTTATTAACGCCTAATATTATGTTTTATCAAAACTCAATAGTCAAGAACAATTCAGGATAAGAAACGTTCCAATTTTGCAAACATAGTTTTTTAGTAAAATTTACTCCGTTTGCACATTAATAGCAATAATTTCATATTTACATTAGATACAATGAGAAATGATATCATTTTGAAATCCTCATTAAACCTACATTATTTTAAAGTAATAATAATAATAATAATAACGCTCACACTCAACATAGCCCCGCACTAGGGAAACCCTGTGTCGCGGGTGCCATGGACACACACATAGACAACTACAAATTACACCCAAACTCACGAGAGAAACAAATGTAGGCCATACAAATATTTCTCCCAGCCCGGGAATCGAACCTGGGACCTCTGCGTGGCAGTCCGGCATGGTAACCGTTCGGCCACGGAGGCAGTTAAAGTACTTGGCCACACAGGTTATCATACTTTTTTTTTATACAGAAGGCGCGTAAACTTCGTAAAAAATAAATTATTTCTCTGAAAAATGAAGTTAAACTTTTAAAAAAAAAAAGTACATTACTTAGTCATACCATTTACTGCTTATCTAAGGACACAGTTACCGTAGAATATTATGACACCAAAAAAACCAAATAAATTCATTCATTTGTAGTCATAGTGGACAAAAACCTAAAATAAGATAAAAATAATTAACTTTTAAGAAAAAAAAAACATTCCTTGGGTACTACATGGGATAGATTTTTTTTTGCATTTTTTTTTGGAACAGTCGCTGTGCTATAAGCCATTTCAGTAGGTATGATACATTCATTACCGGACACCCTGTATATGGTGTGACAAATATATTCGACCATATGGTCGAATATATGTATAATAATGTATAATGTATAATCGATATCGATTATACAAAGATCTTTTGTAATTTTTGTTTAAGAAATTAACTAACTATGATACTACTATATTATGATCGGACACGTGTATAGCCCCTACTGCCCCTCGGAACGAAAAAGTGCACAACTAACATTTTTATGAAAATTGAGTTATACACATATTCGGAATCAGAAAAAAGATCAATACAGGACCTGTTTTTTTTAATAATTGTTGAATATACTGCAAGCTCAAAGGGCACAACTAACATCAATAATTAGATAGTATATTATAAAATGTCATAGTTAACGTCTATTATGTTAAAAACACTAACAAAAAAGGATTTTACTCAGTAATGTACGGAACGGTGCCCTTATTATGTAGTTCAATTACAATATAATAACACAAAAAAGGTGCAACTGAATGCAATTGTGCCCTTTAGTTCTATTCATGAGTCATGTATTACAAATCACGTTGAAATTAGTTATGCTCTATGCAGTAATAATATTTTTATTTTACTTTTTTCTACTAAGTTAAAAGGGAAAATTAAAGTAATTTTTAAAAACTGCTGATTAAATGCCTTTCTTTCTTCCGAAGGCAGCCTAGATAATATTTATAAGTAATTCAACTATGATTGCATATACCTTTCGTTGTAATTTACCTACTTTTGCGCTAATGTGCGTAATTTGCAAAAGCAATAATTTGAATAAAGACCTAAACTGCCTGTAAATTACACATTGATAGAAAAGTGGTTGTGAATACCAACATTTATTGACACTAGACTATGGAGCAAGTCCTGTAATTATTGTCAATATAGCGGACAGCATCTTCTTATTAGCACAGAGTGAATGGATTGCAAAAATAATAATCTGAATCGGCCTTGATAGGCCAGTGAACTGTTGAGGCGACAATACCTAAGCGTCGCTATGTTACGCTTTGTAGTCTGTTCTTTCATTTTACAACGTTAAACAAAACACTTGAGTCATCGAAAAACTATGAAAACCTTCGAATAGACTGTAGAATAATATAAATTATATAAGATATATATTTAGGTGTGTGCATATTTACACTCGTTTTAGTAGACGTTACTTTATAGACCTCTTCAGTGTCAGCAAATGTGTTAAAATTCCTTCAGTTTCTTATTTAACTTATAATATTAATGTTCAATGATAATATTCATGAATTAAAATTCATTCGCAAGGTAACTGAACACAATAGCAAAAAAACTTAGGACCAAGGTATTGGAGTAAGAATTAGAGACTTCCTTTTAACGATAGGGAAAAATCAATAAAATTCTCGAAGACTTTATAGATATAGTACATGCATGAAAGTATTACGAATAAGGGTTACTATTAGGGATTACTTGATACCTGATTTTCTTTACGATTCTCGAAACGTTTCGTGCGGCCATTGAATACCTACATTTTAAACAAATGCTGGAATATCTTTACTTCATGACAGTCAGAATCTTTCAGGAAGCCCTATTAGCAGGCTCTACTTAAGGGCTCGACTCCGTTTAGGTTCCGGTATATTTTACAAATTATAAAAATAACCTTACATAATGATGTTGCGGTTGATGATGCGGTGGGGGTTGGTGATGAGGTGGTTGATGGTGCGGCGGCTGGTGGTGCGGCCCATGGTGCGGATGCGGGTGAGGCTGCGGGTGCGGTACCAAGTAGTGCCGCATGCCGTTGTCATCCAGCACCGGTGGCAGCAGTTGCGGCATCATCGTCGCTGACGTCACCACTGGCATGCCACCTGTAAAGGATTAAATAGTATGTTTTTGCTACAGATGATGTCAAAAGATGAGATTTTAAATGTTTGTGAAATGTTACAGACGATGTATAAAAATGTTGTGTGAAATTTACTCGTGATTCTGATAATACAATTCTTGTACCATACCATTTTATTCTTACTCAATAGATTTCACGTTAACTCAGACAAAACGATTTGTAATCTGAGGTTAACTATCACAAAAAAAAACATAACTAAGCAACCAAGTGACTAGTACATTAGTGTTAAGTGTAACTTGGTAAAAAGTGGAGTTAAAAGTATATAAGACACCGAAAAGCCTATTTTTAGATTTTAAAAACGTTCGTGTTTCGTGTGAAAAAGCATTTTAAATGTGTCTTAATATGTTGGTATCCGTACCCATAAGTCGTTAAAATAACACAGCGTAGTCTGTATTGAATCGATCTCTCATTGATATAAAAAGTAATAAAAAGTAAGCCATTATTTTGCCGTCACCTAAAGGTTCACGAGCAGATATTCCGAATGTACAGTCAAGAGCACATCAAGTTAGATACTTTGGACCGTTTCAACGTTAGTGGCACAAAAAATAATTTAAATCTTAACTGACAAGTTTTTAAGCTCTTGCCAAAGATGTAACAAACCAGAGGCAAAAAGAATTTTAAAAAATAACAAGAACCTTAAAATCAAATTTGTACAACTGGCCCGCGACATAGGTGGCTAATTGTGCTTTATTTTGAACAGCGACGCGGCGACGCCCGTTGCGAGCAGTAACCGCAGCTTAAGAATAAACTCTTTTTGGCCATTCGTAGAAATCGCCGGTCGTGGATTAGCTGGGGATCATCCACTTTGTAAGCGGCCCTTGCGGCGGAAACGTGCGCATAGCTGCGGACGGGATTGCGATGCACCGTGTCGACCGCAGCCTCTTGAGCAATGCCATGCGCCGAGCTCAACCATCCTATGAGAGCCTTGAATCTCTTTGTTTGAGATGCAAAACATTTGCCCACTATGCCCACTAATCATTTGCTGCATCTGACAAAATCTTATTTTAATTGAATGTGGTTAGACTTTCTGCACTGGTTTGATTAAGTACAATAAACATCTAGGTTTACCGTTTACCTTCATTATAATTAATAATAAATCGTTCGATAAATTCGACAATTATTGTAAAGTTCAAATAGTGCGTTGTCGTTGGCTCATACATAGTGACGAATTAAAGACAACAAAGTTCAATTGCACAAAGACTAATCAAATTTGTTTCAATAAATAAATACCTCCGTACTTATTTACCGACGAAATCAAATACAAATTAGGTTTCAACCCTATTCTGAACAAATCGAAAATACGTCTTGAACTTAAATGGAATTTTTGTGTAAAATGTAAGGACGCGTTACTCGTAGACTCGTAGATGTAGGTAAATGTTTCCGAACGAGTGCAATCTCGCACATACACCCACGCCCGCGTTACTGTATATAAATACAGCAACAATATTATAAATAAATAACGCGCGGCCTGGAAAGACCATGCTCTCGTCTTATAGTTAGAGCGGGCGGTTACGTACGGAGTTTTGACAAGTTTCATCCAAATAAATTGTAATTATAATGGCATGTTGTGACTCTAAAACGTTGACTTTCTGAGGGTGAAATACTTCTCCGTACCTATAGGCAGTATATACATTTTGATTCACTTAATGGCGCATTTACACCAAATCGTCAGGCGACCTCCGCTTCTACGCCGAGAGCGGCAAGCTACCCGGTATACATAATGAGCCGTCGGACGACGGTTTTTTTGCAGCCGAAATCGACCGATGTGACTGGGTGCATATCGCCTTCGGCAAGGCAAAGTAGTATGTCGAAGGTCGGCAGACGAACCGGTGTAAATGCGCCATAAATTTCGCTGAATAACACGTGCCAATACAAATTTATAATACGGTGCCAATACTATGCTGCATCCTTAGGATAAACATTAGAATATGTAAAATTATGAAACGTGTATCGCTTCAGGTATGCATGAACATACGACAATAAAAATATTTTGAATAATAAACTTAACTGTTCCACGTGTACACAGTGAAGTATTTCATATTTTGTAAAAAAATATATACATACTTACATACATTATGCAGATATGCCTTATCTACTTGCAAGGAATCGCAACTTTGTAAACCTTTTGATATATATGATAATTAAGTACTGCGGCACTGGCAACAGTTGACTCGCAGGGTGGTTTTTTAATATTAAAGTAGTGCACCACTAAAGTAGATGTACAGTCATCTAGGCAAAGCAAACTGAAAACGCTGTTAAACTATTAATTTTTGCTCTCAGCTTGTAGTACTAATATTGCACAGACAATAAGAATAACCTATTAGCTATTTAGCTATTTAGCCACATCAAAATCAAATGGTTTTGATGTGGCGAAGTTAGCTGCTTTTAAAATAAAGCGCGCCTTTTTACATTTATTCAGCAGTTTTCATGTTCAATGTGAGACAATGAGGTACGATCAGCAGTTTCGGACACTAACCATATTCAGTGTGCATAGTACACATGTGCGGTTGTTGCGGGTGCTGCTGCGGGTGCGGGCACATTTCCGGCGAAACGAAGAAAGATTCCGGAGGGTAGTACTCGCCGTAGTAACCGTCTCCTGGGCCGCCTCCCCCGCCGCCCTCAGCCACGCCCACGCCCACCATCACGGCGTCTAAGCGCGCACGCGCATCGCACGCCCGCGCCCGTGCGCCAACATCGGCGCCCGCGCACACGTCGCGCCAACCGGGCTCCAGCTGCGCTCCTCAATCTGCAACAAATTAATTACTCCTGAAATCTATGTGTAACGATTAGAAGCACGAAATAGACTCAGCTTCAAACCAAAAGCAAAGTAAATGAAGCACTAATGACTGGATGACCACAGAAATCAATTTAATCGCCAACCGCTAAAATTCTGCATCTCGGCGCATACGACCATTAAGTGGCGGTATTTCTATTAAAAAAATACGATTCAAATTGCGCGAGCACATCGTGAGCGTATTTGTTTGGAGAGGAGTTTGATTGATAGTTACATCGATTTACATACTACCAAAATTACATACTACCTAGATTCACTGAGTAATTAACGGGCGCGTATTATCTCAACGGTTCTGTAAGCAAAAGTATGAACTAGCAACCGAGTATTATACATGTTTTATCTTCCTGACTTAATTGAGTCACAGCACTAGCAATCATACTTACAGCTGACTTGAACCTTTACTCATCGTTGCTAAGCAATAGCTTAGTAATAACTAATGACAGTTTTACAAACCATTTATTGTAATACCTGGTAACACCAATTTAATGCAAGTATTTTATACCTGGAAAGACTGAAAAAATTTTTCTCTACGTGTGTACTGTGTATATGAATTCCCTCTATACACGGTTACGATTTGTAATCGTGTCTTTAACTAGCAGCGTGCCTAGAACTTCAAAATATCACCAAAAGTGTAACATTTATATAAGAACCTACCTACTGGCAATTAAGAATTCACATAAATTTGCCAGAGACAAAAAGTAAATGATACATTGCAATTTTTATTCTACTTATGCTTGAACTTGAAAAGAATTAAGGAATTCTTTTCAAGTGTGACAACCGGCGGATGCAGATGATTACGATAAGAAGCATTTTTAGGGCTTATCAATAGCAGTCACGCGCCCGCTTTTACCTCACTCGGGACATATTTCCAAGTAAACGGTACGTAGGAGCTGCATTCAATGTTGTAAGTTGTGTCAAAGCAGGTGAATTTGCAAAAAATATTTGTAACAATTTATGTCTCACTGGAAACAGGGTACTGTTTGTAAAATCACTTTTGTGTAATTAGTAATAATAATAATAATAATTTATTTATTGCTCTTTCCACCTTAACAATACAAATTACAGGGTATTTAAAGTAAAGAACATCATACAGTGAAAATTGTGAAGTGGAAGACTAAACCTAAACTAGGTTGGACCTGTACTATAGGTAATGATGATGTACTCATATGAATTCAATCAAAACATTTTATTCATACAGTGTGTTTTTCTTCTATAAACTTTCATAAAAACTTTTTCCGATATTTGCTCGATTTTTCTGTTTTCTACATTCTGAAGTTGGCTCTAGGTTAAACAATTTTATAAATTTGTTAAATATAATTAATTAATTTTGAGTAAATGCTCAGTACTAACTATATAGATAGAGGGCTCGATAAAAGCTGTATATTAGGTTGTCATTAGTAGGTCAAAATACCGATTCTTGAACAAATTGTCATTCGATAACACTCCTGTGTCAGTGTTTACATAACTTAGTAACCCAACTAGATAGGTTCGCGGAAACGATGATACGAAATGTCATCAACTGCAATTTGTGTCTGGGGTTTCCCCCCTGCTAGTTAACACCGCATTGACATAGTATATATTGCTAAAATTGTGGTTGGTAAAAATTTATTTATTTTTCTTGAAATTAAATCGCTGGGTAAGTAAGTGCAAAAAAACAAGAATTTTTGAAGATAAGTGATGGAACAAACAAGTCGTGCGCCTGGTGGCAAAAGCGACACGCTTATCTATGACAATTGCAATGTCATTCGAGAGCTTTAAATCGCAGAGATCTGAGGAGCATTGCCACTGCATTCGTCACCTTGAGACAAAAGTTAACAAGTCCCGTGCGCCTGCAATTTCATCAGCACCCTTATCCTTCAGAACCGAAATACAATAATGGTCACTTTATCACTTGACGGCAGAAATAGGTAAGGCAGTACATGCCTTTTTTCCGGGGGAAAATCCGTCATGGATACCACCGCGACACGGGGAGGCGTGGTGGTAATGTGAGACGCTTACTCACTAAAAACCCCCGGATATTCCCACACCCCGCGTGAGACGGGGCTGTGGCCACGCGGTTTACGATCCACGGCCCGTCTGCAGTTATCCGCCACCACCTCCATCGTTAATGGCATGCCGGGCATACTTGGCACACCAACCAACCCGATAAGGGTTCATTTATGGGTGGGATAATGGGTGACAAAAGCTCCCGTTTTTTACTCCCAGGGTTCACTCACAGGGCGGCAGTTGGGGGGCATAAGCCAGCCGCCTGCGCCCCAAGCGTTTGCGCCGCATAGGACTCTTCCTCTCGCTCCCATTCCGCTGTCTCCTTCCGCGACATTACATCAGTGCAGAAAGAAGCCACCGCACTCCACGCCGTCTCGCTACCGACCATAGCTCGAACCACGGTTGGCAGGGAAAGGTCGTGTCCTACTACTGCGGTCAGAGACGACCGTTGGTCCTCCCACGCCGACATGCCTGCAGTGTGTGTTGCGCCGTATCTTCGGTGCAACCACACTGATGGCATACGGCCGTCGGTTCTCGTGCCACCCTGCACAGGAATTTGCCAAAAACAGCCATGTCCTGACAGGATCTGCGCAAGGTGGAAGGAGACTCCTCCCCAGGATCGATCTGCCCATTCTCCCAGAACGGGTCGAATCGCTCCGATGGTCCAGTGGCCAGATCTCGGCTCTTCTAGCTTCTCTTGCCACTTCTGGAACACGACCCGATGGATGTTGGTCCGCCATCGATAAATGTGCTCCAGAAGTGGCTCCTCCCCTTCGGCCCTCAGCTCCGCTGTCCGCCAATAGATGGCTGACAACGCCTCCGCGTCCAGATCCCATGGTGGCCGGATCCCATCCCGCCGAATCCTAGCCGCGGTATGGGCAACTTCCGCCCAGTGCAGTGCAGTGCTCGGGCTGTAACCAGAGTGTCGTCTGCGTAACACACCACGTCAACTCCAACAAGGCATTCCCTCCGCAGCACCCAGTCGTACCCGATGTTCCACAGGAGCGGTCCGAGGACCGATCCCTGTGGCACATCCCACGACACGATCTTTCGACCCATTCCATCGCGGCTCGAGTAAACTACAGCTCTATCAGAGAGATATGATTCTACTGTCTCCCGTAGATATTCGGGCACGCGATGGAACTTGAGCGCCTCCATTATGGCCAGGGCAGCGTGTTAAAAGCATTGGCGATGTCAAGAGACACCGCCAACAACACTTCGTGTCTGCCCACTGCGTCGTCCGCCAGGTCGCGCAATGGCGTGAATGGTTTTACTCACACTACTGCAGAGATAGGTAAAGTGCCAGTACTTCCCTGGGCGAATTCTTTCGCAACGAGTTCTACTTGATACAAAAAAACAAAAGATGTGTTCTCAAACATGGATCTGAATATACATAATTATTGTAGTCTGCGGTCCCATAAATAATAAATAAATAAATAATAACGCACACACTCAACACAGCCTCGCACTAGGGAAACCCTGTGTCGCGGGTGTCATGGACACACATATAGACAACCACAAATTACACCCAAACTCACGAGAGAAATAAATGTAGGCCTTACAAATATTTCTCCCGGCCCGGGAATCGCACCTGGGACCTCTGCGTGGCAGTCCGGCATGGTAACCGTTCGACCACAGAGGCAGTTATACTTGATCAGAGAACAAATAGTAACTTGATGCCTTTACACTAAACTTTAACACAATCGAAACATGTTATGGTATCACACATAAGTAGCATTTTATACAATATACTATTCTATAGGTTGCTTCTATACTACTTATAGATTTATGCTTCGTCGTAACCATATTATGTGCGGTTTCTGTTTTCACAACTTATAAAAATTTGGTTCTAAATAACAAAAGGTACATTTGATAATAGATTTCAGCCTTGATCTGCGGGCAATTAGCTACACCCTGCACAATTTAAATCTTTAATTTCCTTATTGATGAAACTAGTGTCGTGCACTCCGAGAATATGACCTTCTATTCAATATTCATAAGCGGTTGTACCTAGAAATACACATATTGATAAAAATACTATATACATACATCGAAGTATTCGAATGAAATTAATAAAAAATCCTAATCGGCCCAAAACGCATCTTTTTTGTTATTTTTGTCACTTTCATAAAATACTTAATTTACGTGTCTAGTGTAGCCTATATAAAATAAGCGTCCATAAGTATATTGAGTGTGACGCGACGGATGTAAGAACTTTAGATCGCGGACCCTCCGAAAGGAATTCCTGTATAAGTACGTGCCTGACCAAGTGTGGAGTTCTCGGTGAGAGACGATCATTCATCGGACTCGATCATGTTCAATTGAATAAACGCAGAGGTGGCGTGGCGTTAGTTAACACTGGATCGTACTCGTTGTTATGTAAATAGGCCCGTGGAAGAGTGGCTAGCCTATTGCCCGCGCCCGTGCCGGCTTCGGCATGGTCACGGCCGGACGCACGACGCCCTCAGCCCTCACTTATTATCATTCTTTAAGTAATAACGCTTATCTTTCCCGATCTGATATGATCAACAACGAGGTCATCAATTGCTATCTTAAATCGGAATTTTACTCAAGTACTCACGTAGAAGCTATTTAGAAGGTAGACAAGTTCATTGTGCTGTACAAATCAATTTTTCTCTGTTTTAGTTAATTTTTTACACTTATAATGTTAATACATAATGTAGAGCGCAATTGTTGCATTAGATAAAACTAAATAACTACCTACCTGCTAACTTTGCCTTTGTAGAGTTGTTATTGGCTGACAATGTAATGAATGGACTTCTGACTCACCACAGGAAAACAGACGTGTTGACAATATTCGTATCCCAGTACGATTCCAAAACTGTTTCGGTACTCAAAACGGTGGTCGGCGACCACAGACTATAATTACAAAGGCAGGAAAAGTAATTGGTGACGTTTATTTTCACAATTAATTATTTACATATGGTAACCGCAATTTTACAGCGACTCTATTTATTTCGCGTTAGGTCATAGCCAATTTAGCGAATACATTTTTATGTTTTTCCTATCGCTGGGTAGGTAATTGAAACGAATCGTAATCACACCACTGACGCACAAACTAGCATCGAGCCATTGATCCAACAATTATTATGTATGTACGATAAAAACCAGATTTAGTCAAAGCACACGTACGTAAATTTCAACATTCTTGTCTATTTAAACTTTACATTTCGTAAACTTCGATATCTGTGTCATTATATAGTTGTGTTATTTTTATTATCTTATAAATTTTGACTGAATTATTGTTATTGCTGGATTATTTATCCAATGAATGATGGATTAAATGGATTAGGAAATGAAAACATTTATTCCGATCTAAGTCGCGTGTATTTTCAAACAAACCAACGTTTCGGGTCCTTTTGCAGGTCCCATTGACAAGGCTGTCTGAGATAGTAAAGTCATCAGCCAGTTATGTCTAACATTAATGCAAGCCGCCCTATTTTTCACTATAATCACAATAGTTATTTAAATGCTTTATATATCTTTAAATTTTCCATTTTATTTCAAGATTATTTCAATTTACGCTACGTATGAAGTTTTATAAATTATTAGATTTTATTTTAACAATATGATTTTTAATTAAATTGAATTTATTATTAATTTATAATGGCTATTAGAATACATTAAAATATAATATTAATTAGTACTGCAGTCTACTTGAGATTGTTCATCAGAGAAAATACCTACTGGATCCCAAACTACGGAGAAACCATCTCTTCCTTGTTGAAATTAGGATGTTTTTTAATTTCAGTGGCCTTGAAAAAAATAGTTACATTTTCTGTGTAACAATCGCGAAAACCTAAGAACTCCATATGATTAAATTATTTGCGTAACTTATCTAAACAAATTCATCCTAAACAGAGAAATATAGTCCTCAAAAGTCACCTGTGAACCGAATTTGACTGGAGACCAACTAACTAAACATTTCGTTTCGTGGAATTACCGAAAGCTAAAAAGAGTGCAAAAGGAAGATTCACTTGAACTCGTCGCGCTCGAGACGTTCTAAGAATTAATTTACATAGACAATGCGGAGACAGAAGCGTCCGGCTACAAGACTTCAAAATTCACAACTCGTCTGTACCCCTCCCTCACTATAATCATTATGACAAAATGCTCAACTCAATGCTACTCATATTTTACATAATAAGGGTATTAAATTAATATTTAATTAAAAGTAGATAGGAATATTAGGTATTTATTTTAGGTTTTGAAGCGTTATTGAATCAGCAGGTAAGTAATTTTGATGGAGTAGGGTTGGCCGAACCCACCACTCATTATTTTCTGAGCATCTTGTTTTCAGTAGGTGTACGTATTTGTCCAGAGAAGTACTGCCACCTTCCCATTTCTGCCGCCAAGCGGGTAATGGTGCTGGTGATTACAGGCACATGGGACTTGTTTACTTAGGGTAACGTACACAGATACTATGGCCATAAATCTTTGCGATTTCAAGTTCTATACTTTTCTGTCATTTGGTATAAAAAAAATATCTTACTAGCTCTGTCTACGGTCAAGCGAATTACCTACGGCGAGCATGCTTTACAAACTGGAAAATTCCCGTTAACTATATTATTGCAAATTCACATGAACATTGACCCTTAATTAAATCACCCTTATAACTTATTCATGGCCGTCTGCCAAGTATGTCAGAACATTCTTAATCACTCATTTATACACCTAATATAAGGAAATTAGTGATAGACTTCATTTAGAGACCCAAAGACAGAAATGAAAAAAAGATTTCTGTTTTAAGTTTCGAAATTATGATTTTGTATAAAAATACTTATATAAGTATTCCTCTGTGTGTGGTGTCGATGTGTTCCCCTGACTAGCTGCTAAATATCACGGATGGTTATATTAATGGTCAGTGATTACATTCGTTGACGAATTCACGGTACATAATATTCATCAAGTTGCTCGTGCACATACATACAACGATATGCTCTTTTTACCTACCTAACTTTGCACCTATGGGTTCTATAAATTGATTAAAAACTTCAATAACTTTCACTTCATAGGTATCCTGAGTCGGCAAGAATAAAGAGGTGTGAGGGACAGTCAGGGCGCAGGCTCCGTCGCGGCGCCCGCCTACAGCGCGCCGAAGCTGAGGGGGTAGGCGCCCACGCACTGAGAATCTAACCTATTAAGTTTTGTTAAATGCCTGGCAGCTTTTCAGATACATGTAGGAGCATTATTTTGATTTGTTCATTCCTCATGAAAGCAAAATCAAATTAACGTTATATTTTAAATGTACGCTTAAAACGGTTTTACTTTAACCATTATGTGATCTGTGACTTTAACAGTGCACCTAAATTCAATGCAATTTTATTTATCGCTGTAAAACAATGTTATTGTGGCAACTATAAAACAAACGTAACGTAAAATAAGTGGTCCATGAAACAAAAAAGTAAACAAATCACTTACACCTTTGTATCGTGCACATAGTGATTTATCACTAAAACTAACACGAATAAAAAAGAAATATAAATCGTCGGTGTTTTGTGCTTTTGTTTCAAATTCATTTCAAAACTTAGACTTATTTTAAACCAAAACTGAATTTTAAAACAGGATGTAAATATTTTAAAATAATTGTTAAAACCTAAAACGCGCTGCTGAAAATTTTTTTGAAATGACGCTTTCGCCTTTCTACGAAACACCAACGAAATAACAATTCATCTCTTATTTATTTAATTGAATATCGTGATGTTTTACTACCATAATTTTAATTTATTTTTTTGTGAAATTGCTCTACTACTTTGTTATAATGATTAATAATAATAACGCTCACTCTAATACAAAGATTATGGCAATATAAGCCTAAAATATCCAATACAAAAGATCTGTAACAAACACATAGAGAAATTCGTAAAGTCGGGTGACTCGATCTGTAGCTCAGTCGGTAGAACGGTGGCCCTGGTTGAGCATAAAAATGCAGGTTCGAGTCCTGTCAGATAGAAATAATTTTTCTTTGTGTACTTGGTACTTGGTATAACGGACTGGTGTCCGTAACTATACGATCTTTGTATTAATATTAATTAAATACGTATCATAAAATATGGACATCTTGAGCTAAAAATAGCCTATACTTTTGAAGTGGATGGCCTATTCGTCTGTGGCCCAATGCGGCAACCAGCCAGCACATTCTAATTACGGTGAGCAACCCCAACTGTTAGTCAGTAAACTTTAACAATGAAGTATAAAATAGTTAATTCGAAATTAACACCATGTTTTTAACTCCAAGCATTTAAAAAATACAGCTTGTATCATGAAATACTTATTTAAAATGAAGGCTTGTTGGCGAGACGCCATCGTAGTCAAGATAAACGAGCCTTTGTTTTGGGGCAAATTCGTGCAATAACCTTTCGGATTCAAGATTCATGCTCCCTTCACTGAATGTCCACACTGTCATAAAATTCAAGTACGGTATACTTATCTCTCAGTGGGATATAATATTTCCCTTAACTATTGTAACAAAATAAGTAAAGTAAACATTTACATGTAGTATTGTAAATAAACGTTACTCAAAGAACAACCTACGTGTACCTACAAAAACTCCATAATTATTTTTCCTTATAGCTGAACCGAGAATTTGATTTAATAAAATTCCTAGAAGATCGATGATAAAGACATGTGTATAAATAGAAGATCTCTATCAAGCATAGATTTCAACGAATTTATAAACGCTTATAACAAGCCCTTTCTGGTTTAAAGCAAATAGTATGACGTCGATATTATGCAGGTTTCTTTTCTAGAAACTGTTCTAATACAGATTTTAAGATTTTCATGGTTATTTACTAAATAATTATCACTAATTACAGATTTCTAGCCACGGTGTGATTTCACATCACATTCAGGTGAATGAGCATTGACTTGAGCATTAAGTAGAGTTCTAGAATACGACCCTTAAAGTACTGTAACTGGGGCGTAGCTTAGGATGCGTAGCGAGAGGTACTTTTATGAATTTAAACTAGAATAATCTTCAAAACATGGTTTATTGTATTCTTTCACATACTTACAGTTGCGGCGTTGGGTTACATTTCGATATCTCAAGATGCTCCATTCTTTTCTTCTTCATTCCTTCTTCTCTTCTTTCAAACTTCTTCTTCAAAACATTCTAATTACAAAACTATTCATTCAGCCAGAGATTCTACTCATAGAGTAGAGCCTAGACTACAGTACCTATTGAATACAGCGATTTTCTTGTAAAATTTCAAGGCAAAAGTTTGTGTTCTTTTTTCTATCGTGAAATTAATTTATAGGAATCGTGTTTTCACAACGTATAGTAATCAGTGTTTATCCTCAATTTTACTATATATTTTTTCCTAAGTTATTCATTCAACACTTTCACTGTTATGCGAAATCAACCAAAGCCATTTGAGGTTGTATATAGACGTTAAAAGCTGTCATCTACCTCTGGCTATGGAGCGTGTAACCGTTCCAAAGTATCGGGCAATAAAAAGAAATCATATCGTGGTAAGAAAGCTATAATTAATGATAATCATTCACTGTTCTAATGTTCGGTAGAGGAAAGAAGCGGCCTCGGTGGCACAACGTGAACTCTGGGAGTTGGATGAGGAGATCCCGAGTGCTTTTTTGAATTGGTTCTGGTCTGAATCTTTTGAGTAGTGCCCCGAAGTTAGTCTATTTTCCCTAGTTTGAGACTAGGTAACTGTTGTGGTTGGCTAACTGGATAAGGTTAACTTATAATTTATAAACGCAACAAACGTTATTACTATACATTTAAAATTAATTATTTTGTAGGAGTAGAGCTCCTTGTGAAAGAGTTCTGCCAGGGAAGTACAGACCTTACCTATTTCTGTTTCCAAGCAGTAACGTCCGCATTACTGTGTTCCGCTTTTGAAGGGCAACGGTGCTGGTGAAATTACAAACACATGGGACATGTCAACTTATGTCACAAGGTGACGGGCGCAGTGACAGTGCTCCTCAGATCTTTGCGATTTAAACCTCTGAGGACACTGCAACTTTTATGGACAGGCGTGTAGCTTACCATCAGGCGCACGCCTTGTTCGTCCCGTCACTTGATATTATAAAAAAAAACTCAATCAGCTTGTATTTCTAATTTACCCGTATGCCTTGAACATTTAAAAATCGACTCTTGATCAGTCATAAATTACATTTCAAGAACATTTGGCAACAAAATTAACCGACGTAGTTGCGATTACATAATGCGGGTCGTTTAGATATCAGGGACACGAATACAGTTGATTAGATTCATTAAATTCTTAACTTTATTTTCTTCCCCGTTAGGGTCAATGATATTGTAGAAAAGTAATGAATGGTCGCGCACTAAGTGCGATCTAATCGCACATTGAAGTCAGTAGGGCACGATAAAATGTTTGTTGCGACCTACCCAAGACTCTAATCATCAGTGAGGAAAATCTCCCTACTAATTTACATTTAGCAGAGATCTAACATAAAAGTAGAATTCCAAAAGGGGTCCGTGGTTTTATAAAGCTTTAATACGAACAGTTACCGTTATTATTAAATTCGACGATCGAAAATGGACGAACACGACGCGACGATAAGGTAATCAGTTCGACTTGTAGGTATACGCATCAAATGTTTTGTTCTAAAGTGTATCGTTTTTTAGAGGGGTCGTACAGTCCTCTCCGAGCATTGACCTCCGAATAGTTCGCGTGGCAGATAGAGAGAGGCACGACGAAGTTGCCCGGAGTCAAGACTCGACGACTGGACTGAATAACAATTGAGCGAATTCTCAACTCAATTGTTCGCACATTCACAAAGTAGACTTAGATACATACGTAACGGTCGCCGTGACCAATCATTCTACAATTATCGACCAAGCAATCGAACTGTCTAGGTACTAATTTTATGTTTTTAAGTGCTCTTTAGTACGTAGTAGTTACTAGACTCTACTAATAGTGTTCTCGTGAGAAAAACCTTTTTGTATGTTTCACAAATTTAAAAACAAAACTGGTATATGAGTTAAGAATTTTACGAGAACATAAAAACACACTTCACCAGGTGACAATAACTACGAGTACAGAAACATCTAACGTCTAGAGCACTTATTCGGAATCACCTAAGTAGGTAAGTATATATATTTACTGCTCAAATGGAAATTAATAAAACAATATTTATCTATAGTACCTTACCTTGTTTTTTCTTAAGTTCTACGGTCGAACATTTATTTTAAGTGAGTAGGTAGCCAAATGAAGAATAAAACAAATAGAGAATAGGTAAATAGTTTAAACGTGATAATTACTCTATAATTAGATTTGTGTTTATAGGTATGTGGGCATATTGATACCCGGATGTGGTAACGATTTCCCGCAGTGCACGTTTTTATGTTCATTACCGGAATTTACCAGGTATTTCCTCACATAATGTCCTGGTAGTACGCAGCCTATTGGCAATCTCACACATATCGTAAATAACGAGGATTGCTTTATTTTACCATCGTGATAACGTAAATGGAGCACGAACTATGCAGCATACATTATTTACAACGTGCAGCGAAGAACGCGCACACGCAATCACACGGAGTCAATGTAAAAAATGTCATTAGCATTACACCTAGTTTTTAAAGTGTCAGTATGCATTTGCCGGAGAGATTTCGACATCGATTTCCATTCGACGTTATTTACCTATTTGCATACATTTGTATATGAATGCGTATTTATAATGATGCGGATTTATAATTTATAATGGACGTTTCGATATGCTATTGTCAAGATTAGTACATATTAGCAAATAAATCGACAACGTGCCAACGTCGATCGAATCGCGTGTCTTCTCGCAGATGAAGCTGGTTGAGCGCTTATCTTCCGCAGGATACGGCGCCTCTTCCGTCGTCCGAGCCGACGCGATAGCGCCACCTACGCCCCCTCTCTCGCTTCGTCGTATTCACTACACTACTGTACTCGACAAAAACTCCACAGTTGAAGTCACATCCTTCACCTTTCAGTCGACAATCAAAAACATCGGCCTGCGGTGATCCACCACTCAGTCAACCGTGATCCGGAAAATGTAGAGAAACCTTCCTAGAGTATTCAGACAGCTGAAGCATCAGAAAAGTATTCAGCTCGCCGACGCATTCATGCTGTCACCCAATAAAAATGAACTAACTATGTCAGTGGTTTGGTCTATGGTAACAATCCATGTATGGTTTACAATAACGTGAGTGCGTGCTCACCTCATTGTGCTTGTGCCGGTCAATTAGCAGCCCTTAATAGCGTCCATTCACGCGACAGCGGTGAATGAAGGCGGACATCACATGGAATTATTAATACTCCGTTGCACTTTACAGTCGAGAAATTATCCACCATTCAGTGGTTAGCGACGGGCGTAGGCGACGATGGAAGGTTTTACTACTCTCGATAAAGTTGAAAATCCTTGTTATATTTCTGTCTTAATAATTTTAACTTACCGTTCTAATACACACATTCTTAGCGCATAATTATTTTTCATTCTTGCTTATTTTCTTGTGCCATTTCTGGCAAACTTAGAAAACCAATTCCGTCTGTTGTTAAAAGTTAGTTTCATTATGTAAATACTAAATAAAAATCCGGCACGAGATCGGATACAAAGCGTCATTCTAAATCTACTTGAACGATTATAGGTCTATTCTATTTCCGGGCGGGTGTAAAAGCACAAAGCAAGCGGCGGCGCACGCGCTGCGGTTTCTCTCTCGTGGCGCACCGCAGAGATAAAGTGCGGTGAGAGATATTACGAAACAATGAGGATGTTCAACCTGATCCGCGTACCTAGCTTCCAGCCGTTTGATTAGATACCAACTTTGACTACCTTTTTAAGGTTTAAAGGTACTTAAACGTGAGATAAAATAATATTTTATTTAAAGTAGAGAACTACAACTACTATATCCTTACTTAACTGTTTCAATATTTGAGACTGGTAGAAAAAAGTATCAAACAAACACTAATATTGTATTATATATTTGAGCATTATAATAAAATGTGAAAATTGAAAATATACATGAAACATGATAATTTGACGTTATCTAACTAAAAGACGGCACAGGTGCAACAGCAAATTTACTCCCACGTGAAAGCAACCGCGCTTACACGACCGCTTGCACTCCGCGCCCCACCGCATGCGTCTTCAGAGTGCGAGCAATGCACGAACTCAATTATTTCACTGCTGTCCCCACTCAAGTAATTAGGTTCGTGTAGATCCTTCGTGCAAGTAAACTGCGACGATTTGCCGAGAAAGTAGTTAATTATCTCATGACATTCCAGTTCTATGATTCCCGCTTACCCACTGCAGACATTTAGTTCAGGAAAATCGTAGAAAAATCGTTAATATCTATCCCAATCAGGCAATGGTGCTATAATTAGGGCATAATTACAATAACCGCTGAGGCAGGGAGGTCGACATAGCCATTAGGGACTAACGTGGCAATGACCTTCAATACACTCAGCTGCTTTCTTTCTAACAAAATAAACATTCTCGTATTTTGTTAAAAATAAATGCAAGATTACGACTTAATATCGTGATCGGGTAAGATTTTCAGCTGCAGTAGGTATGTTTATTGTAATATTGTTGTCAATACTATTTTAAGATTTGCCCGCCTTATTACCTATTAATGATGCCTATCAAACAAATTGATTTGTTGTAACATAATGTATTTTCTTGCACGAATGCAACAGTTCACGGCATGAGAAAGATGAAGCGATTATTTGCCGTGGTAACAACGTGCAGTGCCTTGTTCTCTAGTCTCGGCTCATCTAATGCATGCCGCAGCCAAGCCACGGCTTATTTAAATTTCACACATAACAATATCTAACGTGGCTCCTGTTTTATTCATCCGGTTAAAGATCATGACGTCATCGGAACCTTCAGCAATAACAGCAAAAACCCAGATGTTGAAACGTACGAGTATTTAAACATTAGAGAAAACGAATAGGTAGTGAATCATGTACCTACTAAGTATCTATAGCAACAAAAGATTTCACATTTAAAACTTTTGAGTAATTCAAATTCATTTCGGCAGTTAATGTCCATAAACCAATTGACTTAGAAGCGCAGGAGTGGTCACCGGTTTGATTTAGAGGGGCACAAGATAATTAATCACTACTCCCAAAACGAACGAACGAACGACTGTTCGATTTCCTGGTTTATGTGCCAGGAAGTATGCTAATTATATTAGGTTCTAATTTGAATTCAATAGAGTACGCAATTTTGAATACTTGGGGTTAATTATTTTATAGTCGTATGCATACAGCATACGACTATAAAATATCATACTATTAGTTGAGTATAATGCCTTGGAGCTTAGGTAACATCAAATTCACTACTATTGTGAAATACAAGAACAATTCTTTCCTTTGGTTGATAGAAAGGAACGACACGTGATATTCTCTCGTAGTGTTCCAATTTAACTGTATTAATTTGCATATTATTTCGTTACGATTCGGATGTGGTTCAGGGTAAATTTTGTATATAGGCATATATGTACATGTTATGGGTATATATTGCGTAACCTCCAACCATTATTTAGTTTAACGCTAACGTTGTTATACGCAAACCGAGCTGTTGCGAAACCGCGTTCTGCATGGCTTTGACATAATGTGTGAATTTCCCTCATTGTTCTGGGTAAGCGGAATGTTATCGAAGAACCAGCAGCAAATACTCCACATTTTGGCAGTGTCGAAACGTGTGTTTTGGCGAACGGTGTTATTCTTTTGCAGTATCGATTAGATCTGACCTCAAAAGAACTAAGTGTGTACATCGTGCATCACGTCTCGGCTGTCTGTCGGTCCTGTTCTGAATCGCGGCGACTCCTTGACATTATCGTGGGTTCGTGTTTGATCGGCTCCCCGCTGCGCAGGGCCACAAAAGACGCATGAGAGGCAGACGAAAATATTTGGCGTGTTATGTAGAGCAAGCGGCGCGGTCACAGGGCTATTGCGCCACTCTTATCTTGAATAGATAAGCCTGCCCTACAGCATTGCTAACCTATTACTAAATACGTGTTTACTTTAAAAAAGCGGGCTACTGCGGATACGAAATAAAGTTCTACCATGTTGTAAAATAACAAATATACGCGATTTAAATCCGGAAAAATAGTTTCATTTCCTATATGTAACAACCGCGAAAACCTAGGCTCTCCTCGCTATAAATAGTTTCTAAGTTGTCGGTATTCCAGTAACGTAATAAACCTAATGTATACTAAGATTACCTATTGCGTACGGCCCATATAATATAATTATTTTAAACAAAATACAATCTTTAGCTAGAGGTGACGTGGAATTCCTTCTATTATGAGAAATAAAATATGGCAGGACCGTGGTATTGGCAGCTAGTTGAAATTAGCATAAAGAGTGAGCTGTTTACTAGTCAATGCGTAGGCGCAAGTGCCACCGCTGCGACTGTCACCTGTCGCACGGTGCACGTTATTGCTATGGCTTGAACCCGGAACCTTGTGGCGTTCACGCACAGATCAGTGGGTCGAAACGTTATTCCCTATATAACACAAAAAATAACACATGCTCTGCAAAACAGCCTTGTAACAATAATATAAGCTGCTTCAGAAAAGAGGGCGTTACGATTACTTTATCATTATTACCTAAATCGTTCATGAATCATAAATAGTAAGTATAAGTAAATTAAAAATTAAAGTAAAAGTAAATTAAATTTGTTAATGGCAACGTACTACGGCTATTCTAATTTATCGGGAAAAATGTCTTTTATATGTGAAACGTCATGGACGTGCGAGGCTTTGTGTACAACGGAAGAAAAGAAATATTACTGCTTGTAAAGCAGGTTAAAGTTACAATAATTTTTACAAGACAACTACCAACACGTATATCCGTTTTAAAGCAAAGTATGAAGGATGAGAATAAAGTAGGGACTTTTAAATCGACACGGAGGCAAAAACAGATCGGTCACGATTCGGAGCGGAGACCGAGCTGCATTGTTACATCACGTGCACTTTCTAACAGCCGACGACGACGTGGTAGGATTTATATCGCCATCGGCTCTAATTAAAGTGTCCGTCTGACGGGAGTTGATAGTTTGATATCGCTCCACTGCGCCGGATGAATTACATGCTACAAGTCATGTTCCTGAAGACAACGGCAATCTGCAGCAACAACTTACTTTCATTTTCTACTTATAGGTATGTACTTCGTTCTTGTCGGTTTTTTGTTTCAAACTAAGACGATTCACAACAAATTTTCGACTTTAGATACTAGGTGTAGGTGCGAATGACTTTAAAACAAATGTACCTAAGCCATCCAGAATTCTAGTCACCCAAGTAACACAGGACTCAGCGAGTTAAAATTCTAAACGCGGACGCCCCTAACGCATTGAAGCACAATCGAGGATGACGTGGTGCTCTTGGAATGTTGATGTAGAATGCATGCATCACACAGCGCTAGATAACTGGACCGTGCGGCCATAAGCAAAGAGGGTCTGTATCCGCATCCAACGCTCATTCAAAAGAGTCGAGTTGAAATTCAATAACCGTTAGTAGAGAAGCCAGAACGGAGGAAAAGCGTGAAGGTAAGATGAAGCTCCGAAGCAATGGGAGTGTGTAGATATAGAAAGTACATTAGAAAGGATTCGAAGTTGCGCGTGACCCGTAGATGGCGAGGTGAGCGGCCTGCGCTGCGCCTGCGTCGACGGCGCGGCAGCGGCGGCGATTGCGACACCACGCGGAACTGGCGGCCTTCGCTGTCAACCTTTTAATTACCGCTTTTTCGCATACCTACTCCGGTCCCAGTTGCGTACTTTCCGATATAGAATGTTTAACAGTGTTAGTTTGTAACATCCATTACAAATCAAAAGTTCTAGAGTTAACATTACGATGCACCAAATAAATTATTATTGAAAATTGAAATACGTTAGTAATAAATTACTTAAGTAGTTACATAAAAAAATCTCAAAACACTATAAGGGTTTACAGCTGTGGTACACATACGCGCATAATAATGGCACGTATGAGCATAAAGAGTTTACACAATTGATTTCGTTAGATAGTGCGCAATATCACAGATTGGGCCTGTATCCAATCGCAGTGGCTTCTCAATTGTCGTGAGTGCACGTCTGTTCGGCGGGCCGCGGTCGGGAACTTCAATAGCCCAGTGTTTAGTACAAAGTATGTCGTCGTTTGTATAGTTTAAGCGATGAACTCAGCCGGCAGAGTCGATGTAGACGTAGCCGGTGCGAGGTCACGCCAAACCGTTGCCGTCGCAGCCAGCTGACTCTCAGCTGTTACGCTCATCAGCGTTACTAGATCGTATTTTGACAGCCACATGAACCGCCCTTTGGCGGAGGCAATTGGAGTGTCTGCTACGTATATTATTACGTTATTCATTTACAACCGCAAGGTATCTTACATCGTTTTTTTCTGAGACATTTTGTGTGTTTACTACGACACAATGTTAGATTAGGTAACAATAATAACAAATGGATAAACAATTCTTAAATGTGCAAAAATGTAGAGCGCGTTGAAAGCGAGTGCTCTCAAATCTATTTCAATGGTCACGCATTCATTCAATGAACGACTCCCTACTTCAACACTATATATACGTAGGTTGCATATCATTTCAGGAGAGCTTATTATTATTTTCAAGAATATTCTACGGAGTGTATTATTACTCATCTCAACTCAAAGAAGACATGAAATACTTTCTTTATTTACAAAAAAAACATTCAAAATTATAAAATCAAATTATAATTACTATTAACATGTAAATTGAGAGCTCTAATAATTTCCCACGTATCAGCAAAAAACTAATTTCACTTGCGTATCTTGGTCGAAATACTTCCGGTATTTGGACAAGTAGTATCGAACTGTAACAAATTATCTACATTATTACGTTAATGAGGTACGCTACACATGCTTCACATTTATGATTAGGTACATTACAGCAGCATTCTCAAGTAATAATTGACAAAGAGCACGTAGAACGACTCATAAACACATCATTCATACTGATTATTCTATTTTCCACATGAAGTCAAAGTATAGTTGTAGTTTCTGCCTGTATGTATTAAATATTATAAAAATTGAAATATGATTAAGGACGAATTCTGATGCTGATCTATATTATATAGAACCGAAATGATATGCGTAGATAGCCAACAGCTTAATTTTTTTAGTATCTGTATTATGACAAATTATGGACATAATATTGATTGACCCGGATTGAAATTAAAAGGTGATAGTTTGATAAGCACGCGACGTTGATTTTATCGTGGTGCATACATTAGATGTAATATACGAGTTGTTTGTGGCATTGTAAGCGACACAGGAAAACATGAGCAGCGCATGATGCGCTGCGGCCGGGAACAATGAGAAGGTTTTTAAAACATTGCTGTCGGTCGGCCAAAGACATTTCCATTGTCGGTACCAACATAACCATACAAGATGGCTCCAACTTTATTCGCATACGTACTTGCGAAATCAAACGCACTATATGAGTCATTGTAACTAGTAAAATTTACAGAGAGCGACAAATTTCCCAACATTTTTGTTGAAGTGAAAAGGATCGCACCAAGTCCCGCAGCCAATTTTCGTTTTGGGAATCCCACCGTGAAATTTGTAGCCGTTTGTTGTTCGGGATTTTTGGTTCACCGTGTCAATAAAATCACGAAACGTGGTACTATATTGTAACTATTATAAGTGATTAATTAGTAATCGATGCTAAAATAAAGATATCTTCTCTGCTTATCAGCTGTTTATGATACTCGATTGTTTCCAACAAAATTTTGTTGTCAAAACATTTTTCTTATCTTAAGCTCTTCGTTCTTTTAAACGTAACCCACTAATTTTCAATATAAACAAACACGTGAGGATAATTTATATTTATCAAAATATATAGAAAACGTGAGCAGCAAAAATCAGCTTGTTCATTTGTCATTGAAATGATGCTTATTATGTCACAGAGTAGAAAACAGAAATAAATCAAACGGACTTTCTCTACATCATTAAACTGAAATGTTGAATGTTTCGTGGAAAGCCAGCGCAAGCGTCACGTGAGATATTATTTTCGCGGCGAAAAGCGACTGCAAGATTAACGAAGCATTCCTAAATACATTGATATGATTATATGGTAACAAACACACTATGAATGAAATGAAAATTACAAACGATCTGTGGGTTAAATATTAAAATTTTTTTTTTCTTTTTTCGTTTAGTTCAATATATATTAAAATAGGGGAATCTTGAAAAAATCCGAAAAAGGGAAAACTGTTACATGTTTTCCGTGGCATAAACATATCAAATCAGTAAGAATAAACAAATTGTGAAACAAGAAAATAAAAACGAAACTTAGTCGTATCTTCACATGTCGGTAAACAAGCGCTGTCGTTGTTAGGAGGAAAATCCCAACTGCAACAATCAGGAGGGCAAGAAATAAATAATTGACAAATATGTCAGTAGCGAGATATTGGTGTGGGTTAATAGAAACAGCACACGTCAAGAACTCAGAGTGTATCCTTAGCCCGGTGGAAAACTGTTACAAGTTTTCCGTGGCATAAATATATCAAATCACTAAGAATAAACAAATGGTGAAACAAGAAAATAAAAACTAAACTTAATCGTATCTTCACATGTCGGTAAGCAAGCGCTGCCGTTGTTAGGAGGAAAATCCCAACCGCAACAATCAAGAGGGCGAGAGATAAATAATTGAGAAATATGTCAGTAGCGAGATGTTGGTGTGGGTTAATAGAAACAACACACGTCAAGAACTCAGAGTGTATCCTTATCCCGGTGGATTGTGATTCGAGACTACTGTCAGAACAGAGCCTGACCGGACTCCAGCTGACGTGGGAGTCTCTCGCCTACGCCGTCAACCCTTATCGATCGCCTTCCCCGGCTAGATGCACCACCACTTGTTACATCTCGAAATGTGCGTTCGTGGGCGACGACGGGCGGGGGCGGGAAGAAGGTAAACTAACCGTATTTCTCACGAGTATGACCAGTATCGCGCTCACCCGTGCCATTGGTTTAGATATGCTGTTGTTATAAAATGGGGCCTAAACTTCATTCAAGGTATAGAACTAAATAAAAGTGTCATTTAGTTTGTACTTTTTTCTAAAGAAAAGCGCACTCAAAAAAACAGGCTGTTTAAAAAATACTGTGCTAAAAGTATACGTTTCCATTAAAGAATTTGCTTAGTTGATTATGTATGCATTATATTTACATAGTGTAATCTGGTATGCTTATCGGGATATCAGCGATGATAGCGAATGGACAGTCCCGGGGCGTCACTTGCATCGTTGTGATACACACTAGTTGATGACTGCGTAACATCAATTGTTTGGTGCGAGGTCAAATGAAAAACACTGATTTTGTCTGTTAATGTACTATTCTCTTGTTTTTCTTGCCGCTACAAGGACAAAATTATTCCCCGAGCAAAAAAAAATTGCAACTTATAAACCTATTCCACCAAATTAATACCGTATTAACATTAATTATATCAAACGGAGTAGAAGAAACTGAAAAGGAAAAATAAAACGATCATGACACATTGATGGAAGACTAATCGATTAACCAATTTCGTAAGTCAATCGTGAAAACAACAATACGGATTAGAGAACAATAAAACTTTTGCTTTCATAACTCGACAGTGTTTTACTTATTTATTCAAAATACAAGTCATAAATAAAATATCGTATTATATACAAATACAAATAATGTAAAGGTAAGATTAAATATCGAGTTCTTAGTTTTCGCGATTGTTACACATAGGAAATGAAACTATTTTTCCGGATTTAAATCGCACATATTTGTTTGAAAAAACAAACCGACGTTTATTAAGATTAAAAGTAAGTAGGTTCCTTCTGGTGTAAGTCAAAGCTAATTGTAGAATGCGTGACTAGACGTAGTCGTTTAGATGACGTAGGCTTCACATCTCTTACGTAAATTTGCACCGTTGCAAATTTATCTTTTGTTATTTATGGAATGTTTGTAGAATTATGCACAATGACGAGGAAATTAAATAAATTGCTGCCAAACAAGATCGGCTCCACATTAATAACAGTTAATTATACAAAATTAGTACTACATTATAAACGCTACATAATTAATTAACTACTAGCACAATATTCTAAATCTACACGCACTTAGTAGAAATAACAGTTAAAAAGATTGTATGTACCAGGGGCGGAGCTGCAGAGCCTTGAATACCGCCGTAAAGTTGCCTGATTATCCACCCCTATGTTGTGGACATTTCCAGGATTCGCGCGAAGCGATTACACATTAATATGGCGAGCGGCTAAGTAGTAGAATTCCCTGCCTGCAGACTTATTCCCCGAACGCTATAACTTGGGCCCTTTCAAGGCGATAGTGATTACCCTGATTAGGCATTAGGCACTTTCCATCAGGTGAGAAATAAGTCAAATGCACACTAATTTTTGCATAAATAAAAATACTAATACCATGTCAAGATGAAGTAAGAAACAGACATTCAATACGGAATGCTCGTAAGACATTTCAATATGCTCATTTTGAAAACAATAAGTATAACCAATACTGGGAATGACGGATTCCAATTACGGTGAAGAATAAAACAACGACCTTAATAACAAGTTTCATGACATATCACTTCAATCGCGATGCCGTATCGCCATTAATAATGTACGCGTGAGTAGCAGTCGCCGCGACGAGGAAAATCCTCCGACATCCTGTTTATATGCAAGCATGCGTTTATATTTCTACGTAAGAGACTCTAGATTAAGACAAGCTTTGTTGACCATAAATCCTCGATAAACACGTCACAATGCTAGCTATAATGCATTGCGAAAAAAACAGTTTGTTTCTCTACTACGAAGACGACTCTAGAACGAAAATTTAGAGGTTTTCTTCAGTGCTCAAACTAAAATATGGAAGCATCTAGTTTCTTAGTAAACTTGCATTGAAATCTCTAATTCAGATGTATGTAATGTGTGAGTTAAGTGGCAAAAATTGACTTTCATTTGCTACGTTTCACTTACATAACACTACACACGGAAGTTTATGTAGAGCGATGTTAAGGAATTATCTTTGATGCTTAACACGAATCTAGGTTTACAATCTGCAGCTTCTGGTTCAAATATAATTTGTTGTGGAAGTATGCCATCTCTACAATTAATATTGATACATTGTATAGAGAGTGCGCTTCTGCGGTCAATGCTCGGGTGCGCAGGCGCCGCCCGCCCCGGGCCCCACGCACCCGCCATCGCAAAAATAATGCAGTCACAAACCACGTAACATTTCGGTATTATCTTTTATTTTAGTTAAAACATGAAAAACAACAGAATATAGAATACTAATTTTTAGTTTATTGAATGTCATATGATATTCAATTATTTTTGTGAAATTACTCCACTAGTTTTGTTATAATAAAACTATTGATACAAAGATCGAACACTTAGAAAAAAATTCCTTCGAGCAGGCTAGATTCGAACCAACAGCTTACAGAAAACCGTGCCAGACGCTATTAAAATTAAGTCACAAAACGAACTGGCGGACTTTACGAATTTTTCTGTGTTTTTTTTATTTTGTATGTGTTGTATTTGTTTTGTACCTGGTTGAAATAGATTTATCACAGATGGCGCAACGGCAAAAAAGTCGTTAAAAACAAAGATCTGCTATAAGCACATAGAAAAATTCGTAAGGTCCGCTAGTTCGTTCCGTGGCTTAGTTGGCATAGCGTCTGGCATGATTTGCTGGAAGACGTTGGTTCGAATCCATTCGGATCGAAGGTTTTTTTCTAATTTTTCGATCTTTGTATTAATAATTTGAATAGTTAAGAGCTGTTTTCGATTGATTTCACGGGTTGATGATGGCATGATTGCAACGCTAGCATTAATTGCAAATAAGTTAAGTGTACCTAATATTTATCATTGATAAACGTGTATTATAAAGCGGAAATTGTTCATAACAATTATGAATAAGTTTAGATACTGCACATAATTACAATGTGATCGACCGCTGAACACACTAAAATTATTATAATGAAACGCAGTTAGTTGTAGGTACACTTTAATTGGGTGTATATAGAGGAAGCAATGACGGATTTTCGAAATAGAGCCAATGGGGCATCTGGAATCAGGATTATGAGTCACGTTGCTTTCTACAATAAGAATGCCTGCATCTAAATTTAAATTACAAGTGATCATCGGGTCGCAAACGAGTTGTAGCGGCAGGCGGTGGCGGTGGGTCGGGCGGGCGCGGGGCGCGTTCAACGAACGTCCGCGGACAGGCACGGGCCCAAGGTCGCCGCGTTCACTCGCCCGCTGCACACCACCAACCACTACTATTATAACAGCTTTTATCCCAAATACAAAATTTTATAGAGCTATAAAGTGCTATCTCCCAAAATAGTGACCCCAGCTTTCTTGGGCGCGCCGTGTCACGCTACCGAGAAACCTTACCTTTACGACTATTGTGTGCATCTATGCAGATGAAGATTTAGTAAACAAAACAGAAGTGACGTTTTAAAACTACATAATAACAAGTTGAGTCACGTGAGTTGCAAATGTAAAGGAATAAAACACACTCGCACTTCGGGGTTTTCCCGCTGCCTTTATCGTCAAATCTAAATACTTAGATTTTCTCGACAAGGCAGTGTAGCGTAGAGGCATATGGCAAGTAATAATGGTCTATATCGTGCTGGGAACGAATAATGAAAAATAATAGAAAAAGATTAGGGGAACGTGGGGTATTGGGAGCCCGCGGGTAACGAGAGCGGTGTTAAACTGGACTTTCCCAATGCTCGTATTTGTGCAAACGGCACTCCTATGTCTTCCTTAACGTTCGACAAGGTTCAAGTCCTGTGGGCGCCCCCGTACGTACGTTCGTAACTAATAAAAATTTAAATTGCATAAATTATTACTTTTATTGTCAATTTTCCTTAGTAGGCTCCCAATCCCCCACGCTCCCCTACATACCTACAACTGACGAATGGAAATAGAAATAATTCGACAGACAAAAAAATTATAATACAAAATTAATTTGTTTGTTACAAAGTAGGACGCACGTGTAGTAGAAAAGATGCACCTAAGCAATTTCTGGCACCCGTAAAAATGTTGATTGTCATCTGGCGATAGTCGGTCTTTCGAGCCGGATGTTTGTGCAACGTGCAACTCATGCATACCTAGTGTCGAAACGCTAAAAGTGAACGCTGAGTGATGCAATCTTTTATTAGTAAAGTAAGTACCAACCGAGCAATGATGCAAAAGTATTAGAATCTCGACTTGCAATTAAGAACTCAACATGAAAAACCTCTTATGTAACGGTTACATAACAAATAAAGTTTAATGCAAATTTGCCAGTTGGTATCTATTAGATTTTGCAATAAATCACGGAGCAACATCATTAAAAACTATTTAACGAAATGGTACACGAACCGATGCCAATAAAACTCGTGTTTGTTGTATCACTCAAATAACTCACGTAACATAACTTCATGACTATTTGAAAATCTTGGAAGTATTAGAAAGAATGAAACAATGGCTGTACCACCGACGCCGTAGCTAGTTACGACTGCAAAGTAAGATAGAGTGCAAGACTTGTATTGTTTAAAAATCAAAAGGTTCCTTTTCCGTTAGCCATATTATAATTAAGTTTGTCATGACATACTGTATTGTTACTGTACTGCTACTGTAATGCGTTACCACGAGACAGTTCTATAAACAAAACCTTGTTACATATACGAGATTTAACTCACTTATATTTCATATACTTTTTTAAATTAACAAACAAAAAATATGTCTGACCTGTGGTTTAATCGCAATTTAAGACACATTGGCAGACCGCGCCCTGTCATGGTATGCTGGTGATTGCGAAATTTGTAGCACACGTGTTTGAGACAAATCACTGAGTTGCAATCAAGCTACCCTACTTTTTAACCAGCTATAATAATGAAGTTTGACATAGGACTAGGAACATTTAGTTATACCAAAAGTAGGTTAACCTCATAATACACACGTTGTCGCTAGTGTTGCGGAGTTTTGTTTTAAAGAAATCCTGTTTATAGTGCATGTAGAACTGTGGTATCCCCTCCTAATAGTAATTTTCATCTTCGTCTGCAAATGAAGCGGTGGCTTTGGAGAAATTCCTTGAGTATTCGGTTCAACGGCCGCGCTACGGCGTGAGCGCTCTGCGGCTGTTTGAATGTGAGCGGCGCACACGCACACACGGGCCTTCACCCGTGCCTCTGCAAACACGACGGAACCGTTACCCGCTATACTACTATAGTCCACCTACCAGGGCCTCGCTTGCCACCAATACTCTGTAAATGTCATCATTCAACAATCGATCTTAACTCCCTTCATATATGTTGAAACGACGAGAGACAATACTAACGATATAAGCTTCTGAAAGAGGCAGCAATGCGTAACATACTGCACCAATAGCTTAAGAAATATACCTTTATTTGTAACTAACGGAAATAAGTCTAATGCAGTTAGCGCTAAGCAACAACAGCTTACACTTTGCCATTGACAGATTAATAACAGCGAAGGCTTACCGCGGAATGCTATTACATCTAAAAGATTTCATCACTAAACCTACGACTGTCTTCTTATTTTACACGATTGCAACTAGAAACGTGACTGACTGTACGCAAATACTTTCAAAATTTCTGCAACAATTTACTTGGAAGTGCTAATTGCAGTTAGTCTATCATTAATAAATAAGACTGGTATATATTGTGGTCACCACTTACAAACGCAGTAGACAAACCCGACATCCTGACCGATTTACTTGGTAATTGAACGTGATTCAATTAGGAATGTGTGCACAGTGAGGGTCTCCATGTCCAGTCTAATGAAAGGCGTCCTCTGCATAAAACGACAATTCAATTTTTAAAAATAGGTTGTTCAAATACATGTTATCATCACCAATTAAGTGAATTGGTGTAGAAGGATCGCATTCTTTACTTTCACCAATATAATGTTAGTTAGAAAACGTTGTCGTGGCAAACTTTCTCAAGCTTAGAAATTGTGGTACGGGTAATAAGTATCATTACATTAGGCATAGGTGTCTAGTTCTATGCGTTATTTGAATGCAAAGAGGTAACCGCACTGTTTCTTCTTGAAGTGATTGTCGCCCCCATTGATTAATACTTGGTGCAACTTCTTACAATTTCTAAAAAGTTGCACCAAGTATTAAGTTCTCTTCGAAAGATCTACCTGAGAATCCTCGTTTATTCTTATGCGGGTTTTCAGATGTGTTGAGATGGTTAAGAACGGTTGTCATTATTTCTTACTTTATATAAGCTCGTAAGGTATTTACCAAAATTCGCAGACTACCCACTACGCGTAAAGCGATTAAGTGGGTAGTTATCGTCGCTTTAAGTTAAACAAACAATATGATATGCTGGTTCCAAGAATTAACACAAAGGAACGTGTTTTAGCTATCTGAAATGACACTAAAGGTCACTGAGATTGTGTAAATTTGACCCATGACCCGGATCGCTATGATAAAGGAATTTTGTCACATTAGCAACTATGGACCTTATAAATTGTACTTTGATTTGGGTGCGTAGATGGGAATATATCTCGGCCAAAAAACAGAGACCCTTTAAGGAAAAAACACTAAAATTTGTTTGATAATGGTGAAATTATACGCTTTTGCAAACTTATAAAGATGAAAAAATTTTTGCCATTAGTGTAAAAATCTCGTGTATAGTTTGTTACTAGTAAATTGTGGGTCGCCCAGCGGAAGCGACGACGGACGCGTTTCGAAATATAGCACGCACTATCGAGCTCATTATACTCAATGAATAATGTTACAGATCACGTCTAATGTCACGTTGCTGTCCTCATCTTAGTCATCAGGTTTCGTTGACAGGGTATAAATGCACAACGCTTTAAGCGAGTCATAAAAAACTATGGACAGTTTAGTCTATCCAATGGTTTATTTAAAAGTAATATAGGTACTTCGTATGATAATTGTATTAAGCTTTTTAAATAAAAATATATTCATTAACAATAAAAAATGGATAGAAATAAAAATATCTGTTCAAGAATGAACAAATTCATGTTAGAATTGACGATGGCAAATACTTGTGATTGGTGTGTGGGCGCAAACAGTGAGGTACCCGACATTTATGCCATACTAACATTTTAAGGTGCAAGATCTATATCTTAACCAAACATTGTTGCGAGAGTGCATTGCTCATAGGAGCACAGGTAGAGGCCGTGCGAGGTCCGAGTCACACTGACATTGCGTATAATCCGGCATTCCGTATGGAATGCGGTCGCACGACCGACCGCGCACCGCCCCGCGTCGACGCCCGCTCTCCATGTTTTCTTATTCATTCGGTTCCGTCGATCATATGGAATAGTGGGATAGGACCGAATCTAATAAGATTTCAATTGGTTGTGATATTATTACAAAAACAAAACACTTGATACAATTTACTGGAGGCACGTTTGCTGGTATAGCTAGGTGTGTATATATATACCTTTCTATTATTCGGGAATGACGTCATTAAGAGGAGGGAGATAGCCGACGTGGTAAACATCAACATTTCTGTAGTATTACAAGTGCTGACTGAAAAAAAGACGAATTAATCCAAGACGCCACCAATCACGACACTTCGTTCTCGACATTCCGGGGCGTATTGACGAGACGGCGGTGGCCGCCACGTCGCGGCGAATCGACGACGTCCCGTCCACACTGACATTCATCGAGTCGAATTTTCACTCACCTTCGTGGAAAAGTTGTCGATCGTTAAAAATATCCACCGCCAGGATCGCACAGATAATACGGTTATCGTCCGTACATTCAGCACAAATATTCACCACACCAAAACGACAACATAAATAAACGCGAGAGGAGCCACCGAATTCGCAAAAAATAGGTCACAGAAGGAGCACTGATCGAAATGCAAACATGAAAAATGCACAGGGCGGGGTTGTCGAATGTCATAAGCGGTCAGTTAGAGAGGTCCGGCACTTGCAACAAGCGTGAAAAATTGCAGCGCACTGGCGTTTATGACGACGCCGCTGAGCGGACTGACGGAGCGCTGGGCGCTAGGCGCGGTGCGGGGGCGGTGGCGCGCGCCCAGCCGCCTCAGCCGCCGACGTGGCCTCCTGCCGCCGCCGGTGCCTCCGCTGCCGCCGTGCCGCTTAGCAACGCGACGCCGACGTCGCCCGCTAATACACCACATAAACCTTTTAGGACATAAACGACGGACCTACATATTCCTATATTTTATATACATTACCTATGGCTACAAGGTTTACGAAATATTTAACAAATGTAGAACAAGAATAGTATGCAGTCGTAAAAATTTATTTATCGATAATCAGACCGGCTGGATTATTTAATTTTTTTATTTTATTTTTTTAACTATTTCTTCGCATACCATTTGAAACATCATGTTATTTGAGAAAAGACGTTTAAACATACGTATTAAATTGTCTTTTTATGCATTGATGATTATCATCAAAGCAGCTGTAACAATTTCTCAGGAAAATGTATGTTCCTACAGGTTTACAAAGTTCAATGTCGGAAACAAATATACAGGAAAGTAAATCAACCAATACGAATTAATATTTTCCCATTTTGCCTAAAGATCATATGCTGAATACAATTTCTTTCAATTCAGATAACTTTGCAGCAAGCCATATATATGATCCAGAAAGACAACAATTCCTGCACAATCCTACAATTATTAACACTTTCTTTCCTATTGTTTGAAAGCGTGATGAAATCAGTTTTACTATCTCTAGCGATCGAGTGAGATTGGCTGGTGGCACCGCGACGGCAGCGGAGGATGCGGGAGGGAGGGTGTGCATGCGCTTGTCAGCCGCGTCGCACTTGATACCGTCCCGGTACTTTCACCTATGCAGGTACTCGGCTGTCACTTATACACATGCAATTCATTCCAAATACATCATCAAACGAATTGTAATGAAATGAGAAACCACACATCACAATCAAGCACAAAATTAAACAACGTATGCGTTCCTTATTACTTTATTACTATCGGGATACGATAATCACAGTAAAAATTATACAATTTTATCATTTACATACCACCGTCGTATTATCGCCGTTTCTCAATCGTTGATACACAATCCCAAACAACACAACGTCGTTATACATAAAGTAAACCTTTATAAGTTTTTAGATTTATTAAAAGTTCTAAATCTATAAATTGTGAAACATTTTGTTCTCAGTCACACATGTAGATCATTTGTATCGAAAAACATTTAAATATTATAAAATGTTATCACGGTATTTGCACAGATCCACTTAGTACAACACAATAAAACGATCTTAACGTAAACACTAACATTTAGATGTAGAATTGTTTTGTAAATAGATCCGTCTCGAATATCCAGTCTTTACAGCCACGGATGCCAAGCAGGATCCATTCGGCACAAATTGTCATGACTGTTGGCCGCAGAGACCAAGGTTGCCACTTTGCTGTCGGGGCCATCAAAAAGAGCAAGAGAATTCAGCCTGTTCATGATCACGGTAACAGCTTTGTTCACCATGTTGATGATTGTCTCGTTATCCATTTCCATTGGTTTATTTTCTGATGAAGTACTTGGCGTTGTCAATCCAGATTTATCTTCAATTCTCTTACGGTAACCAGTGATCATCTCATCTCTGAGAATAGTACGAAGTATAGATTGGATCTGAAACAATTACTTAAATGAATGTATATTGAAATTGGATTTACGAACAGTAGGCAATTGCGGCCTTTATATTTCAGCGACATGTAAACGTAGTAAAATATGTGTCAGGCAAGGAATTAACTTTTTAATTAGATTACCTTGAAGTTAGGCGTAACGAGACACCGAGCTACGGCGATGCAGGATGCGGTAAGAGGGCCGGTGATGCCGATGGTCGTCAGCAACTCTGAGATATTCGGCGTCAAACGGAATGGTACGGGGCGACTGCCGTCCAGCTCACCTATACAATAATAATATATGATAGTAAAATGTATATAAGTAAAATGGGTAAAGGCAGATGAAGAATAAAGGCCATCTATCAAAAGATTAATCAATTAATGTTTAGATATTGGAGAAAAATGCTTGTGCAGTCCAGTACAAAACCGCTTACCTGAAATGTAATTCGTAAATTTTTAATGTATTGGTTGAGGGACTGCAGTTGGAAAATAACATGGAAATAACTAAACATGCAGTTATAACAATAACTAATTACAACATCCAGTGCAGAATAGTACATTGGGTATTAAGGGCGGTAAATAAGAAATTATGAACGAGAGTTTGTTAGAAGCCCGAAGCCGAAGGCTATGGGGCTTTCAATGACTCGAGGTTTGTAATTTTTACCGCCCGTGCTACATACGACGTTTTTCACACGTTTCTCATATCATCACATTTGCGAGGAAATAGATACAACGATAATTTATTTCTTGTGTGAATAAATATCGCTTTACAACACAACATTTACGGCTTTTGGAAATGGCGGGTATTGTTTTTTTAACAGATTGCCAGTTACACTTCCATAGACAATACAACTCGAACTAAAATGTTATAAAAGGGTGGTGATGGTTATTGTTGGGTAATTTTCCAAAAAATTTCAAATAGTGGAAATTTTTCCAGAAAAATTCTCAAAAAACTGGAAAAATTTGAAAAATATAATTTCTAAGGCCCATCATCATGTTCTACGTTTAGAAATATCTTTTAAAGATTTATTTAGCGTGAATTATAAAATAATCTTGTATAGCTAAAAGCCACTTATAGAAAAACGAGATTTAAAATTGTTTCATTTCCACAATACCGAAAAAAAAACCTTTTGAATGGCTCCATTGTTTTCGTTTACTAACTTTAACTTTTGACAGGTGTCAACGTAAAATGTTTAAAATTAAAGGAAAAATATTTCTTTTTCAGTAAAATATGGTATTTCTCAAAATGGCTATTTGACCCAACACTATAAAAGGCACAGACGTATGCAGCCACAATATATTAGATATAAAATAAATAATTTCCGTAGGAAATGAAACTATTTTTCCTGATTTAAATCGCGTATATTTGTTTTTTCAAACAAACCAACGTTTCGGGCCCTGTACAGGTTCCATGGTCACGGTTGACTGAGGTAGTACAGTCTTCAACCAGTTATGTCTAATATTAATGCAAACCACACTATTTTTTCACTATAGTTACAATAGTTATTAATTAAATACCTATTTTTAATTTTACAAAGAAAACATTCCAATTTACGCTACATTAAGTTTTACAAATTATTTTATTGAATGAATTTTTATTAAGTTCAATTTATTATTAATTAATAATAGAAATCAGAATAAACTAAAACATATTAATTAGTACTGCGTCTTATGTCTGTTTGGGATATTTCATCAGAGGAAATACTGGATCCCAAAGAGGTGGTACGGAGAAACTACCTTCCTTGTTGAAATTAGGATGTTTTTTAATTTCAACGGCTTCTCGCAGCATCCTATGTAGATAACATTCACATTGGGTCATTATTTCAGAGAGCACATGGTGTCTGCGACAGTAATCATCTGGCAGGGGAACTTCAGCTTATAAAGCAAGTCTAAGAAGAACAAGTTGAAGATTCACGCCAATGCCGCAGGTCCGTGAAACCACCAACAGTCGAGGGAAGACCTGCCATTTTACCTTATGTGAGAGGTGTTACAGACAAGATCGGAAGAGTCCTCAGGCGTGCATCTTTCAAGATCTATTTAAAGCCCCCGAGGAAGATTTCTCAGTTCCTGAGACCCGCCTTAGAAGATGCAGGAGTATACAAGCTTGACTGTGAGTGCGGTCTCTCTTATATTGGACAAACAAAGCGAAGTCTTTGTACCCGCGTCAAAGAACATATAGCTGATGTCAAACATCGTCGCGTCAACAAGTCTGCAGTCTGCGAGCATGTCATGGATAAATCTACACATTCAATGAAGTTTCACAAACCCCAGGTCCTTGCAAAAGAAGTCCGTTATCTACCCAGGATGCTGCGAGAGGCCATTGAAATTAAAAAACATCCTAATTTCAACAGGGAAGATGGTTTATCCGTACCACCAGTTTGGAATCCAGTATTTCCTCTGGTGAAAAATCCCAAACAGACATAAGACGCAGTACTAATTAATATGTTTTAGTTTATTCTAATTTCTATTATCAATTAATAATAAATTGAGCTTAATAAAAATAAGGTATTTAATTAATAACTATTGTAACTATAGTGAAAAAATAGGATGGTTTGCATTAATATTAGACATAACTGGTTGAAGACTGTGCCACTTCAGTCAACCGTGACTATGGGACCTGTAAAGGGCCCGAAATGTCGGTTAAAGTCGGAAAAATAGTTTCATTTCCTATGTGTAACAATCGCGAAAACCTAAGAACTCGATAAATAATTTCTAAATTCTAAAAATACTGCAGAATTTAAATTCCAAAATAAATTTAGTAAAATATACAACAGCTAAATTGAAAATGTTTAGTTTTTTGGGCATAATTTAGGACATTACGGTCGACTTTGCCTGCATGTCTTGACACTGTTTACGAGCAAGTGCGATGAAAAACAATTGATTATTGTGTATAATCATGAATATGAATGTGACTTTCCAACAGTTATTCGTTACCATGTAGTCTCTTAAATATGTACCTACAATTAATTATATATAATAAATTATAATATATAATAAATTATTTAACTATAGAGAGTAATAGGCACAGATCAATCACACGAGATAACATGCCAAAGATTAAACGCCATATTGCAGCAAAAAGAAAAAACACGCTCAAAATATTTTAATTGCAACACGCGAAAATTCAACACTAAGTATTAAAATCAAAGGTAAAGCAAAAAACATATTGCATACCTGTTAGTCGGTTAAAAAATCTTTTAGGAAATATAATCCACAAACATTCCCAATCATAACTAAAGCACCTACATGTGTTAAAGAACTCTGTCCGCGAATTGTTAACAAATTTAAAGTTGTACCTGTAGTGTCATCGACGTCGAACTTAAAGTACGAGACGTTGAGGAGTCCAGAGTCCTGATGGACGTACATCATGTCGGGGTTGAGGCGCGTGAGATGTAGCACGTACTCCGCGAAGCTGGCCAGCGCCAGTTGTAGAGTCAGCATTTTGCGGAACGTCCAGTAGTCAGTGGGCGCAGCGAATGTCGCCGCCGCCCATTCGCGTACCATGCCTTTTGGCACCATTGTCGCTTGCACCTTTGTGGGAAAAGTCATTTCATTGACTTACAAAGGTCCGACTTATTTTCCAACCGCAGGCGCCTATACAACAGTCGGTCGACTGCTGAACACCTTTCCTATTTCTATAGGATCGCTACATTGAGCAGCTCTGTAGCGCTTGTATGCGTCTTCCCCGCGATTTTGCTAAGGATTATCTAGTAGACGTCAGGCGCGAGAAACTTTGAGAGTAAGTACTGAATTAAATGAGTTTTCTTATTCCATAATAAACAAACACGTTGGACGTAATTCCATCAAAAAGAGGATTAGCCATAATATTATCAAGGAACAAAATAAAAGAAACATGAATGTGTACCTCACGAAGGATGTCTCTAAGAACCTGATGAGAGGCTTGTGATCCCCTTGCCTGAACTGCCGCAAGCCGTTCGTAGTACCGCGCCACGGGAGCGTCGTATTCAACACCCCTAAACATAGATCAAATATTTGTAAATATCAAGTAATAAGTATCTTTAAAGTATAAAATTATTTTATCTATTATTTACCTGTTTGCGCATTCGGTGCGATAGATGTCCAACAAAGATATGGAACTGGGGTTATCTTCAACGAGACGCATCTGTGGAGACACGGACACAACACGCGGGACTGTGAAGTGTAGGAACCTCCTCGACGTCTCCTTCTGCTTTCCCAAGTAGTGGTTCAACATTCTCAAAAGTTGCAGCACTCGTTCTTCGCGCCTTGCGTCGCCTAATCCCGAATCATTCACAACCAGGTAGGGATATATCTTTCCGTTGTGGCCCCGTATATAGAGCCTACGAGCAGACGTGTTGTGTTTTTGTACAATTTCAACGCGAGGCATGAACCGTGCTATACGAACGTGGTAATGTGTGTGTTTAGGAAGCAAAAACTCGCCCGGCAACTCGACTTCAGCTGTTTTTAGGCTGAAGTTCGATAAGAACCGACATTTTTCTTCAATGAGGAAAGATCTGAAAGAAGATGCACAATTGTAACTAAACAGCGTACGTATGAGATAAAAACCATTACAAGTGAAATTTTGACGTATGTGAAAAGACGACGTGAGTAAATGAACAAAGATGGCGATGAGTAAAGTGTGAGTGAAGTCATCTACAACTACGAAGTGGGTGGACATAAAGCAAGACATCACAATGGACTTACTTTGATCGTAACCTTGTTTGGGGTGGCACTATACGTGATGACTACTTACTTGGGCAGCACTTTGGTTTTGGCCTCTAGTATTTTGACCCACTTCCTCAACTTTTGTATGAGATTCTGCAGCTTCATGGCATTAGGCTGCGTGAAGTCGAAATCAGCGGTGAACTGGGTTTTCATCTTCTGAAAGACGGGGTCCTGCACCGTGGCCTGTGCGCGCCGTGCGAGGCTCTCTGATGCAGCTGAAGAGAATGCACCACTTACAGAACTTGAAACAACTTCTGTAGACATACAAAATGGGGTCCTCTTATAAAATGTCGCTCGTATATGCTGGAAAAGCTTTGAGTCTTAACTCCGAGAAAGATAGAAATTAAGTTACTAGACTTTATCATCATACCCGAGCCTGTAAGAAATAAAAACGATTAGAAACGCACAGTAATGATGTCAGTGTAATGAAAAAATAGTGTACTTAACGATAACAAATGAAGGGACTATTGTTTCTGTACTGCTATGTACGTTTTGTGGAAATGAATTCAATATACTTTGTGTGGAATAATAATGGCGAGGATGATATAAGACTTACTGATGCCAATGCCGATTCCAAAGGTGGAGACGACCTTTTTGATGAAGTTGAGCGTGTGTGGAGTTACGGTGGCGTCGGCGACGGCGACGCGATGGTGGAATGCCACCACGTGGCATTTGGCCAACCCAGCGCGTAGCTGCCGCAGCACCTCCTCGTACCAGTTTTCTCGGAACCATACCATCTAAGAAAACGACACCATCGTTTAATTTTTTTCTACGCCATACTGACGAAAGTTAAGTGTTATTGACAAGCGTGTCTTTTTTTAACATATAGAACACTAATGAACCTGGTCGACGATGCCCTCGAGAGACGAGAGCACAGTAGGGTGTATTTCCCTCTGCAGCTGCATTATCTTCGAGCAGCGCCACATGGGCAACGTAGCTTTGATGGTGCCTGCCTCGCTGGCCGTGGAGCCGCCGCTCGTCGAAGATGCGCTCTCACTCGCCTTGCTTGTGCTCTACAAATAAATAAATAACATTACGTGTGTTTCAGAAAGTGCTTTGTGCAAGCACTGTTTACGAAGACGTCAATTCCCATCAACACTTACAGCAGCGGCGGTGGCTTGATGTGATACGTGTCCGGTCGTGTTCTCGGCGCTTTTGTGACGTTCGCGTTGCTCTATCTTCAACGTCAGGTATAGAGTGCGGATAGGGAAGTAGACCGCTTGTGGGTAAAGACGGCCAACCTAAACAAATATCTTATGTAATGCACATAATTTCCGTAAGATATGTACGATTATCAGATTATTTTCTATATAAAGAAACTTTTTAATTATTTTTATAAAGGTAACTCTTACATGGCTGAGCAGATTCAGAATAACGGTTCCGTCATACTGCACCAGGCAAGAGAGGAGCTGTGGAATCCATGGCAGCCATTGGACGGGAGGAACACCCACTGAGTATTTGTCCAGTGCCTCAGCTAGACTGTTCTTCTCATCGTCGAAACTTAGCATCCACAAAACCTGGAAGATGCACTTCAATGTTATTCATACCATTGTTAAACCAACTGTTATGTATCTAATCTATTTCTAAATAAAACGTACCTTTGCACAATATTTCCTCGATTTGGACTCATTCTGATGACGACACGCGTGCAAGAAGCAAGTCATTGCAGAGACCCCAACGGTAATCTGACGAGGGTCCCTTATGAAAATTTGCTCCAAGTAATCGCCCCAAAGAGCCCATGCCTTTACCAGCGTGTCATGGAGCTGGACTGCTGCCGCGAAAGCCTTGTTAGCGTCTTCAGATCGACCCAGTTGAGCCAAAAGCAGTCCTTTGAATGCGTAAAATTCGGCCGTCATCTCCTTCGTGAAATATTTAAAGTTGGTCGATTCTATCATGTCCAGACCTTCCTGAAGTTCATCTTTCCCCTCCGTCCACGACATTTGGATGTGACATTTGACTTGCTGTCGGATCTTTTGAAAGCAGTCCACAATTGGTACGCTCGGGATAGTGTAAATACGGTGCAGAGAATCTAGGCAAACACCTGACAGATTGTGTTTTCGAGCAATCTTCGCGAAATGTATGATGGCTTGAGCGCTCGCGTGGACGCCTAGCATGCTGTGGTTGGCGGCGTGCTCCGTCTGCGAGTCGTAATGCGACGCAATGAATTGATAATGATGCTGTCGCCACGTGAATATCGCGCCCCAGTGTGACAACGGGTCAGCGACCACGGGTAGTCTATTGCGCCATGTTTTTACTATTGCCTTCATGTCATGAAGAGAGGTTGGCCGACTGTGGAGAAGGCCCTGAAAGAAAATTATCACAAGTCCTTAGGCATTTGCATCAGGCGAATAACTTCCAGTAAAGGGAAAAATAAATATACGGACAGTGTGAATCTGCGCGGCTTCGCTGAGCTCCATGAGCTGCTGGGCAGCTCGCAGCAGCGGTAAATGAGCATGGCTGACGACGCGCGGTAGGCGGCGCCACTCACGCAGGCATTGTGCCGCCGCTGCTTCCGCGTGCCGTTCTACGCCCGACAGCTGCTGATCGCCGCCGGCGCAGATGCACAGGTACCCGCGGTACAGATTCACCAACCATGCTAGTGGAAAACAAGGCAGTACTTCAATACAAATGTTTTTTGATTGCTCATTGCTGTGACTTGTTTCTGGTTACTGAAAAGTTTGTTGCTTAAATGTTAATTTTAAATTGGACCGAAGTGATATTTTTCTAAGTGATCCATTTTTGTTTAATAATTATAAATACATACAGATTTAATAACCGAAATCGGCAATGACAAAAGCAACAATGATTTTTCATGCTAAGATAATAAATGTGATGAACACCAAAGCCTCTTACCCAATTCTTTGGGACAGTTGTACTCCACTTCAACGAGAGCGTCTTTCATGGTCGGCCAGTTAGGGTTCCTCCACGAGCTCTCTAATATCAGAAAAGGATCCCGAACATTCCTGGTAAGACCCAGATCAAGGAGGGAGTCCCACTGATTCAGTTCCTTCGCGCATTTGATCCAATGATTGGTCCACAATGTACATTCTTTGTGCATGTTGTAAGAGCTTGGGTTAGCTGAGTACTCTTGTTTAAGTTTAGACATTGCCACGTCGTAAGCGGCCTGGGATTGTTCGAAGAAGCCTTGTTGTTCATACGCAATGGCGACGTTGGTCTCCCGGTATCGCGCGTGCTTCTGCCATAATCCCGACCACATGTCTTCTTCTTGTAGCAATTCATACATGTCACTTAGGGAGTCCAGCACCTCCTATAAATATACAGAAGTATATGTCGGTCCGCGGCTAAAGTACCATTTGGCATATTCCATGCACTTTCTTAGTTATTTATTAGTTTAGTGTATGAGTTAATCTAACTCAATAGTATTATAAGTTGACAAATTGAATTCCATGATTAAGTTAAAATAAACCTTTTGGGCGCTATTACAATGTTAATTTTATTTAATCATTTTATCCCGGTGTTGGTGAGGTGATGAGTCATTATCGAATCTCGACTAGAGTCTAGAATCGAATATTTGTATTTTAGTTATTAAATACTTCTATTACGTATCTACTAACAATAGTTTTTTTTTTTCATATTAATAAGAAGTGCGCCCAAGACATCTTAGAGCAATGCCACACGGCGTTGTCGGTGCGTTGCGTCGTCGCATCGCTATGATTTTAACGCAACGAGTACCAGACGCGCAAAGCGGTGGCGACGTCGCTTACTTACACATCGCAGCACTCGCTTCGTCTCCTGGCCCCTTACCCGATGCACAAGCGTTCATAAATGGTACAACGCAGCAACACCACTCAGTCGTCGCAACGTATCGTGTGGCATCGCTTTTAACAAAAGATTTACTATTATTATTAAAATACCGACCGTCCTTACACAGTACAGTCCTTACCGATGGTGTGGTAGTCTCAGTATCGTAGTCGTAGATCTCGAGAACCTCCCGTGGGGGACGACCACTTGCTTGATCTATGGCCATTTGTTCCAAGTTCAGGGTCATGCGGTGCCATAGATTATGAGTTTTACCAAGGTATTTCATCATTGGTCTGTGAAAATACAAACGTTACGTAACAGCGAATGAAACAAAATGTCGATGACTACTTGTAGAGATACTTACGGTTTCATAGCCACGGGAGGGGTACATCTCGCGAGAGCCTCGATAAATGTGTTCATAGCGCTTAGCGGTTGGTCCCGTTGAATTACGTGGACACCAGATATTATGAACGGAACTATTTCGGTCACAATTGACTGGAAAAAAAACACGGATGTTTTACCTCATCATCATCCTGTAAGAAGATGGTGTGTTTGCGGACCTTAGTCCAAAAAGCTGACCCAATGAGGGGTGGGAAGTTTACCTTCACCGTTAGCGAGAAGTATTGCTCATAAACATTCACCAATGTATTCAACAAAATTAAAGTCATTGGTACAAGACGCCACCGAGATTCGAACCGTCAACGTCTCATCGAGACGCAACCATTCTCCTAGCACTGGGGTAACCACCGCGCGTATCCATCATCTCGAAAAGTGTGTTCACGGATTGCCCGAAAAGTAATACAGGTAGTAAGAATATATTATTCCATGCAACATATAACACCCGTTAGGGTTCTTGCAACTTATTATTATCAAAAATATATTATAATGAAAACTAGAGTTGCAAGGCATTTTAACATCACCAATATATGCCGCTGCATTTCGAAACTTGGTAGTAACCGACGTGACGGGTTTATGTACACGTCCACGATTCTCAAGTTGGTAATCAATGTTAGAGTTCATTATTCTTTTGTATTTACGAGTATGTTCAACTACATAGTAAACTTACTCCAAGTTGGCGATCATCCATGGTAGACCACAGTTTAGGGAACATTCGCAGCCAGGTGTGATGGGCTAACGCATCGTCCATGTGGCAGAGTTGCGCGGTCGCGACCACTAACTGCTCTGTGCGCACGCGACGCGCGAGATCGAGGAAATCAGACTGCTTTGCTATTATGTTATTGATGGAGCGTTGCCTGCGATTAGATAAAATTAAAATTTTAAGGCTTCTGAATTACTGAACTCTTTTAAGGAGCTTCTACTCCGGAGTACACTAACATTTGTAAATACTAATGAACGTCAGTATAAACATTAGACAGCAACAAGGTGGATAATATGTATTTTAAAAGTGTATATGAACGGTTAAAAGCCAGTGTAGAAGCACCTTTGTACAAACAAGAGCGAAATATTGATAAAAAACACTCAATTTTTTTTAGTGAAAAAGAATAACTAAAAGAACACATTGGTCAAAAAAGTGTTTTTTTTTTAAATAGTAGTTATAAGAAGAATAAAATCCGGAACCCTATGCAATTAAACTAAATTAAATCTATTATATTGGATAAGGATAGAACAAAAGAGTAAGAGTCAATCGGTTTGTACGGTTAGTAGTGATATTTTCAAGTTTGCACTACAACTGCTAGTATAGTATAAAGGTATAAGTAATTAACTAAAAGTAAACAAACTCCAACTGTCACCATTGACTTACAAATAAATGGACGACGGGTCTAATACAAAAATCACGAAAAAAATGTCCCAAGTCAACCTATTTAAACGTAGTGACATGTAAAGGAATATGAAAAAGCTAAAACGTTGAATTTAAATTGTAATGTCATCGCAGTACTGTCTAATTTTGCTTGCTTCGCTGTCAGTCGAACAAACGAAGACTAAAGCGTGACGCTCAGTATACGATTTTAACGCCCTATAAGTTCGGACCCGACGTCCATATAATTGTAAGTCAATGGCTGTCAGTGTTAATTTGGTCGCATGTTATGAGCAGTCATCTTTTTAAAGACTGGATTTTAGGTTGTTTATCGTAAGAAAGTTGTGATACGTGTTATTAAACATTTTTATTTCAATATTTATTTTATATATTTAGTACTATTTTAATTAGGTAGTTCGAAATGTTGTCTATCACCTGAAAATATAACCATAATATATTTGGAACCATTTACAAAAATTTAATTATAATTTTACAATAAGTAGCCAGGTAATGCCTCATAAAGTGTGCGTGTGAACAGTGCGGTGCGGTGCACGGTCGGATTCGGACGTGCTCCACTACACAATAAGAATTATAATAATTCGCGACCCGCGCGGCAATAGCCGCTGCGCGTAAATGACAATGGGTTCCCAGCAACTCATAACCAATGAACTGCTGGCGTTCATCCAACACGCCGTCGACGCTATGGACGAGATCAGCATCGTGCAGGTCTGCAAATCAAATTTCAAGGAAGAGGAGATTTGCAGTGGCAAGGCGCTGCTTTTCCGTATGCTTGGCAAGGCTGAGCAGATGCCACTTCGCCGGAGGGATGGAGGAGCGATGAGTCTCCAGGACACCATCACGTTGATAAAGGAGACCGACCCAGAAAATGTGCCTGCTTTCGTGGTGAAGCAGCTGCACAAGCTGCCCCCGGTCACGTTCGACCACGTCGACGTCACCAGGCTGCTGAGGGACATCACGTCCCTAAAAGCGAACCTTGCTGAAGTTCGCTGTAAATTGGAGGCCTCGGACAATACCATCAGTTAGTTGCGTGCTCAAATTGCGTTACTGAGTAGTGCGGCTTCGGTAAGCAGGTCACCCGAGGCCTGTAACGTGAATACTTGTCGCGGGGCGCAAAACACATCTATCGGCAGTTTTGAGTCGGCCCACACGTCGCCGACCTCTGTCACCACGTGCGTTTCCCAGCTCCCCGCCCTTTGTTCTTCCGCCCCGGCGGAGAGGTCACGCGTAAATATGTTGGACCCCTCAACGTGACTACGCTCTGTTGCCGCTGCTAACCGATTCAGTGCTCCACAACCACAACCCAGACAGTTACCAAAAAGGGGAAGAAAATGAATGGAACACTCATCTCTGGAGATGTATCATCAGTACCACCGAGAAGAGTTGAACAGTGCTACGAGGACGGTTTTTGAAAAAGGTGGAAAGGAAGAAGTACACCAGCCGTAACCTTAGTGGCACCGCCCCGTCTGGCCCTAATCATTTACAGCGTCCAGCGATACGACGACGTTGTTACAAGTGTCACGGCTTCCATTACTCCACAAAGTCTGCCGATATTGTGGAGTATATACGGGTGAAAACCAATGCTACCTTGAGGGTCGAGCAGTTGGTGTCCCGCCACTATGTAAATTTTAATTCATTTGTGCTGAGAGTACCAACCCAACATCTGTAGATCTTCATGAAAGTTGAGTTTTGGCTGAAAGGGCTCATGTACCGACGTTTCCAAGGCCGGCTATCGGACACCCACGTTGCGTCATATGTCGCGGACAATACGTGTAAATAATAATTAGTCAGTAGTATTTTTATTGTATTATTATGTATGTTAGTCTATAAGGTATGTATTTATGGGTCTTTGTTACCTGAATGCAAATAAATATATAATAATAAAAAAAATACTTCATTAAACCTTTGTAGTATAAAATGTTAGGTTAAATTGTAAACAAACAAAACATTTATTTACGTAAGGCTACAACTAAGAAATTACAATTAATACAAATATAATTTACAATATTGTAAAAGAATATATTATATTATATTATATGATAAATTAAATATTATATAATATATTATAAATAGATATATTTTTAATTTTTATTATTAGTCTGCAAATTAGACGCTCGTAGGAGCGCTGCAGTAGCCCGACAGTAGCGCTTCAGTATTTTTTTAGTTCCCTAATTATGACTGCAAAAGTGACGCACGCGTATCACGACTTCTAAATAATGTATAAACATTGCAACTGCAGTGCTTCTATAAGCGTCTAATTATAGACGCACTTAATTTTTTTTTAATCACCTGTATATTTAACAATTCATGGGAATCGCTTACCTATCTGGCACGTTCTTTGTAACGTCCTCTTTTTGATTGGAGCTCGAATCTAAATCCATGTCAAGGACGTCTTCTTTATCAGTCTCTAGGGAGTCGCTGAAGCCATCGCTCGACTCTTCTTTCACGCTGCTGAATATCACGAAGGATTTGCGTTCTTCACTATCCGCCCAGTTGATGACAGCAGATATATTCGGTAGAAGATACTTTGTGTTTGATAGACGGATTTGGGTACCTGTAGTAGGAAAAAAGTTGTATATAGATGACAATTTTATAAAACGACTAGTCTCATAAAATTAATCACCGCTCTCTTAATTACATTCATGCGAAAAAAAACTGTTTGTAGTGCAATTCGCACTTAAAAGTGGTAAAGTAATAAAAAAATAATACCATAATACTTACTCGATACACAGGTAACAAGCAACAATTCAAGGCACTGTTTGATCCAGAAGTGTTGTCCAATATGTTCCCAGTTTTGTGAGCAGATGACGTAGAGTAGACGATCAAAGATTCGTCGGCGAACGCTCTGGTCGTAGACTTCGAAGAACTTAGCTCGAATGTGCGGTTGGGGACAACGCAAACCGGCTAAAAACGCAGGCTCCAGTTTCATTGAGAGCTCTGACATTTTCAAGTTTTCGTCTCTGTTATAGAAGCCACATGGAAAGGGAAAGTAGTATAAGTCTAAATATAATAGCGTAGCTTAGACTATTTAGTATCACTGCCTGCGTAATCGTAAATAAACATCTTTCTATAAAAACAATCAACTTTCTACCAGCCCTTTATCAAATTATATACAGTTGAATTCCATATCCTGTTTCATATCTTATTAACTCTACAAATTTACATATTATTCACTCGTACATATTTAAATAACACCTTCAATAACTTTATTATTTTGTATAATTATATTATAATTGTATAATAAAAAATAGTGGTTATGTTTACCTGTACACAAAGTTGATGATGTCGAGGAAATGCGCGTTTAGTTCCAAGTCGTCAGGGAACCGTTTCTCCACGTACTGCATAAGTTTGACAAGCAATATAGATTTCTCGCGGAGGGAGGGCGCGGTCGCCAGTGCTACGTTCCCGTTACGATTTTTCACCCATTCTTCCACCATACGAGTAATTGCTTTCATGACCTGGCGATAATTTCAAAATGTCAGTTGAATTAGTAACAGTACCCGAAGACATTTCAAAATAAGTGTAAAATAGTAAGTAGGTATTCAATAAAATCTCCGTCCATATAAGAATTGAATTCATTTTTATGGACGTGGAATTAATCGAATCAGCCACCAATATCAATACCAAACTGACCTTAGCTTCAGTAGTCTTTTCAATAAGTCCCACTAGGACTGTACCTATGAACGTCTTCCTTGTGTCTACCGGCATCACGGAGACCCGTCCTTTCAGCAGATCTAGTGCGAGGATCTATAAAAATAAACGTTCTTATAATAGTAGCAACATCTTACGTATAAGTACAGAGATAAAGAGATAATCTGAGTATTAAAAATTTTAAACTGTGATCGGCTACGTCACTGTACGCGTTTATAAGGTGCACCTAGTAATTTTTACCTAAAATCATCCTTAAATGAACAATGCTCGAAATTCAAATAAACACCGCCCGCCATTAAAATATTAGATATTTCATTAATTTTCAGACACTGCCGGCAGCCACGGAGCATAAATATTACTTTAATTAAGATTTTCGTGATGAGATGAAGAAAATAAAGGATTCTTGGCAGTCAAGTTACGCAATGTAAATAAATAAGTTTAAGAGCCTCTATACACTCAAGATCCTGAAGAGGGCGACGAGTATAAGCCAGTGTAGTAAGCATACGAGAGTATGGATTCTCCTTTATTTTGTTTTTTTCTTACTACAGTCAGACCTGCATTTTCAGTGTAAATAAATGACATTTTAAATATTTGGATTACTAGTTTTTAATACACATATATATCATATTTATATTTACAACAGTTTGCAAAAATATTTCGTAATAATTATCTCTTGTGCACTCGTAGCTGGTCGTCGCTATTGTTATTAACGTTATGCCTCCTTGACTTGTAAGTAGTAAGTTGTCCGTTATCATCATACACATTCCTGCATATTCTGTACCTCATACACATTACTTTATGGAAGAAAACAAAGTCGTATGTACGTACGTACGGGGTAAAACGCTGAAGGTCTATGGAATGTTCGATATTTTGTAATCAATGTTCCGAAAGTGTTGTCCAATAAATACACATAACAATTATTTGTGGTTTCCGGGGTACAGCTTCACATATATCTCTTAAAAATATCTAGGAAATGTCTACGTTCGACTCTGGCAATTATTAATGGCCTGCAAAAATTCCGATTTGTAGAAATCGGGTATTCCTAGATTTTTTGTCATAATAGGATATTTCCAAACTCCATCGTCACTTAGGGTCGTATTCCAGAACTCTACTCAATACTCAAGTCAGGACTTAAGTAATGCAGTGAGCACTGAAAATCATACTCAAGTCCTTGCCATTAGGGTCGTATTTCCAGTGCTTGAAAGCATACTCAAGTCTGCTCAAATCCTGACTTGAGCATTGAGTAGAGTTCTGGAATACGACGCTTACTCTCTCTTGGCAATATTTATTAGCGGGGCCATGCGGTATTTGTGAGTAACGTAAACAGAGTTTCAGCGAGAGGCAAAGCCTGGAGCGTGCTCAAACGCCTCCAGGCCCCAGGCTGTTTCCGCCTCCACCCCATATAGCGGTTAGGGCTCATTGAACTTATACATGAATAAAATAATACCGAAAGAAATTGGCTCATTGTTACTCGATATGTAGCAAGTTGATTGGTTTGTGTACAGCTAGTATTTTTTTGTCAAAACTTACCAGTAAATCAGAAGTAGCGCCATCAGGAGTGGAGGCTGCAACGTGGTCCTTCACCATTCGATGGAGCACTCTCATCAGTGGCAGTAGCAAGCGATCAATATATCCCTGGTTCGACGTGCAGCAGGCTTTTAACATCATTAGTGGCCCGAGTAGGGCTCCTGCACCGCCTCCTGGAGCCGACTTTTCATAAGTAGCAAGGCCTTCGAAGGCATATTTGCTCACACAAGCGTAGAGAGTTTCTAGTTCTTCATACTGTAAGAAAAAAATTGTTTTAGATAGTACAAAACTGTAGCGCTTTGTGTGAAGTTTATAGAGAATGTCTACAAATCAAATTTCATTAATGAACAATATTCCTCTCCATACCTTTGACGATTGTGCAGCGCCAGTCGGCTCTGTTGGGAAGAGGGACGTTAATTTCGCCAGAAGATTATGTGTTAATCGTACGATTTTCGCGTTGGTAGAGGAAACGCAGACCGCCAGTCCTCTTTGCAGTGGTTTCAATGCAGCTAGAATCTGTTCACGGCGTAGTACTCCTAAAAGGAATACTAATAGTTCTAAAGCAGTGCAAGCGTTAGCACACGCTGCAGCGTTCGTGTCTGCTGTCGCAAATACCTGCGGGAAAGATTTCAATTAAGAATCTATAAAATAATACAAAATTATAAAACAAAAAGCTTAAGGAAAACACAAATGTATTAACAATAACATAGTAAAAACGAAACAATACTCCAAGAATATATATAAAAAAATATAATCAGCGATTTTGCGTTTGCACGCCTTGTGATCCTGTGACGTGGTACGTTGTTGTAATATTTTTACGGTGATTGTTTATAGCCACAAGAAGATTATACTAACTTTGTCCAACCAAGCAAGTTTAGGCTCGCAGAGGTGCGGCCATACATCAGGTTTGAGCGCCGCCTTGAGCAACAGCACGCAACGCCGTGACAACTGCTCACCGGGAGATCCGGTAGCCGCACCGCCCGCAGCGACACTGCCCTCATTCACCTGCGCATATAAGCTAGTTATATCCCACTGCTGTCGACTATGACCAAAAGCTGCGTTAACCAGAACCACGGAAAGCAAGCTGCGATTTAAAATTTTACATTTAAATTTTTGTTTCTGAAAAACGAACCACATGATATCACCTAGAAGACAGAAGGAAATGTATTTCTTTTTATTCTGTACTGTTTTCTAAGTAAATTGTCGCAATGTACAAGCTACCTGGCAAGCTAGTCGCAACAGCAGATTGACGACTACGTCGACGTGTTGTCGGTCAAGGGGCTTTGCCGCGTCGGGTTCCATTCTCGATACGCTAGCTTGTGGGCTCGCCCATCCTGTGTTCAGCGCTTTGCGAGCTTCACTTACGTCGTCTGTCGATCCACGCTTCATTGCTCCACTTGGCGATGTTGCCACCTTGCGAATTAAAAAATTCAAAATTCAAATTCAAAAAGTTTATTTCAGATATAGTCCATATTAGTGTTAGTTACAAAAAAAAATTCTTACAACCTATGTTAGTACTAAATTTGCAAAATATTACAATAACTTATAAATTAAACTCCTGGAACCCATGTGGACTGAGTTCCAGTGCTTCCACAATTCACTAACAGGGTTCTCTCAGATCAAACGAACTAGGCTATTGGAACTGCCACGCACGCGACGCATCAGGGAGGCAGTTCTTTTCCGAATAATCGCGCTGAAGCTATCAATTCGCGCGTCCGCGAACATACCTGATGCGCTGCAAAATCGTGGCAGCCCCAATAGCATCCTAAGACCATTATTGTATTGGACACGCAGGGCATTGACCGTCGCTTTAGTGTAATTTGTCCACAGGCTGCACATATAGAAGGTCTGACAAAACGCCCTGAAAAGGGTGGCTTTGACATTACCCTCACAACGCGCAAACCTGCGTGACAACATATTACAACGTACGGCCAACGCTCTGCGTTATTAAGTACATAGTAATAGTAGTTATTATATTATACTCTATCTTTTTTTGGATATGGAGTAAAATGACAGTTCATTGTGCAAAAGTGCTTCCCGCTTGCAAGCAGCTAGTGTGGCAGTCGATAAACTTTATATGGACTATCGATTGAATGTTGGTCACGCTTATGCAATAAATACCTGAATTTGTATCATTTGATTCATCGTCGGCCCATTATTCGCCTAACTGCTGGGCACAAATTCATTAGAATTGTCAATTTGTTAAGTTCATACATACACTGCATTTAGAACTGTCAATGAAAAATACAAAGAGGAGACACATTTTAAAGTATTTCATTATAATTCAATATATACAATCAAATCCGCCTGTTCTTATTAAAATGTATAGGAATAAAAATTTAAATCGATATTAGTAGGCCAACTGTCAAAATAAGAATAAAGATAAGGTAATAACGCAATAGTAATCATCAGAACGTCGCAACATTCACAATTCAGATATTTTTGGTAAAATTTTCTTTTCTTCCTCAATCTATCAGATAAAACTGTCAACAATAACTACATAACTATATAAAATTTTATGAAAACCGGCAATCCTGCAAATGTCATTTTACTCCGCCTTCAAAAACGACAGACTATAAAGAATAAATAGAGATAAAAATGTTCAAATACAAGAGTCATCGAGTTGTTTGTTTTCACAATAAATTATGAACGGGACAAAAACCATGTTATTTTTATATTAAATCTTACCACGTTATCATCATGTGTGTGGTCCCGTATCCTCTGCAGCTCCCATTTAAGAGCCACTTCAGCCAGGTCGACGGCCAGTCGTCTGTGTTCTAATGACGCAGTGGCGGAGAATCCAAGACGTTGCATTGCAGCCACCATGTGCCCCACTAGAGCGTGCCGCACGGGGTAGTACACCTAAATTATGATAAAATTATAAAGAAATTTTGGTTCACGATAATATCACTATCACAGTTGTGTACTAAATAAAATAAACTAAAATAAAGTTAATAAAATGAGTTTACTTGAGACCAAAAAAACAATTTCTTCACATAAGAACAGTAATTTGGCCTACACTTTCTTTTGTACCTTTGATATCCAAAATGCACTCCTACCTTATAGTGTCTAACAACAAGCTGCAATATGTGGAAGAGCTGTTGCACAGAGTGTCCGTCTTCGACGATGATCTTCTTTGTCCAGTGCGTAAGCATCGTGTTCCCGTCCTCCATACGCTGCGGCATCGCCGGAGTCAGTATTTCGAGCGCTTGGCGAACTACTGACCGCGCCTCAACAGCGTGCGCTTTTAGAAGACTGTGGAACACTGTAACAATGGTTTATGTAAACAAACGACTTATAAAAGCTCAGTCATCATCACAATGATTAACAAATTAATTTACCTTGCAAAACAATCCGCTTGTGAATAGCGAACTTGGCAATAATGTGACTCAATAACAAATGACCGTGGTATCTGTAAATAAAAAATCAATTAACATTTTTTGTACACATTTTACTAACAAATTTCAGAAAACAGCATTTTATTTCATATATATGTTGTACCTAGTCGCGGGGTCGACGTAGTTCTTTCCCAGTAGACAAGGCCAGGCGAAAGTCATAAGTCTCCTTAGCTTATTGCCTTGCTTCTTATTGTTGGCATCATGGATATGCGCAGACGCCTGCTCCAGTAGCAGACAAGCAAATTGGAGAAGCGATATGCGAACTGCGTCGGAACACGCGAAAGGATTTTCTGGATCTATTACCTGTAAACAGCATAGAATCTTATCTTGTACACCAAAGAGAACGGCAAAAAATGTCTCGTACAAATGTAAATCAAATTATTCCATTGCATTATATTAAAAACCAATACTGCTCTTAACATTATCAAGTTATTCTCCATATTCTGAAAAGTTTATAAAAATCACTGACAACAGTTAACTGTTACTTACGTTATTTATAAACACAGACACAACATTGTCCGGGTTGTCCTGGTATGGCGCCGGTGGTCCTCCTACAATCTTCTGTCCCTTCTCAAAGCTAACCGCGAAACACGGTATTAGTATCATTTGAAGAACTTTAGCTTTAAGGTCCTGGGACATTGAATCGCTTGAGAAATGTTCCACAAAACGGAAGAATGCTGACCGTTTCCATTCCACCGTGTAGTTTTGTGCTACCGTGTTCTCTAGGAAATCACGGAGGAACTGTGTAAAGAAAAAAATTTTTTTTTTAATTTTATTTTACACACTCATAGCCCCGCACTAGTGGGACACCCTGTATCGCAGGTGCCATGGACACACAAACAAACAACCACAAATTACACCCAAACGCACGAGAGAAATAAATGTAGCCATACAAATATATCTCCAGACCCCAGACCTCTGCATGACAGACCAGCATAGTAACCGTTCGACCATGGAGGCAGTTGAAAAAAAATGGTGTGTTAGTTTATATTATATTAGTTAACTGCCTTACTTTAATTTGAACTAAGGTTCGAAATTATTACAATATTATTAATTATGTCTCAGAGTGACGGGGCGGTGCCAGTGCCCCTCAGACCTTTCAAATCAGGCAGAAATAGAAGTGGCAAGAAACAGCCTTACATTAACTGAATAGATAGCAGAATGACCAAAGATTTGTACCTGGAAATCTGGTATAAACCGGTCACACAAGGCTCGCAGCAGCTGGAAAAGCAAATCGATGTTAGACGGGTGGTGGCAGAAATAGTGCAACAAAACTTTCACGATCAGCTTCGGCTCTTTCCAGTGCGTACAATCCACGTTCTCCACTTTCTTGTGGATATCCTGAAACAATATTACATCATCAACCAAAACCAGCACGTAACACTGACATACCACTCTCTTAAGTGCTTTTGTTTTAGAAAAACTGGATTTTTATTACCAACCATTACTAGCAGCTAACACGTATTGCATTTTAGTAAGATTAACATTATAAACAATTTCTTACATGGTACTGGTCACTGCACCAAATACGTTTTAGAAGCTCCACCAAATCATGCTGTGTAGACAGCCACTGGTCATCATACTTGATCAGTAGCGATATAACTCGAATGGCTTGGAATTGCATTTCTGATTTGTCAGCCTGTGGCATGTTGGCCGCTGCCCCGCCGCTGTTTGCAGCCAACAGTTGCATAAGTCGGGCTTTCTTTGAGGTTTGAAGCGCTTCCCTGTAAGCTGCTCCCGCTTCTGGGTGCTTTATAAGGAAAACTAGGAAACGACTCCATTGTTGATCCTTGATGTTGTTCTCCATCATTATTAGGTCGAGTGTTTCTTTGGGGTACCTGTGTCGAGGGAAAAATAAACCTTAAAACCTAAACATAAATACCTAGTCTTAAGAATACATCACAAACAAAAACAGATACTGCACACACAGACATAACATTTGACGACCTCACTGGTCCAGTGGTTAACACTATGGGTCCTAGATGAGGATGTACCAAGTTCTATTCGATTCGGTTTGATTCAAGTCCGGAACTGTGTTCCGGTTTTGAAGGGTAAGGGTGCTGTTGAAATTACAGGCACATGGCACTTGTCAAATTGTCTCAGGGTGACGTGCGCGTGGTAGTGCCCCTCTCTTTGCGATTTAAAGCTCTCAGTGGCACAGCAACTATTACGGACAGGCGTGTAGCTTATCATCAGGCGCACGACTTGTTCGTCCCTTCACTAGGATATTATTTTAAAAAATCTACAGTAGGCTAGTGGCCCCACTAGCCCTGTTAACCTTCTCGACGTGAAGATGTTATGAAGATAAGTCGAAATTTTACATACCTGAGTAGGAACTTCACGAGGGGTTCTCTGAACGGCGACCCAGCTTCGATCATGAGGGACTTTTCTGTATGGAAAATGAGACGACACAATACATCTATGAAGCGCGGCGAAGCGGCTGGTATTTGGTGGAATATACCGATTAAGATGATGATCTTTTGCTCATTCTCCATATTCTTCGATACGCTTTGTAAAAAGTTGCCACCTAAAAAGTAAATATATTATTTGTATAATAGTAAAAATTATCACAAAAGGTATTGTTTAAGGCCCCATTTCAATCAGTTATTTTATTTTATGACTAATTATTCTTTGCTAAGTTAGCAATGCTCTATGAAATAGTCATCCCCGTAACGAACTTATATTTTGATTCAATAAAACAAAAATTTATATGGCATTTTTTATGCCTATGTGATTCTATCTTTATTTAATTTTTTTGTACTAAATTTTTTTTCAATAACATTGTTACTAACAAAGCGAGACTTTTTTGTTGTCTGAAAATAAAATTGTTATTATTAACCAAATTAAATAGAAAATCATTTTCCACTCACCTCTATTCGTCTGAATGGAGTAATCAAGTAGCTTCTTCAGCAACTGAAGAAGCTGCTCGCACAACTTCTCGCTAAATGTCGAAGGAAACAGTTGTGTCAAATACGAAAGTCGCTTAGCACCGTTCACACTCAAGTTGCGGTGGTCACCCAGCGTCAACAGTAGAGGTCGCATCACTGGATGTACCATTTCCATGTCAATTTGGAAACCAGCTAGGAACTTCTGCATACATTCGAAGCCCGCCTGTGAAATACAAATGTACTTTAATTATATAGATTTTAAGACTTTCGTGGTTATTCACTAAATGATAAAATATATAAAAAATAAATATCGGGAAAATAAAAAGAAGTCATACCGTGGTAAGAAACCTGATACTAGTGATAATCATGTACTTTAATTTCTAATTAGTTTGTTTGCTTCTGTGTTGTAGTATTGACTCTTGAATAATTTTCGACGATGTTGTATGAAACTAGCATTAACACTGAACATGTATAATAACTTACCTGTTGTAATTCTGTATCATTTTTCTCGAGAGATTTGTATAGAACTTGGAAAATTTTCTCCCGACAATGTTTCTCCTGTATATAATGGCAGGAGGCCAAGGCTTTCAGCGCTGAGGCTCTTAGAGGGACCAGATTGACACCCTTGTAGCACGGCAGCTTGCCTAACATTGCGTCTTCCGCTTCGCATAGCGAAAGCAGTTCCCGGAAGAACACCTTGTGCTCGTTGACGTTCAAATCTACAATGTTTTTAATATGTCGGTTTATTTGATATTTGAGCTCAATTTGATATAAAAAAAACAATAGTAATATTGTTGTTCACTTACCTATTGTAAACAGTCTAGGTTTCAAAGTTGTACAGAAAGTGGTTCCGTCCATGAGACCCATCTGAGCGTTAGCTGGTTGATGCCGTAATAAGTGCTTTTTAGGCGGAATAATGTCCGCTAACACCTCTCTGTGAGGGTCCATTACCTCTGTCACAGTCTTGTTTTGTAGTTCCGCTATTAGTTCTAACGACTTCATGGCCTGTACAAGTTTTGTAATAAGTGAGGTAAAACTTAGTAATTTAAAACACAGAAAAATGTAATAATAGTACAATATTTTACCTGCTGTCTTACAAGCAGATGAGGACTGGTCACTTGCAATACGAGTTCTTGAAGAACATCATGGAGCGCTCTGGCTTTAGCAGCAGCCACTTCTCCCTCAGGTTCTACTCCGTGTCCACCAGGTCCGGTGACACAAACGCGAACTAATCGCTCCAAGTTGACTGTCGCCATGTCGATGGCACCTGATGACACCTCACCCGTCAAGTCCATCATAACAAAAAGAACAGCTTTCAAAAATGTAAATACGTGTTTGTAAACCCACTCGGGGGCCATCTTTTCGAACATGAACTTAACGGCGATACACCCCCCTAATTTGGCGTACCATGCCCGCTCGTAACAAAGTGCTGACATTCGTTCGGCTAAATATTCCATCAGGGGCAAACGACACGCGCGCTCCTTGCTGCCCAGTACTGTTCCAGCTGTTTCTATCATCAAAACCAAAGCCAAATGACCAGGCTTGCATAATTCTTTCTCTTCGTGCCCCATTACTACTGCTATAGCGTCTACTAGGACTAGGGCGTCGAGTCCTTCTTTTGGACCGCCACACCCAGCGAATGGTCCCGCTTCTTGGGCTATAGCAACTAAAGTATAGTGTCTCACTAAAGAGACCATCGTCGGAAGAACATGATGGCGCAGTTCCTTGATAGCTGCAGCAACGAACATTCCCGTTAGTGCAGTCCGATGTGTATTTCTCACAATGGAATTTGTACACTTGTAATAAGGTCCATTTTGTATAGGAATTTTGCCTTCGACGAAACTCGGATGATTAAAGAGCTTCTGCAGAGTTGCTTTGTCATCTTCCAAATTTAGAGATGCCGCCAAATAGCATCGCAACACTTCCCAACATTGTCGACGGTAGAATGGGTCTGTTGTACTAGACTTAAGTGCAGAAAAAGCTGTTTCTATCACCTTGTCTACCTCAAAATCTAAGGGCCTAGGTTGATCCTGAAAATACGCTTGTACTGCTGGTGGTGGCGCGTCCGTCTCGCGATATTCTAATCTTTGTGGCTCAATCATCATTTTGCGGTTGCCGCCGCCAAATTTCCCAAGAACTCTGAACGCGATCCTAGCGACTTCATTGTTTTGTAGCGTTCTCCAAAGCGCTTGCATTAGGTCTGCTCTGACTGGCTGTATATGTTCATACAAGAAGTCAGGTTGTAAATTATCCACGCAGAGCTCGAGCGTCCGAAGTCCTTGGGAAATCAAGGTGTGCGATCCGTTTAATGCCGATACCAGTGGGTCCATCAACATTGGTAAATAAGGTAATAAACTGCTAAGTCTGACTGGTACAGTCAAGCACAACTCAACAAAAAGATCCTTCATGTGTTGCTTGTGTAGACCGCTTTGCAGACGATTTAGCCCCTCTAACAGATTAGGCAGAAGTGGCAAGAATTCTTGGTAAAGTAAATCATGGCTGCCACCGCCAATAGAACGGAATAAGGCTCTTAACAACAGAAAATAGTTGTACGGTTCTTTGGCAGTCATGGCATAATCCATGGCCTTATTGACGATGCTGTGCAGATGTGGTCGCAGCATTTGCTCATTTTCGGTTGGGAATAGACTGACAGAACCAAAGACGAGCTTAAAAAGCCTCAAATATAAATTGGATCTTTCGATGTTAGTGCCCATCTCCTCCATTCTTTTGAGAAGATACTCGACTAGAACGGTCGCAAATATAGGCGATGTTGCAGGGTTCGATAGGAACGTATTTGCAATTATTTGCAGTGTCATATTCTTATTTATTCTTTCCACCATGTGGGAAATCGTCGCGGTGAATATTTCTTGGAAAGTTTGTGGATTCATCATTGAAAACTGTAAAAAAGAAATGTTTACCGTCGTTTATGAAAGTTCAAGTTATTCGTAGAAAGTTCACAATGGCTACCAAATACTATAAAGGTATTTAGAACTTACCACTCCGCTGAAATGTTCAAGCACCTCCTTCTCCTCTTTGGACCTCACATGGGGCATAGCTGGAGGCATAGCAGGGGCCCGTGGCGCGCATAACGTGTAAATATCCAATGACTGAAGACCCCATCGCACGAGTCTTATGTACACTAAAGTCTCTTTGGCACTAAGTTGCTTCTGACCTGTTATAGCAGTTGTGGAGGTGCCTTCTGTAGTTGGTTGTGCCTAAAGAATAATATTTTTATTACTAAAAAGTTCTTGGAATACTTTTTTTATTACGTAATCATTACTAGTTCTAATAAAACATATCATGGTCACGGACATTGACACAAATACAGGGTTACTTGAAAAATACTAACAACCTCCCAACACTGTTACTAACATCATAAACAACTTTTGTTGTTTGATATGATGATGAGCTTTAATAGTTCATAAGATTTTAGTTTCGTACAAAAAAAAATATAGTATATTTATTTAATATTCAAATAGATCGCTTTAAATGATGATAACTCTGTCCAAATGAAAGCACCTATCACCAAAATTATTTTTATGAATGACAGCATGCGGGAGGAGTTGCTTAAAATACATATCTAAAACCTACCAGACAGTACAACCAAAACTTAAGTTTAATTTTTTGGTTGTTGTTGATGATGTTAATAATATAGTCTCGCCAGGTTGTTAGTACTTCACTTAAAATCCTGTATATTCGGAGTACAAAATAATTTAATTAATTTTTAAAAATTCATAAAGCAGTCTTAGATTGAAGTTACCTTACAAGACGCACAGCCCCAAGTAATAGTTTTCACTCCACACACCAAAGTCTTGACTAATGTTCTATAGTCACCTACATTGAGATTACTCATTTGATTACTAAGAAAACCTATTTTAGACTTCTCCTCAGGTTTGGCTATGCTGTCAAGGAAGTCTGTAGTTGGTTTCTCTTCCTCCAACTTTATTTCAGCTGCAGATGTACTCGGTGCAGGTGTTGTTGGCGTGCTGGGATTAGTACCATTGCCATTTACGTTGGGAGTACTTTGTTTACTGCAAATATTAAGATATAGAAAAGACATAACAACTACTATACCTATGTACAAAAGGAGACAGACGCCTTTATGAAAAAATATTAAAATGGGTAATTTTCAGGTTACTTTTCTCTACGTAAGTTCGGTGGCAATTTTTATTATTTTAGTATTCAAGTATGTCGTCGTGAAATATTAAATAATATTTAAGGTTACCACTCTCAAATATTAAATAATACCTCATGATAATTTTCTAAAATATTTAAATTAAAAAAATTGCCACTGAAATTAGGTAGAGGAAACTAATGTGAAAATAAAAATAAAAATTTTCCAACATAGACTTATATGAAACCTAAGAAGTTTTAAGAAATAATATAATAATAATAATAACGCACACACTCAACATAGCCCCGCACTAGGGAAACCCTGTGTCGCGGGTGACATAGACAACCACATAGACAACCACAAATTCACGAGAGAAATAAATGTAGGCCATACAAATATTTCTCCCGGCCCGGGAATCGAACCTGGGACCTCTGCGTGGCAGTCCGGCATGGTAACCGTTCGGCCACAGAGGCAGTTAAAAACATTAAGCATTTAAATAGTCTTACCATTTAGCCATAAGTGCAGGTAATTGCAATTTCGAAATTGTCTTAAATTTGAGCACGAATACTTCTAATATACGCATGAGCAACTGCCTTCCCTGCGGCTGTGCTGCGGTGCCGGCCGTACCCTCGCTCTCAGACCTCTGCCTTATACAATCCACTAAGTTCAGGAGCAACTTACACGACATTGTTTGAATGCTGCAATCGATATAAAATATGTCACAAACTATACAAACAACAGCCCCCGTAGCATGGCTACGCATGATAGTCGCGACACGCGCGATAAAATTGGAATAAGCGCGCGCTATTGGCTGTCTCAACCAGATCTAAGTTAGATAGCCAATAGCGCGCGTTTATTTCAATCTTATCGCGCGCGTGTCGCGACTATCATGCGTAGCCATGCTACAGGGGTTGAATAGAATATCGTTTATTGTAATCATAATAAAATACAGTTGCTACGAGAAAGTAACAGTATCACATGGACCCTGTCAAGTTATACCAAATTATACTTAAACCTATTTTGTATGATAATAACTTGTAATGTTAATTTCCACCATATAATGGTTTGACCAACCGCCTCTCAAGCAGAGGCCGTGGGTTCGAATTCGGAAATTCTTTCTTTGAAATTTACCAGGAGCTTCTCGGTGAAGGAAAACATTTTGATAAAATCTGTACGTCGAATAAGGTACACAACCCTCGGAAAATGTGTGAAGTCTCCAACCCACATTGAGCTAAATCTTCGCCGCTCAGCAGAGGGACGTATAAACGGGTCGATGATGAATGTTGTGTGTTTAAACTATTTTGTATGAACTAGGTACTAATTACATTTTGTTAGAAATCACTATATTGCATAAATCCTGAGATTGAAATATTATTTATTTCTAAAAGACTGAACTGTTTTTTGTTATATTTTTTATATTATCAATAATTTTATTGTAAATTTTAAAAGTGTTCTACAATTGGTTGTGTGAGGTCCAGTTTGTCATATTATTACAACTACTCCTAATGTTGTACGCAAAGGGAAAAGAAAGAGTATTTAGAAAGTGAATGTTATGCTCAAGTACTAACAAATTGAATGATGATAATTACATTAATTTAATGTCATTTACACTCACCTAGTCGGCAAAGATTCATCATGGACGTTCTTAGAAAACAAATGCGCGGCGATAGCCAAGTCACTGAGTGGCAAATGCTGACGGACGTGGTGTACTAAGTCCGCTAAGGTGGAGTATGCGAGCGGACGCAAAGTCTCATGCACAGTCCATCCATCGCCAAGCAGAACGTCCTCGTCGAATAGACGCTCCATGTACGGTACGAACTCTGCAATTGCTTTGGATTTCTATAACTTGAATTTTTTAAGGGCGTCATCTTTCATTAATTTTGTAGAAAAAGTATTTATTTATTTTTAGTTCAGTCAGAGAAATAAGAATTTGGAAATATTAACCACTAATTAAGATTTAAAATTAATAGTTATCTGCAAAATTAACAATAACCTACACATTTTTACGTTTAATGCTATTTCGGGTATTGTTTTCTACCGTAACTTGCAACGACATATTCATTTCAAACACAATTGAAAAGGGTAATTATCCTATTATTACAGATGTACCTTTAATATGAGTGTATATGTCTTTAGTATTATTATTTTCGTTAATTAAATAAGGACCGAGTTTAAATGTAAATTGTCTCTACTGGACCAATTTTCGCCATAGTATGAAGACAAACAAACCAGCAATGAAAAAAATATAATTCAATACAACTAATAATCTTTATTTATGCCTTTTGATAGTAGCACGAAAACAACAAATATTATGTTTCACGTCCTTAAAATTGCTTAAAGAGAGATAACTCATTAAAAAGTCATTAAACGATGTAACCAATTATACCCGTTGCAAGTTAGTAGAAACTATAACACCCGACATAATCAACATGAAGCGTGTAAGCTCTGTATTTTTGCTCTCTGTGTACATACATATAATATAATAAACAATATAATATACAAACAGGAACAAAACAAAAATTAACTATTAATGAACAAAAATTAAACTAACTTAGCCTGAGATCTGTGGCAAGGATATGGCGCGTGGCAATCACGAGCTCCTTTCGCAGGTGTGCCACTTCAGGGGGACATAGTGTGAGTAGCCCGATGATACCCTTCACCATCAAATTGGCGTGATTCGCTATGGTGTCCTGATATATCCTTATGATGTATGCCAGGAAGGCTAGAGTCTTTATCTGGGCCCCCATAAAGTCAACGAACACTTCCTTGTTAAAGGAAGCTGATTGCCTAAAATCAAATATTACTATCTGTTTTGTGATACTGTATAATTACATATAACCAATGATAATAATCTTCAATAACTGGTTAACTACATCTAAGGGTGCTATTCCACCAGCAACGCGAGACCAGAAATGAATCGAGCCGGCCTATTTACAGCAAAAAATTGCCTTGCTTGAGCTCGCGATTGACATTAATAGTCAAAGTAAGCCCGTGCGATATCGCGCAGACGTTGTGGATAGTAATAATAATAATATTTTTATTTCGTACTTTACATATGCAGGTTACACAAAATGTTACAAATACTTAAAGACGTACAACATAATTTACAATTACACACGAATCCCAACTCCTAAATTAGAGACCTGTGTTTTACGAGTAGGCGATTCTCTAACTCAAGGCACAAACATTTTAAACCATTATGGACAGGTGAAAAATTATGTGCTTATAATAGGATTATAATACTTTACCTAAATCAGTACAAGAAAAAGTAATAAATATCTAATCTTCTTTTAAATACTCGCCACACGATTTAACATGATGTTATAAGAAGCTGTTCAGTTTCTTCATAATCTAGCGTTAATAATAATAACCATGTGACCAATCTTTGCTTAACTTGGAATTTGCTTAGTGAACTAATTTGCCTAGTGTATAAATATGTACAATTGTATCGACTTTATTGTAGATAGTGAAAATACAATTGCCTAAACAAATTAATTTTGTGATAAATAGATTTTGGTGGACATAAATTAGGACTACAATGTCAAGTGACTATAGGACAGGCTATAGTTGTCTTCGTGTAGATGAATTTTCCTACACTTTAAGTCATAGTTTCCCAAAAGTGGTAGGGACCACTTTTAGGAAACTATGGTGGCGGTAGTGAGTGAGCGCTGAAGAATCCTAGGTGGGGCCTCGAAAGTTATGGGGGGAAGGCGTTTATGCTGTTAAGAAGGTGCTACCGCATTTGAAAAAAAAATCTGAATTACCTGTACCTACATATAACGTACGCCACAAATATATAATTTTAAATTAAGAGTAAATTACTGATTATGATTGATAAAATTTATAAAAGAAATCAATGTAGGTCTCTTTACTATTATTTGCAGAAAATCCATATTTTTATAAATTTTAAATCGTTTGAACAATCCTCGCTTCGCCTTATCCCGTCTTGCTTCTCCGGTGGGAAAGCATCATTAGAGTACAGATCAATACAAAGAACTACGATTCTTTGTTTATACTTTTGATAAACTAACACCAACAACATTTATTGATCAGGGATATGTTAAATAAGTCTTAGCAGTCAATGTTTAACTTGGTAAATAAAAGACACACAATTAAATAACACTGTTGTAATTAAATACATGTGTCTAACGTAAATTCTTACCTATGTGTAGGTGCAGGTTGTAATGTAATAGTTTCCATTATAAGAGGGATGAAGTTGCTCACTTCCTGATGCACATTCTGTTTGTATAGCTGATACATGAGCACCACTATGATCGGTAACTCCTGTATCACTTTCAGTGATAGCACAGATTTTGGTATGAGATTATACTGCAAAACAACATTGAATTGAAATTAGTATTTCTTGTTTAATTGAGATATAGGTACATACGTATAGGCTGTCAACATTGCTATTTTTTTATTCCTAGCAAAGCCAGCATTAAGACAAAGTAAGTACATTACATACGAGCCCTGTACCCCACCTACAGCGGGGTCGGGTTTGACCTGCGGCGCGTGGTCGGGTTCAGATTACGGGGTGTACTTATGCTCTTCGGTGGCACAGCGGTTAGTACTATGGGTGCTTGATGAGGAGGTTCCAGATTCGAGCCCTGATTTGAGCCAATTTATGAAAAAAAAAAACATTTTTCAATTGGTTCTGGTCAGGGTATTCTGGATATTGCCCTCAGAATTATCGTTACTCTGGTACTCATAGTACAGGAAATTCCCTAGTTTGAGACCAGAAATTTGGAGTGATTGTCTGGCATTTTTCCCTAAATACTTCTCTTTTTAGAATACCTTCCAAGAAAAAAGAATCTAACAGAGATGGTCGAGATACAACAACGCTATAAGTATCATCTTATTTCTACTACATCGGGAAGTATGCCTTACATTTTGAACAATTGTGAAATCTTGTACTCGTAATAGTCTCCATATACTACCTACGTAAGGTGGCGTGCGGACACTTCGGGCTTCGCCCTCCGCTAGACCTCGGCCTACTACGGCCCCCGCACTTATGACTTTCAAAAAATGAACTGGCGACCATATTGGCAAATGGCAAAAAGTAAATTTTGATTGTAAATTATTATTAAACACCCAAAGAGAACCCCACACGCCGATTTTTAGGAGAATTAGAAGCAAACTTTTATCAACCGATAAAAAAGTTTGTAAGGCAACCATATTGAAAAATTATTAAAAGTAAATTTTAACCGCAAATTATTATTAAACAGCCAAAGAGATGCCCCACATGCCGATTTTCAGCTGAATTAGAGCAAATTACTATCTGCCGCCAAAAAGTTTGTATGGCAGCCATATTGAAAAATGGCGAATAATAAATTTTGACCGCAAATTATTATTACACACCGATAGAAACCCCCACATGCCGATTTCCAGCTGAATTAGAGGAAGTTTCTTTGAAAATGGCGAAAAATAAATTTTGACCGCAAATTATTATTAAACAACCATAGAGACATCCCACATGCCGATTTTCAATCGAATTAGAGCATATTTTCATATGCCGCCAAAAACACTTCTATGGCAGCCATATTGAAAAATAGCGATAAACTAATGTTGATCACAAATTGTTATCAAGCACTCCTAGAGATCACCACATGACAATTTTCAAAGGGATCAGAACAATTTTTTTCTACTTCCAACAAACGCTTGTACGGCGGCCATATTTGAAAATGGTGAAAAACCAATTTCGAGTACAAATTATTATCTAGCACTTCTAGAAGCCTCTAAAAGCTCTAAAAGTCTAGAAGCCCAATTTTCAGTTGAAACAGAGCGATTCTCTTTCCGGCAGCTACTTTTAACGAAAAAAACACTTATATGGCAGCCATATTAAAAAATGATGAAAAAGCTTTTGACCCCAAATTATGATTAAAGACTTTTAAAGACCCGCCCAGGCCAATTTTAAGCCGCATCGAAGCAAGTTTTTCTTCGGCCGCCATTTTGGATTCGCCATCTTCATTTTTTTTTACACAGGCAGTTGACCACTATTACATTCTATGGCATTCCTTCCAACACCTCCTATCTATAATAGTTTCCGTGATAGAAGGCTTCGAAATTTGTATGGCGGCCATCTTGTTTATTTGAATTTCGAACATTTTGTACATCCGGCGAAAATTGACCAGGGTGTATCTCATAAAAGTGCACAAATATCCCCTCCTTATATTATAGTTTTTCAGGCCGTTGATGGCTCTGTTATATTTTCCAGACTCAAGTTATCTCATATTTAATTCTTTACTTTAAAACGTGTCCGCGTACAACGGTATAAAATATCTTTCTTCCGCCCTGTCGGGAAGTATGCGTTCTATTTCTATCAGTGAGTAAGAACTTGTAGCTTTATATAATTGGATAATTGGATGTAAATTTAAATGTATTATAGTTAGGTAAATTGACTCCAACTTGACGACCTTAGGGGCCTAGAAATTAAGACAATAGTTGCTTCATTAGTCTGGGTAATCTGGGTTAATTGTGTTGCTGTGGTATTCATAGTGAAGGGAAATTACAAATACGTACAGTGACCACACTGCCATCAAGTAACTTCTTTTCGGTATGAATTGGAGTGGTTGTATAAGTTTCCTGCAATAACTGCTCAATATTGACCTCTGACAAATCTTTCACTCGAATTGTGGGTTTTGGTTCAAATATCTTAGGTAGGTGGTTTGGCAAATCTGAGTAAATGCCCTTCACCCATTGCAGAAATTTGTGAATCTGAAAGCAAACCAAATGTTTTTACTTGTATTGAAATTATTGTAAGTAATCATAGCATAGCACATTAGGTAACCATGGCAATACTTGACGCATTGTAAAAAAATTAAACAGATTTCGGCAATTTATCTCACTGAGTCCTTAAATTAGTTTTAACTTTCAACCCTGACGTTGGCGAAATCGTCGCGCAAAACGACGGTGCCATAGATACAAAAGTTGAAGTTGATTGGAATCAAATGCTCAAGAATTCTTTCAATTAAATAAAGCATTACAAGATTAATTATCAATTCATGTAAACATTAGTTGATTTTATTAACACGCGTAATAGAGACAAAGAACATTATTGATGACAAATTAGTGTACAAGTTATAGGGTAGATCAAGCCAGCAATCAAAATATCAACATTTTATCCAAAAATCTAGTATTTCCAAAAATTTGCAATCAAGAAATAAAAGAGCGTAAATTAAAAAAAAAACATTTTCCAATATTATTGCAGTGGTGTTTAAAACATTAATTTGTCTAATTACTCAAGATCAAAATGATTCCTTTTGTGTGTCGCAACCTTTTCCGCAACAGAGAAGACATGAACAACAAAGGGGTTTAAGAGTCTATACAACCTCAATTAGCTTTGGTTGATTTCGCATAACAGTGAAAGTGTTGAATCAATCACTTTGGAAAACAATATATATAAGACTAAGGATATACGCCGATTATTATATGGTGTGAAAACACGGTTCCTAAAAATTTTCATGAAGAAAAAAAACCCAAACTTACCACAAAATTTTACAAGAAAACTGCTGTATTCAATAGGTACTTTACATATACCAATGATTTTTATAACATCAACTGAACTAAATAGTAGACATATAGTATATGATAAAAATATTTCACATGGCTTTACGTTTATAAAATAATAAAATTTGAAAAAAAGCCAGTGTCCCTGTCGCTTGACCCAAGCAAAACGAACCATACCAGTACAGGAAAAATTTTAATTTTTTAATATAGGAATAACTTAATTTCAAAAATTTAATAAGTAACCACCATTAGGAACTATACAAGGAATATCTGACAATGTTAACGAATAATTCATGGTAAACTATTAAGAACTCTATTTAACAAACCAATGACTTACTCCACACAAACTCTTGTGCAAACCACAGAAAGTATACTTTCACATTACTCCACAACAAAAGAAATCTCAAATATTTTTTTAATTAGTGTCGCCATTTCTTTACACTATATTTGAATACCTTTAATACAGATTATCATAATGTATAGATGCATAGTGAAAAACCATGGACTTATTGTAATGAACATAAATATTGAATGGTCCAATTCATAAGGTTCTTAGATTGATTAACTGAATTTAATGTTTCTAATTCACCCAAGAAATTAATTTTGCTACCCTAAATTGACTTGTCATAAATAACCAAGCAGCTAACAAGGTACGTAATTAAAAAGTAGGATAAGCAAAGAATGAAATAATTAATAACTTTTAATTATACCAATGCTTAACACAATAATTGACAATACTCACGTCAACTTCAGTAGAATATGCAGGTCTATATTGTTTGTGTAGTTCCATGAAAATTTTCAAACATACCAATACATTTTCTTCATTTTCAATTTCCATCAACTTCAACATCAAAATCAGGATACTTTTTACATAAGGTCTTAAAGTCTCACTGATAGGTAAGCGATGTATCATTTCCAGTATAAGTTTTCTCACTTGCTGGATATTGTACTCAGCTATGAAGTGAGGCTCACCCTCTTGAAGGATTTTAAGGAATATCTTTAGAGAATGATCAAGAAATTGAGGGTATTGAGGGGAACTCAGTATGACCTAAAATAGTGGCACAAAATTAGAACAATATAAATTGAAACAATATTGTGATTTAAAATCAATAGGTACCGGGACCTTACCATGAACTCTTATTACAGTTCAATATATGTAGGTTCGTAATGACAAAAAGCGGGATGGTGATATACACTTCATGTAGCCCTATCTCATTTTAGGTGCTAAACTGAATGGTAATAAGAATTCATGGTAAGTCCCCTGCTTGTTTTAAGTTTACACTACTTTAGTTACTTCCACAGTATAATGCCCTATGGGATTCTCATGTGGGGTAAAGCAGCAGATATACAAACCATATTTGTGTTGCAAAAATGAGCGATTTGTTCTGTGTACCATTTAGGTTCTCGAGTTTCTCTCAAAGAAAAATTTAAGGAGGCTGGTATCATGACTGTGGCATCACAGTACATTTACTCAAATATTTTGTATGCCCATAAAAAATATACATTACTTCGTTAAGAAAGAAGATATCCATAATATTAACCTTAGAACTAAGTCCAATTCATGGCACCATGATTTCGTTTAACTAAGGTACACAATTCTTTTATGGGGAACTGTATACATTTTTACAATAAGATTCCGGAGCATATATTAAGTTTACCATTTACTAAGTTTAAAACTTACATTAAAAGTATTTTAATTGAAAAGTCATATTACAAAATTGTAGACTATGTCTTAGATAAAAATGTATGGAAAGAATGTGAGTCTAGATTCCACACAAATATAATTTAAAATGTATTCTATAGCATATAAGTTTAAATTTGAAGAGCAATCCCCTGAGTTTTTGGTTGTTTCGTCTCAGGGAGGTCAGCATAGTGAACGAGCAGTAAAGCTATTGCTCGTAAAAATGATGTTTTCAAGTGTGAAACATTTTACCAATGCAATAAATGATTATTTGACTTTGACTAAGGTACCTAATTATTTTAAACCATGGATTACATTGATTTGTAGAGACAAGCTAGATAATTTTATTATTTTTATAATACCATGATGTAACGCACATAGCAATTTTTACATCGTGGTATTTTAGGTAAAAAAACAAAGTCTTTCGATATGATGCAAATTTTATTCGTGCTTTCATAGCATTATGTTCTTGCATTTAGAAAAGCATGGCTTTTTTAAATGATTACCTCGAAGTTTTCGCTGAGCTCTTGGGCGGCTTTTAGTTTTATTTCATCCTTGGCACCCGGGTCCGCCAACATGGTTACATAGCTGCGATAGGTGTTCATCTGGGTGTGAGGGTCCCCAGAGCCCCCAGCCGCCATGGACGTCATCATTTTACAATGTTCATGCGCTGCTCAGCCTCAAGTGCTTCATGTCCATAATCCTCTAATCTACACGAGCATGGAACCTCGTTATGTAGGTACTCAATACACGCACGGTATACGAAAATAAGTAAGTTAATACAGGAATCACATTATCGTTCGATTACTAAGTTACATGTTTACACACATTATTTTCATGCAATTCGTACCATTTTCGATTATTTTCAGAAAAATTAATTCCCACAACAAATACACCAAACGAGCGGCAGTCCACTCCACAGACAATATATAATCGTAAAATAAATAAATAATCGGTAAATTGACTACAGTGAAATAATTAGTAGTTTGTGGTGAAATAATATACTCTATGCTCATTTATGAGTCAGTCGACTATTAGGGCGATTATTTTTGATCGTGAGTTAATGGTTTCTTCTAGAATATATGCAAGTAGTTATTTCTATCATCGATAGATGGCAGTAATACAACTGTTTAAGGGTCGTATTCTAGAACTCTACTCAATGCTTGATACATGGAAACGAAATACCAATAGAAACTTGGCTTTAATTAACTAGAAACGAGCACACGTACAATAGATAAATTTAAAAATATTTGTATGACAGATACACTTCAACGATCACAGACAACACATACTGATAATTTAGGAAGCACAAAGGAGATTATATGTCATTCTCCCCCTCTATGGTTTCTTCGCCGAGTATGTAGTCATTGAGGCGTTGTGGAATTCTCCTAGACCTCGTAGATCTCCGAAGAGCATCCGGAGGCCGAACGTCTTGCAGGAGAGTTCCATGGACGTCTTCTTCGTGATTAGACACTTCATTAGGTTCATTAGAAGTACTTCCGTCTACCAATGTACCTTCTGACTGTTCATGAGCAACTGTACTATCAGAGAGTGAATCTTCTTCAGATATAGGAAGCGGCGCTAAGTGCCTGTTAGACACTGTAGATTCTTGGCCATTACGTCGACGTACATAGGAGTAGCTTGGATTACTGTGGAGCAGCTCAACTTCTTCAACGTAAGGGTCATTTTTCGACCGAACAAATTTCTTCAATAGAATGGGTCCCGGAACAAGCCAGGTTGGAAGCGATTCACCAACCGGTGTTCTTCGAGGGAAATTAAAAAGCTTTTCGTGTGGCGTTGCATTTATCGAAGTGCATAGAAGTAACCGCACGCAGTGGAGTGAAGGTTTCAGGACTTGTTCCCAGTTCTCTATGGGTAGGTTTTTAGATCTCAGAGACAGTTGTATAGTCCGCCAGAGTGTTCCGTTAAGTTTTTCTACTTGCCCGTTGCCCTGAGGATTGTAAGGTGTTGTACGAGACGTAGCGATATTGCAATTTTTGAGAAATGTTTGAATCTCTTCCGACATAAATGATGATCCTCTGTCGCTGTGTATATATAAAGACTGACTATATTCATAAAAAATATCCCTTAGACACTTAATTACAGTTGCAGAAGATGTGTCTGGGCATGCATACGCGAATGGATATCGCGAGTATTAATCGATTATCGTAAGTATATATTTGTTATTGGTGTTCGATGGCAAGGGCCCTTTAAAATCTATGTTTAGCCTCTCGAATGGCGATAAGGCTTTAATTAGAGATAATGTTGCAGCTACAGCGAAGTCAGAAGCGTCAGTCTCTACCGTCAAGGTTTCTTTGTCGTCAATAGCAACCAATGCTGCCTTCTCGATTTCTGATTTCAGAAGTTTAAAACTACGCTGGCCGTTTTCGTTTAAAGGGAACTGGCTGTTGTTGATTAACGGTTGAATTTTCGCAGAAAAATTGTGGACCCATTAGGCGTAATGAGCAAATAGCCCAAGGGCTCTCTTGAGTTCAGCAGTGTTGTGCGGTAACGGTAGTTTTATAAGCGGATCAAGGCGGTCCTTATCAGGCTCGATAACATTATTCTTGACCGTGTATCCTAGTAGGCTAATAGAATTTTTGCTGAAATTACACTTTTGTTCGTTTAATGTGAGCTTGTACTTTTTTGCAGCAGACATGAATTTCTTTAAATTCTCGTCGTGTTTTTCCTTATTTTTACCGCAAACGGTAACGTCATCGAGATAAGAGAAGGTCCCACGTAACTGTTCTTTTTCGATAATATGTTCAAGAGAACGTTGGAAGGCGGCGACTCCGTTAGTGACACCAAAGGGAATACGTTTGAATTGCCACAGCTTACCACAGGCTTCAAATGCTGTGTATTTTTTTTCTCGATTTTCTATATAGAAGCTGGTGGTACGGAAGCTTCCATCACGCAAATATGCAAGGGCTGTCTAGATCCTCCGAATTGGAATTCGAGCTTTGAATGGTTCCTTAGTATGTCGTGACCAATAATGACGTCCGCGCATAGGTTGTCAATAACGAGAAAAGGACGTTGCTTGTAAATGTGATTGTTTATTTCTAGCGTAGCGAAACATACACCGTTGACTGTTGATGTGTGGCTTAGAGACGCCAGATTAATTGTATGCTTATATGGACGTTGATGTAACTTCATCATCCGAGCTATGCTCCTATCAATAAAGCTCACTGAACTTCCTGTGTCAATTAACGCGTCGACACGGGTGTTATTAATAGTAATTGCTATTGTGGCTTTTTCTAGGCTTGACGGAGATGCCGCAGAGTATAAAGTGTTGACTGTTTCGTGAGAACATGGACACGGTGAGAACTCGACTGGAGCGACGGGGCTTGGGATGGCGTTACTTGTAGAAGGATTGCCACGGGAACGACAGACAGAAGCAAAGTGACCCTTCTTAGTACACATTTGACAGTAGGCGTGAAAGGCGGGGCACTTTATTCTTTGATGTACTTTACCACCGCAGAAGAAACAACGCTTTATTGATATCTGTGGCGGCGGGACTGCAGCGTTTTGTTGAAGCGGTATGAAGGGTGCTGGTAATTCTTGTGGAATTGGCACTGGCAAAGCATTCATAGTATTTTGGACACTCATACTCATAGTTACAGAGTCCTTTTCAGCAATTTCGAGAGTGACAGCCTGATTATAAGCTTCGTCCAAAGACATAATTTGTTTTTCTAATAATCGTTCCCGAATTTTAGGTGACACAATACCAGCTATAAAGGCGGTTCGTATAGCTTGGTCTCTGTGTTCTTCAATTGAGACTGCCTGGAAGTTACACTGTTGTGCAAGGATATGCAAAGCTCGGCTGTAATCTGAAATACTTTCACTTTGCTATTGTTTCCGTGTTCCGAGGACGTGGCGGGATAAGATTTCATGTTGAGGTTTAACGTACGTTTTATTCAAAATATTAATGGCGTCCCTGTAGCTTTGACAGCATTGACTTACAAATAAATGGACGACGGGTCTAATAGAAAAACCACGAAAAAAACGTCCCAAGTCAACCTATTCGAAATTTAAATTGTTATGTCATCGCAGTATCGCGCTGTCCGTAGAACAAATGAAGACTAAAGCGGAGTGTCGCGCTCTGTATACGATTTTAGCGCCTTACAAGTGCGGACACTTTTTAGCGCGGACCCGACGTCCATACAATTGTAAGTCAATGTTTGACAGTCTTTGATTTGAATGAATATACTGGTTGTCAAGTAGTTCGATAATAATTTTAATTTTATGGAATCCGTTACGTCACCAGAATCAGGGGCATGTTCAGTTAGGAAGTTTGTAAATGTACGCAGCCAATGCATCCACTTATCTCCAGCAGCGGGATCCGTGGCTTCAACATCAAATCTTTCAGGGCGTAAATATCTTGCTAGAGAATGTGATAAAGATTCTTTAGAGTCATTCTTCGAGTCCGTCATTATCACTAGTTAATTAAATTGATACATGGAAACGAAATACCAATAGAAACTTGGCTTTAATTAACTAGAAACGAGCACACGTACAATAGATAGGTTTAAAAATATTTGTATAACAGATACACTTCAACGATCACAGACAACACATACTGATAATTTAGGAAGCACAAAGGAGATTATATGTCATTGTTCAAGTCAGGATTGCACTGGGTTTCCACAAGCACTAGAAATACGACCCTAATGGCAGGGACTTGAGTATGATTTCGAGTGCTTTAAACCATACTCAAATCCTGACTTGAGCAGACTTGAGTATGACTTCAAGCACTGGAAATAAGACCCTAATGGCAAGGACTTGAGTATGATTTTCAATGCTTTAAATCTAAGATATCTTGCTAAGACTTGAGCATTGAGTAGAGTTCTAAAATACGACCCTCATTGTTATCGCACGCCGCTCAAGATAAGTACGTGAATGAGAGGTTCTACTTTAACTCGCCCATCGCTCCCTAGATAGCGCTAGTTTACCTTAAGTCTATGGAATTTTCCAATATCAAATTAAAGAAAAAAAAATGTATTGTTTATTCCATGTCAATGGCATCGATGAACGCTTTTTACACTAATATTTTTGTAAATATAAAATGGGTTGAAATGAATTAAAATCTACGTAGTGGTTGTGAAAAAGTGTAAAATATTCATCTCAAAGCAGAATACAATGTGAACATGGCTACGTCGACGACCGTATTAGTCATAATAACATTCGGGCTTCGATGCACACTGTCGTACGGATACGAGTTTATATCGAAATATCCAAATCAACAAAACGAGACATTCCAATTTTATCATCTTGCTGTAGATAGATTAAGTGGACAAGTGTACGCCGGATCACTGAATTGGCTTCATCAACTCAGTCCTGATTTGAAGCCTATTCATGTCGTAAGGACTGGACCTAAACTCGATAATCCTATGTGTCATGCTAGCGGCTGCACGTCGCCCGAAATCCAAACATCATGGTACGACAACGTGAACAAAATATTAGTGATCGATCAAGAATCCAGGATGGTGATCACCTGTGGATCTGTTGCCCAGGGTTCATGTCATAAATACAAACTAGGCGACTTGTCAGCGGAACCAGAGTTTGTGGCAGTGAGCGTTGCGGCGAATGATCCAGATGCTTCAACGTACGCCTTTATTGGCCCTGAGCGATATAACTCGTGGGACCGATCTAATGTGCTCTATGTGGGAACAACCTTTACTAACAACGGGGAGTACAGGCACGACGTTCCTGCTATATCCAGCCGTGATCTAATGACCCTGGAGCTTGCTCAGTTTACATTCTCTAAACAAAGTTTAATACAAATAGATGTGAAGTACAGAGATAACTTTTTAGTGCAATATGTGTATGGGTTCAATGCCAGTGATTATGCATATTTTTTGATAATCCAGAAGCATTCTCATCTCGCTGGTAATGAAGAACTGGGCTATGTGTCTCGCTTGGCTCGGACCTGTGTAAATGATGACAACTACAACAGCTATACTGAAGTGACTTTAGAGTGTCAAGTTAGAGAAGAAACTGTAAATGGTAAGAGTGAAGTTGTCAATTACAATTTAGTTCAGGATGCTAAAATTGCTAGGGCAGGTGCAACTTTAGCATCACAATTAGGTGTTGAGACTGGTGATTCTATACTTGTAGCAACATTCAGTCCGTCTAGAGGCATTAGCAATGAACCCATGGCAAAGTCAGCAATTTGTGTATTTTCATTGCAGGAAATAGAAATTAAGTTCAATGAAAATGTACATATGTGTTTCAACGGTAGTACTAAAGCCCGTAACATGGGTTACATATCAGGTATGATATCAGATGGCAAATGTCCTAGTGTTGGATCTGTAGGGAACATTCTTAACTTTTGTGAGGTTGGTCTTAAAATAAGTGGCCTCTATCCAATCAAAACAATGTCTGTAATCCATTGGAATGACACATTAGTTACTTCTGTGACCATGTCAGTAACTGGCCTGCACACTGTCGCTTTCCTTGGGACAAGTGATGGCATATTTAAAAAAGTGTTAATTGACACTGAAAGAGCATTAGAATATTCCAGTGAAGAACTTTTGCCTGGCCAAAAAATTCTTCCTGATACTACTTTGTCACCATATCAAAAAACTCTGTATATTCTTGGAAAAAATACAATAGTGCAAATACCTACTGAGCATTGTGCAGAACATGGGAATTGTTCTTCATGTTTAGAGTCAAATGATCCTCATTGTGGCTGGTGTTCTTTAGAAAAACGATGCACAGTTCAAAGCATGTGCCAAAAAGGTACTCAAAGTGCACCTAGGTGGTTATCTCAATACACAGGTCAACAATGTATTGATTTTGAACAAATTTTGCCAGACAGAATATCAATGAATGAAGTAACAACAGTGCAGCTTGTCATCAGGACTTTGCCAGAATTACCTTTTGGAGCTAAATATAAATGTGTTTTTGGTAACACACCACCGATTGATGCTGCTGTTACATCAAATGGTCTTGCTTGTCCTACACCAGATATTAAACATAGGCCCAAAATTGCATCTAATGAAGATCATGTGTATGTTCCTTTATCTGTACATTCTTCAGAAACTAATAAGGATTTTGTTTCTAGAAACTTTGCTTTCTATGATTGCTCCAGACACACAACATGTCATTCCTGCATAATGAGTGAGTGGGCATGTAATTGGTGTATTTATGATAATCGGTGTACACATGACACTTCATTGTGTCAGAGGACCATAATTAGTGGAGAAAACAATCCCACAAAGTTACTCAATCATGGCATAGGACACTGCCCTCGCATACGACAGTATAAAAAACCAATTTTGTTACCTAATAATGTTCCAAAAGAACTAGAACTTGAAGTGGAAAATTTACCTCACTTACAACCAGGACACACGGGATTTCAGTGTGTAGTAAGCATTGAATTGGCAAACATGATACTGCCAGCCAGAGTAGAATCAAATCATTATATTGTTTGTGACAAAACTACTTATTCTTATGAAGAAGATGTGGGAGAATATAATGTTAGTGTGAAAGTAGTTTGGAACCATAAACATTACATTGACACTGTAACTATAACTTTATACAAGTGTGAGATTCTTGGTTCACATAGGGAGCATGCAGATTGTTCACTCTGTATAACAAGGAATTCTATATACCAGTGTACTTGGTGTGGAAATTCCTGTTCTTACAGTGAAACATGTCTTGAAAACCCAGTAACAGAATGTCCAAAACCCAGAATTGATATGATTAAACCTTTAAGTGGGCCAATCGAAGGGGGCACAATAGTTACCATTGAAGGAAGTAACCTCGGTTTAAGAGTTGAAGAAGTAACGGGTAAAGTTCGTATTGGCGATGTGCCATGTGATATAGTAGATTTTGAAGTATCGGTAAGCATCACATGTCGTACAGGACCTTCTAACGGATCTGCAGTTGCCCCTGTTATTGTAGAAAATGATGCAGGTTATACTGAATCTTCAGTCTTATTTAGTTACAAAAATATAAAACTTCAAGGAATTTATCCTTCTTTAGGTCCTATATCTGGTGGTACTCAATTAGCAATTGGAGGCCAACATTTGAACATTGGTTCGGCCGTGTCAGCATACTTAGATGAGCTGCCGTGTTCAGTAAATAAAACTCAGACTTCTAATAGCAGATTGATTTGCATTACACCAAAAGCTAATGTACCGCGTATAATTAATACGCTCACAGTTGAAATTGATAACGCCAATCGAACATTGAATGGTGATTTATACAACTATACAGCTGATCCAACTGTTATGGAGATAAAACCTTTAAAAAGTTTTGTATCTGGCGGGAGAATGATAACAGTTCATGGCACAAATCTGCACACCATTCAAAAACCTCTCATGAAATTGTACTACGCTAATGAACTCGTTCCTGTAAATTATTCAGAGTGTACAGTCCTTAATCCCAATCAAATGGAATGCCCGAGCCCTGCTATAAATAACAAATATCTCGATATATTGCAAGCTACGAAATCTCAAACAAGCACCCCGCAAATAGCTATGAAAGTTGGCTTTGTAATGGACAATGTAGAAACAATGCATGACTTAGAGAAATACTTTAATCCTCCGCGAACTCATATGGTTTTCGTAGAAGATCCTCATGTGTATCAATTTCCTAACAGAATCAAGTCTTATAAAGGAGATCCTCTAGTAATCGAAGGCGAAAACCTGATAAGAGCGAGTGATGAATCGGATGTTGTAGTGACCATTGGCACCCAGCCATGTAATGTCACTAGTCTAACTATGCAACAGTTACTTTGTACTCCACCTGAGATACAACCTTCTAACACAGACGAAAATGGTGTGCAAATTACAGATATCAACTTGCCATTGGTCGTAGTCAAAATAGGCCATAATCTGCGATTTCCTATTGGATATCTGCATTATGAATTACTGAAAAATTATAACTTTCCTCCAGAGGCTATTGCAGGAATTGCAGCTGGAACATTTTTCTTAGTCCTAATTTTTATGATAGTACTTGTTGTGTATAGACGTAGAAGCACAAAAGCGGAAAGGGAATATAAAAGGATACAGATACAAATGGATACATTAGAGAGTAACGTAAGACTGGAATGTAAGTTGGCTTTTGCAGAACTGCAAACTGATATGTCTGATCTGGCAGCTGATTTGGAGCATTCAGGAATTCCCACACTGGATCATGTTAATTACGTCATGAAAGTATTCTTCCCGGGAGTATCGGACCACCCAATATTGAATGTGCAACGCCAGTTTATTAACACGCCCAGGACGAATTACGATGCAGCCATGATCCAATTTGAGCAACTTTTAAACAATAAATGTTTCCTGTTGTCATTTATAGACACATTAGAATCGCAAAAATCGTTTAACATCAGGGACAAAGTAAATGTAGCTTCTCTGCTAATGGTAATCTTGATGGGAAAAATGGAATATGCTACAGACATTCTCAAATCACTTTTATTACGTCTTATTGACAAATCTGTCTTTAATAAACATCCTCACATGATGCTAAGGAGAACAGAAAGTGTCGTTGAAAAGATGCTTACGAACTGGATGGCACTATGCATGTACTACTATCTTAAAGACTACGCCGGATCTTCATTATTTCTGCTCTTCAAAGCTATCAAGCATCAAATTGAAAAAGGTGTTGTAGATGCAATCACACACGAAGCTCGATATTCTTTGTCTGAGGAAAAACTTTTGAAAGAACAAATAGAACATCAAATAATTACTCTGCATATAGTCCAGGATGATTTTGATGAAAAAGTGCAGTGTAAAGTATTAGATTGTGATAGTATTTCACAAGTAAAATGCAAAATTCTCGACGCATTGTTTAAAAACACTCCATTTTCTATGCGGCCCTCAGTCCACGAGGTAGATTTAGAGTGGCGTCACGGAAGGGGTGGACACGTAACACTTCAAGATGAAGACGTAACAACAAAAACAGTCAATGGCTGGCGCAAATTGAATACCTTGGCTCATTATGGTGTCAAAGAATCCGCTGTTATGTCATTGATTCCACGCCAAAACGACACCTTCAACACTCCTTACAAGATTCCATGTAAAAATTGTACAGGAATATATTGCACCAATTCACATATACGGGTATACAACAGTGACATTACAGATCAAAATGTCCATTTCTATCATTTGGTAAAGCCGCTAGAATACCACCATATCATCAGCAAATCTTCAGAACATAGCCATAAAGCGATACCAGAAATATTTTTAACAAGACTGTTGTCTACTAAAGGCACAGTACATAAATTTGTTGACGATTTTTTCAGAACTATACTTACCGTAAATGAAGTTCTTCCACCTGCAGTCAAATGGCTGTTTGACCTTTTCGATGATGCTGCAAGAGCTCATGGAATTATGAACCCAGAAGTGGTTCACGCATGGAAGTCAAACAGTTTGCCATTACGATTTTGGGTAAATCTCATAAAAAATCCTGATTTCATTTTTGATATAAACAAAACTGCCACTGTGGACTCGTCATTATCAGTAATCGCACAAACATTTATGGATGCTTGTTCGCTAACAGAACACCGTTTGTGTAAAGACTCACCGTCAAACAAATTACTGTTCGCTAAAGACTTGCCTACATACAGAGACATGGTGATTCAGTTTTATCAGGCTGTATCTCAGTTACCCCAAGTGACAGACCAAGAGCTCAGTACATCGATGCAACAACTTTCGGTTGAACAATTGAATGAGTTCGATACACTGTCTGCCTTGAAAGAATTGTATATCTACGTCAGTAAATATAGAGAACAAATTATTTTAGGTCTAGAAAACAAAATGCACTTAGCTCATAAATTAGATAATATAGCGTGCACTATGGAAGGCGATCCTGCATCTATATGCTGACTATATGATACAAAAACTTGTGATTTAATTGCATTTACGTAATTTATTTCTATTTTGTAAAAAAGCTTTAATTTATTCTGAAAAATACTCAGATTGAAATCCGATATGTAAAAAGTCTGTATAATATCAGTTCCATAAATCTAGTTAGAATGTTAAAAGTTTATTTTTTCCAATGAATATAAAGTAAATAAATGATAAGATTAAAATTATTAATAATTTACGTAATAATACTTTTAGGAATATCTCAGTGATCATTTATCACAATTTCAGTGATTATGTAAAAAGGAATCTTAAATATTTGTATGCATTTATTTACTCTCCCAGTGGCCATATTTCATGTGTCCATGTTATTTTTATAATTTTAGTGTTACTTGTACATTAGTACATAATTCTCTTTGAAGACTTAAGGTTAGAAAAACATGTCTTGGCACTAAAATCTATTTTGTAACTTCTGTAAATTAATTACTCTAATATATGAATCTGAAATTACCTACTTTACTATGAATGTGTATTGTAATTATAAGATTTGTATTGTAAAGATACGTAAGATCATATTTAAGACATGTTGTGATATTTGTACTTGGAATATTAGAGAATTGAGATTTAATTAATCAATAATCTCGTAACATTGTCATACTGCCATCTATGACCAAAACTTTCACATGGGTTTCGATTCTCTCTCATACTTATTAAGTCATAATCTAATTTTAGAAAAGTTAGCGTCATGTCATGAGTGAACATAATGTTACATCCCTACATTTATATATTTCTAACAGTACATTTTTTATTTTTAAGTATATACCTTTTGCTATTTCCATGACAAACCTTTTATCACCATTAATTAAAAAAGTTTTCTAATACAAGCGAGTTATAAACCAGGTACAACCTGTCCGAAATGTAAATTATACATATATTGTACGACTTGATCTCATTTTTGTTGCTCAACGTCTATTTACATAGTCAATCAGTCCTGGTTAGTTCACTTATTTAAATGATGTAACATTAATTTGCAATATTCCACCTACAAAATACCTAATTTAAGTATTAGATGTAACTTAATAGATTCTAAGGCAGCGTAAATTCACCCGTCTCTTAAAATTTTATATTATTGACTAGAAATATACTTATTTATCAATCTTTTTGTATTGAATAATTTCGATATGAATGGGATAAACTAAAATACTGAAAATGCTTTATTATTTCAAGTATCAACATTTATTAATAAATAAAATATATTCAACATCTTTCAGCAATATAACGTACTTAAGCTCATACATTAATATTTTATTCCATTATTTTCGTAAGCAATAGCTGTTAACAAACCTTTTTTCTGAGAATGAAGAAATTCTTCAGTCAATCATAAGTACTTCAGAACAGTTTACATTTCTCAAATGTTAGTTAGTTGGTGTTCATATTTTGTTACGTAACAACTTACGACTAAAATGACAATTTATCATACAAAGCTACAACACCGATGAGCACCAGCTATTCTTAATGAGTACACCATACAAAAAGTTTACACTGGAATTCGACATGATCTCCTTTTTTTCCCCAATCTAAAAGATTAAATTATCACAATGAAACAATATAACAAATATATGGTTCCAAAAAACGCAATAGCTGGTCGGGTGTGCGGGAATTATTTGTACCATACACATAAACGAACATTTAAAAAATAATAGATTGTAGTTATGGACGCAGACTAGTAGCTCACTTTTCCCGACCAGTGTCTATTAAAACTTGCTTCATGGCGAACAGCACTACATTTCTTAAAATCTCAGGACAGCCACAAATTTGCACTTCATTCTAAATGTAACTCTTTGTAAAACGAAAGAACTAATACGTCTATAGCGATTGAGTGTTGAGAGATTCGAAACAAACATATTTTTTTCGGTATTAGTGTTCTTCAGTTTTGTATTATATAACAGAATACTTGCTAGTGGGTAACAATGGGTGTGTTTTTCCGTAAAACTGTAATGCTTGATTAAAGCCGGTCCAGGTAAAGCCGGTAGAGCTTTAAAAAATTGAACTCATTGACACAATATTAGTGCTAATACAAATTTGTACGTCTTAACAACACTAACGTTAAACTAGTGTGAACTTGAGATCAATATTTTGATCGAAATAGACACACAAAAACGCAGTACAAAAGTAACATTGTAGTCTTCACCTCGGAAATAACTCTTCAGTACAAAAAAATTGTTACTGAAGATAATCTTTATAACACACTGTGCGTTACTACCTTCTACCAATCAATCAAGCTTCAATGGACGAATTTGATTGACGATACACTGCCGACATCTTTAGTTTAAACATCTAAAGCAACACAATATATATATTCTAGTATTCGTTTATTGGCAGATGACGCAGCGTCGAGAAATATACACAAGGTAAATATAATTTACGAGTTCCGAAGATCATCATACCTAATTTACTTGTATGACACACTATCATCATCGAACGTCATAAAGTCATACATATAATTATTATTAGACACAGACTGCACCTAGCTACAATATTTAGACGTCCAAAGAACTTGCACAAAGACAAAATATACAGGGATTTGTACAATACTAACAAGTTCGCAGGACTGTAGTATTAACATTATCGTAAACAACTTTGTTCCATGATTTATTATAATAATTCATCAGAGATTTTACTGTCGTGCGATAATAAAAATATTTCATTAAAAATATTAGATTGCCCTAAATCGTGATAACTCTGTGCGGTAGCTCAACAACTTACTGCCAATGGCCAACTAAATACATGTCTATATGAGGCAGTATAACAAAAACTTCAAAATTTATTATTCTCTAAAAATTCATTGTTTTGTAAAAAATCTGAACAAAGGTAGACTTGCGAGATTGTTACTATTTCACAAATTACCCTGTATTAATCTGTTAGACCTTTAACTAAGAGACAGTATGAAGTTTGGCTTAGTGCTTTGAATATATTTGTACGCTAAAAGTTAGTAAAATAAATATTATTTATTGAGATTTTTTTGTGAAATAAGTCCACTAGTTTTGTTATGGTTATGAAAAAAGATCGAACACAGAAAAATTTTCTTTTTTTTCTGTGTATTCGTTCTTTGTATTCATAATCGAAATACATATTAAATAACAATAATTTAATTAACACATGTTACTGGTTTTGATTTACATCAACTTAAGTATTTTGTTACATGTATATGCCAGTAAAGGTTAACAAAAATCAACGGTCCAAGAAATAATGCGATAATAACGTGTTGCACGATTGTTATTTATTTCATATTTTGACACGGAGTTCAATTCAGGGTTGTTGTGAATATAAGCATCTGCATCCGCGGATACTCCGCACAAACTAACATATTCGTATCTGCATCAGCCCCATATTCATCGAAGCTGACATTGCGGTTATTCGCGTCGTGACATTAATTTACAAACCATACGTAAACAGACTGCAAGCTGAAAAAACAGCTCAGTCGTCCTTACCTTTAAGAAAATTCCAGTATGGTTAAGCTAGACAAACTGATTGATTTTATGAAAATATTTTTTTTTTTTTCATTTTCAGGTTATTGATCATTAAAAAAAGTTCTTCAATGTAGATTCAGTAAGGATCTGTATATTTTTTTACGATCTTTTTTAAATTGTTAAAATCAGCATCCATGGCAGCATCCACTGATGCCTGCTGCATCAGCAGTAATTTTCAAGTTTGGTTCAAACTCACCATTTGATTTTTTCCCGTGTACACAAAATTCAGAATTACTTTGGATGATGTCTTGTTTTGTTCACAAAACGATCGATGGTGTAATAACGTTTTAAAACATTACCGGAATCACAGCAATGCTCTGAAATTATTATTATTATTTTTAATTTCTTGAGGGACAGACAGTTACATATATATAAAGAAAATGCTTTTATATTCACCGGAAAAATTAGATTACAAAATACTATTACCCAAATCTTTTACAAACAATGCTTTGAAAATGTATGTGTAAATTACCTAAACTGCCGACTTGTTTTAAAGCCGTAAAACCACTTTTCAAAATAATCAAGAACCATATTCGTCAGCGATTTTTCATGGATTTCCTTCATAATACATTATTCACAATATATATTTACGCATCCATTGTCTTCACTTTGGTTGTTAATACGAGAGACGAAGACAATATTACTGTTTTTTGGTTCTGTAAAATTTAGATTTGGATATTATCGCTTTATTCCCTTTAATTGTCGAAATGTTAGGAATCTGTATAAGGCCCTATTTACAATTAAGGAGTACATTCATAAGGCGCTATCTTGCCGCACCCGCTCGTTCATTGTAACATGTAGACGCGATTCAATACTAAAAAAAGTGTTTAATTTTGCCGCTTCCATACCCGCGCTTTCATCGTGTAAGAGCTGCAAGACTTAAGCAACTTCAATTCACAATTTTGTACTTGAAATCATCCATAATATAAAAACACAAAACATAAATAAATGCTAACACATATTAATTATGTTGAAATATAAAATAATTGGTCAAAGAAAAAATATCACAAACTCCGTACAGTATAGTCCTCCTAGTACAACATTGCGGCCGAAGAAATAAGTAAGTAGTGGTAAAATGCAGTGTTTAATTATTTACAACGTGTATTTAATACTACTTCTGTAAAAAAATTAGGCTCCTGACTTTTCTGTAATTTAAGGCAACAAAAGGAACCTTGCTAACACCTTTTAAGGTAGGCCACAATATTTAATAATGTTTGTTAGCACATTTTAAGGCACTGTATTCAATAAAAACTGGCTAATTTGTCAAATTTTAATTGAACACGCGCTGAACCCGCATTAATTAATGTTTTAATACATAACAGTCTATACTATTGGATACTGGAAAATTTAACTCTACTCCCCTACGACAAGGATTCGCTAGTTATGCGTGAATACATTAATAGGTTTGTCTAGTGGATCTCTATACACGATGGTCGTGGATTTGATGAGATCGGGTTCGTCGTCTGAAATGGTATCCGTAACGGTTACCATAACATCCTTTTGCGAGCATTTATTATGCGCCATTAGGAGTCCGCCAGCCAACCCGACCAGCGCTCGATCCAGCCAGTTCACTGGATTTGCGTATACAAGACCTCCTTCGTAGAAACCTAGATGACCACCATGCGCCAATTCCAAGTACATCGATTTGTCGTGTGAACCTGCAAGTATAACCATGAATATGGACGCATTTCTCTGTATTTATTCACAGCAGTTAACTTTGATTATCACACCTATTTACAAATAGAAAACAATAGGTTTTTAGTGATGCTGTCGCAAAGTGTGACTGATGCTGTCGAGAAGTGTGACTACGTTCTACGTTATCAGTTATGATATCATAACGATACACGTACAATTTCAAAAACCATTTAACTACGCGATTACCTTGAACTTGAGAATCAAGGTGACGATACGTGATAAATATTTAATATGGTTGTGCTGATTAATAGTTGAGCACTTGTGGTATGTATGGTAATAGCTGTTCGAATCGATTTTTTTATAATTCCCACTATAGCATATCGATTAGAGGAACGTACTAATATATAGAATTGAACCAATTACTTTAAGATAGCAAACGGATGTTAACACTTCTGCCGTTTAATAAAAGGATGGATACTTACTGACAAATTCTCTTATGAGTGGAAGTAAAGGTTCCGGAACGATAGGGTCGTCGCGAGCATTTATAAATATCATTGGTGTTTTAATATTATGCAGGTAGAACGCAGATGAACTCCATTTATACAGATCTGCTACTGAGTCGAATCCATACACACGCCTGAAAATATATCGCGTATAGTTTGCCTTTTTGCATAAATCCTAAAAACGGTAGAACAATAAAAATTGTCTTATTCAAAATAATTTAGCATTAATGACATACCTGGAATAAGCTTCATCCAAGTCTGGCAAAGTACCAGCCGAGACAATCATATTTTCGTCCAGCGAATATCGATTCTTCATCTCGGGGTTTAGAAGCATTCTCTTGTGCCTAGTAATTATGTTACGGTAGTTATCAGTCATTATGTAGAGGTAGAAGCGGCGGAAATTTTGCCATTGCAGTAGATACACCATCGTGCTGAAAGTAAATACCATAGTTATGAATAACCGTCTATTACTGTGCAAAATGTGTAGGAAATACGTCGTGCTTTATTTTAGCGATAATCGAGTATCAAAAATAAAAAATATCTACTTATTAACTTATTTTAATGTCACTATACATATAAATTGATGCTTGCACACCGGTTTTCATAGTGTCGCCATCTCTGTGAGGTCCCGGGTTCAATTCCCGGCCGAGTCAGTGTAGGAACTAACTTTTCTATATTGTCTCGGGTCTGGGTGTTTGTGTGTTTCCGATTTCCATAACACTAGTGCTTTAGGTACTTACTTTGGGATCAGAACAATGTATGTGATGTTGTCTAATATTTATTAATATTCATATTATAATCGAGTAACCGTACCTATAGTCGCAAAAACCTAATGGTAAACAAATGATTTTAAAATGAAAATTTTAATGCTATGTAAATAACGTTATAGCGCAATTTGCAACTTGTTTTTTAAGTGTATGACTAACTGTGAGTTCTTAAAAAAGGTATAACGTAGACAGAATCGATAAAGAAATGTACGATATAAAACATCACGATTATCATGATAAATTATCTATCACCATTCCATACATTCTTCATGAGAAGGTGTTCAATTACTATACATTTATGTATAATAATAATAAGTCCAGACTAATCCATACCGAATCATTGACATAAATAATTTTATGCCAATAATTCCATGTCAACCTGTTCTTAGTTAATAAGTAGGAATTAAAAGCACCAAGATACTTACTCAATAGCAGTGTATCCCTGACATATGGAAATGCCTCCTATTATATTGGGCGACCTCTTCCTGTCCTCACCTAAGTATTTCGTAATCAAATTTCCGCCGAGGCTAAATCCAACTAGAATTAACTTGGTGTTGGGATATCTATCAAGTAAATTTTCAATCATGTAGTTGTAGTCATCGGTGTGACCTGAAAAAAGTTAAACTCATCTTAATTTGATTATAATGTTACACGTTAGACAGTATATTGACATAAGTATATTATTATAATTTTGCCTACAAAATTTTCTTAAAGACAATATTACAAGCAAAGATAACCCAAGAAGCATCTCGAATATACCAAATACGTTATTTTTACGTAGATATTATGATGCCATTCGGCATTACTCATTCATCTTTAGGTATGTATTGTCATGGTTTCTTTACAAAACTGTACTTTGTTTCATGTATTATCTTATTGCTTTTATCTTATTATTCATAATAAAAATGTTCAGCGATTCTTAAATCTAACCTACCTACTGCAACTTCTTTAACGGGTCTCCCTCTCTCTCTATCTATCTATCTATCTATATATATATATATATATATATATATATATATTATATTTATTGTATATAATGGTTGTATAGTAACAAAATGATTAATTCAAGCAATGCTTAGGTTTTTGTTGTTACGTTTACTACCAAATAATCGTCTATCTAAATCACGGGTACATTCTCATTCAAAGGCACATGAAACTTGACATTTTCGACCGTCGTTGGTTTTTACCACAAGCGACATAGGTTTAAACTTGAATCTTGAGCGTCAACTCGACCTTGTACGACTGTATTACAGCTGTTTAAGAAAACGTTCTCGTGTTATATACAATTAGTCGTAAACGAGTCTGTACGTTACTAGTAATTTCAAATTATTAGTAAGACCTATTTTGTATACTTGTTTTAATTTTGGAAGTGAAACAATTATTTTTTTTGTAAGTCGTGACCGTAAACAGCCCACCCAAAACGGTTTGTTTGAAAAACAAATATAATTATGCGATTAAAATTTGAAAAAATAGTTTCAGTTTCAATATGAAGCAATCGCGAAAGCCTAAGAACTTATTGACAAACCTAAGAAATATTATTGACAATTTATAGAGCGATGCCACACTGGCGGCGTTGGGTGATTTCAGCGTACTAAGAGCGATGCTACACGATGCATTGCGTTGCGTTACACAGATATAAATCGGAATGACACACACACACACACGGTGCGTTGATATGGCGCGCCATCGCCACGTTGAAATCATAGCGTTTGCGACGAGGCAATACCCGTGTGGCATCGCTTTAAAGTGTAGTAATACACGTCCGATTTCGCGTCTGATGGTCGGATTCGACTATCGGATCGGATTCACTCAATACACGTGCGATATGCGTCCAATTCTTACGTAGACTTTTTCTGAACTAACTGCAGTGTTGCCAATTTATGGGGAATTCCCCAAATACAGGGAATTTCAACTCAACAACGCGTTTGGGGATTATGTTTGGATTACGCCATTTGGAGAAAATGCCCTCACTTTCTAGAATTTTATCATAATATTTTTGTTACATTGATGATCACTGATAAAAACACTATTTATTTGTGTTTATAAAAGATATTGATATTTTTTCAACATCGCACATGCGCTGCTTATATAACAACATTTATATAGAATTATTACTAAACCGCTTATATGTATAAAATTATCCAGTAGGATTAGAATCACTTTGTCTTGAATTGTAAAGTTACTACTATTATCAGTCACCGACAAGAGCCTAGCTCTTAAATAGTAGTCCTCGTTTTGACCGGTCCCCGGTGTGAAAAAAGAATACAGCTGTTGCCGAACAAAGCCGAGCAGTAGGTATTTTAAAGGACTATCCACACACATCAGGGCCGTGTCCGGGACGTGGACGGGGCGTGCTAGTTTGTATAAACTGCGGGCCCATCCCGGCGCCGGCCCGGACACGGACATGTGTGAACAAGTTCATACAGAATAAACGCAACGATATTTTTTGAGCCCCTGACGGAGCACGGCCCGTCCACGTCCCAGGCACGGCCCGGATATGTATAGGTAGACCTTAATACCACAACTTGCCACTCGTCAAGCTTAATTAGTAAGGTTTAAACTTAATTCAACTTGTTGAGTTTATTTCTAATTATGGCATAACGTATATGTAATAGATGGGTACATTTTGACTTTCTTAATTATTTGATATATTTTTAAGCGTAGCAATAATAATATAATAAATACTGAGAATGAATAAATATGATTACATGTGGGAATGGAAATATTTTTGAGGATTTTGAGTAATTTGCATTGGCAACGCTGCAAATCGGGGGGAAGAATCGGACGTGTATTTCGTCTCCCGGCAAAAGTATAGAGAGCACGCCTTCAGACAATCGGATCGGTAATAAAATCGGACGCTATTTCCGACTCGGCCGCCACGTTACGTGTACGTGTACGTGTATTGAGTGTTCATTTAATTATATGTTACGAGCGCCTTCCGGTAGTCGGATCAGACTATCGGATGGAAAAAACGGACGTGTATTGTCGCAATAAGGCTGCAACAGTAGCGAATAATTTTGACGATTTGACCTCTAAGCAGTAGTAACAATTTCATACGATATCTATCGACCACTCGCTTGTACTTACACAAAGTCAAATAAAGATTTTGATTTTGAAAGAATTGTAAATTAGAAGTTTTTTGCAATCTATACCTACGTTGTTGTTCCCTCAGAGACATTCGAGAATAAACCATCGTAAAAATAAACATTACATAATATTTTATGGTCAAAATCGTAATAGTGAAATAGTGTAAGTAGTAAATAGTGAAAGTATTACGTAAATCGTGCAATGATTCGATCGTAACATCCTATCAATACTACTACTAATATTACTATTTATACTACTACAACTATAAAGGAGAAGTAGAAAAGAGTAGTAAAATTAAAACAAATACTTTTGTTCGATATATGTATTTTAAATGCATTTAACAAACGTCAATATTTACTAATTTATTATGCGTCATTGAAAGTATGACTTTTATGTATTATTTATTCAATTTGTTTTATACAATACGTAAATAAACACTTAGATGAAAAATAATAAAAAAAAAGTGATTACGACCAATACGACTAATTTGTTTTTAGCTGGTGGAAATGCCAACAATAAGAAGTACACAGTACAGTATAACGATACTTTGCGCGAGGTTAAATAAATATACATTAAAATAGGTACTTTATTAACTATATTGTTAAGGGCCTATACAACCTCAGCTCAAATTCTAATTTCGCCCCCACTTCACCGCGCCGCCTAACTCTTTATCTCGCTCGCACACTGCTGCTCGCGGTCACGCGGGCACACCACGAGTACGATGCAATTTTGGTAGACTAAACTACCTACTTTATTTATGGGACAAGTATTAAACTTCTAAAGTAATAAAATTATTAATAATAAGTCAATATTATCAAAATAAACTTTTATAATTAGGTATCACTTTCAATGTACTTACCTACTTTTTTATTATGGTAAAATCCTCCCACCCTGAGTGGAGCGGACGGGACTGTCAGACTCTTACTGACTAAAATCCACGGTGTACCCTCAATAGCCCTTTTGGACAGTACCACGACCCCGGCAAGAATTTCAATGTACCTACTAACAGTTGCTTATCAAGCTAAATTTTCCAGTATAAACTGACCCCTCATTGTACTGAAAGCCTATACAATGCGAGATCAACTTATACTGGAAATTTGCTACAAAATAATAGACGAGCCAACGTTACGGTGAGGGTTCCGCACATTGCTTTTGTAGTACGTTTGAGTTTTATAATTTTCTCCTTGTACGTATTTTTGACAGCCGTTTTTGTATGTAGTAGGTCTAAATGTATCTATATTATTATTATACCTATAAGATTTTTTTAAACCGATTCTGAGTCACTGCATAAATTCTACTGTTACAAAAAACTAATCAAGTGCGAGTCACCATTGCAGTCAGGGTTCTGTGGGTACATTGGCGTGGTAGTAAAACGCTTTGCCATTATACAAATTTCAAAATAAATCACCGAAATGTATGACTGCACATAACTTCCGAAGGACTGCAACATATTGGATATCGTTTTTTGTTTTATTCGGGATTCTCAAGGCATGGTTTGTATGACTATGAAATTAGATAGGTAAGTAAGTATGTAGATAAGTAGGTTACGTAGCTATACAAATATGTGAAAAATATGATGCGTTTTCTTGTTATCTATTAGTAGGTAGGTACGTAAGTAGTATACTTAGGTAGGTATGTAGTTATATACGTAGGTAGGTAGGCAAGGATGTAGGATAAGTAAGTATATAGGTAGGTAGGTAGGGTAGATATGGTTTTTACCATAAGTTATTACACATTGTCAAAATTACATAATATTTAATTCGCTTAAATCTCTTATTGGCATATTTCGAACATGTCTGGGATCGCATAGCTCAGGCAACATGCATGTCATATAAAACTGTACTAATTTTGGTTCCATTTCTTGCCAATATTGGTCATCTCTCTCTATAATTTCAACTTTAACGTCTTTGTCGCATCCAGACCATACTCCGAAAATACATTTTTGCCTACCAGTTATATGAAGTTGTCCCTGTACTTGTATGTACCAAGGATGTTTTTTATTTATGACAAGTCCGTTTTTTGTTTTTTTCCAAAACTTCACTTTTTTCTTCTCTATAGATTCTTCCAAAGATGTTTTAAATGCTGTTATAGGACACTTGATTTCAATGATTGTGTCTTCTCCCACTATTCCATCTGGAGTTGCACCTAGAAAAGGCAAGTTTTTATCTATGAAGAGACCACAAGGCTCTATTTGAATGTTTAATTGTAATGCTATTTGCTCTGTTGCCGTTGCTTCATGTTCTATACCATGTTTCAGAGATGGGACATGACTTAGATTTTTTGGATATATAAGATTTTTTACTAAATTTTTCACACTTGAGTTTTGTCGCTTATTTACAATTTTGGAAAAATTTGATGCCGTTAGAAGTTTTCTTCTGAGCTCTAACCACTCACTTGACTCTCTTTGTAGAATTGTCGACTTTTCTACTTGTCTTCGATCTTCTTCTGAACTGGGCAAACTTTTCAAAAAATCCTCTTTGATGCGATTGTACTCCAGACTTGTCATGTCTGGCTTTTCACAGTTTTCACCATAATCTTTATCTTTTGTTTTTAAAAATAGTTTTCTACATTTTTTTTTACTATATGTCGATGCTCTTTGTCTTTGTTTTGAGCGCTTCTCCTCTAATTTCTTCACTAGCGACCTGGGACTTCTCCCCAAAATCGCTCTGTGTACAGTGGTAAGTGGGCGCTTTGTGTTAAATGATACCACGGCAGCGTTGCATCTTGCATCATAGCCCCGACGTAATGAAAAGTTAATGCGTTTCCCACCAACAAATTTAGCAATTATACTGTTGAAAGACTCTACTCTATTGCTGTCACTGTTGTGCATAAGACTTCGAGCCTTAGCTGCCACAGTGTTAACCACAAATTTAATTCTATGCCATATAGCACACGTCTTCAAAATTAAAGTTAAGTCTTCACTATTGTTTTGGCTAGTACAATAATAGGGTTGGCAGTTTTCGTGATTTCCGAATGCATGGTTGTATGAATTCAAGATGTCTGTAAATAGGTTACTTACTTTTATGTCAAAGGTGGCGTCTTTGGAAATATGTTCAGTTATGGATGAGCAAATGACTTTACGGATAGCTAGGATTCTTTGAGTAGTAATTTTTTTTCTTAAATTTGAAGGATATTTGGTTTCTGTAGTTATGTTCTTTAGCTTTTTACACATGTTTCTGAAAATGTGATTTTTGCATTCTATTTTTTCTACGGTACAATTGGGATATGGACGTCCTTCCAAAATTTTTTTGTATGTGCTCGAGTCGCCGTCTGCCACCATACGTTCGTATATAAGGTTATGCATGGGAATGGACTGTTTAAACCCCTCTAACAATATCTCAGACTCCATACCGGTAGAAGGACCGCTATAATTTTTATAGCATACATGGTCGCCTGAACTGATACCTTTACTTTCAGCTCGGGCACATATGCCGCAGTATTTGTTCTTTACTCCGATGAACAAAACCTCACCGAACCTTTTGCCAATTATAGCGGCAGCTCCAGATAGGGCTGAAAAATTTGTGTTGAAAGAACGTTTACTCCAGACACCATCTGCAATCACATCTATGCAAGCAAGGCCATTTTTTACTCGCCCTTCTGCAATAGCCGCATCTCGTTCCCTTGCTGCAGCTGCCTCCATAGTAATTATAGCAGTTTTTCGCCAGTCATCATATATTTCATTTTGGACTTTAACATAGTGCTTTTGAGAGAAATATGGACAATCCATCGATGCACATAATTCACTAAATTGGGAATAGCCAATTCCAGAAGATATGATACCAGATGTTGCAGATTTGTTTAAATCTAGGTCTGATTTCGGCTCAGAATCAAGATAGAATATTAGATTACACATATTGCAAGCTAATTTATATTTGGAGAGCAGACCTTTTCTTTTTTCTGATATAATGTGAACGTTGCTCAATGTACATCCGAATGCCTGATTATGATTGGATATTTCTTGAAGTCGTCTATAAAAATATTCTACATCAATCATTCTCCGCCCTTCTACACGAAAACAGTTTTTATCTTCCACAGGGTTATTAAAACTCACTTCGCACCTGAAACCACCAGAATATTTTTTTTAGGAATTCTTGGTATACTGAATAACATACATGATACACATAAAAATTCTCATATAAAAAATCTAGCCCTTACCAATTAGTATCATCATCACATTCATCATCTGGTGTACCGTATTGCGGAAGATTATGTGAATATCTGAAAAGAAAAGTTTTTTTTAGTATAAGAATTAAGAAATTATAATCTTCACTTCCTAACTAATAATATAAATGTGCAATGTGAGTTTGTTTGTTTGTCACGTTAAAGTAACTGAACGGATTTGCATAAAATTTAGCACATGAAAAGACCATGGCCTGGAAACGGGTATAGGCTACTTTTTATCCTGGATCACAAAACACGTCACGAGCAAAGTCAAGCTAGTCACTAATAAAATCAAGAGTATTATTATTAAATAGCTTACGGATCCAATATTCTTTCGTCACTATATGTATTCAGTGAACAACTTGTGTCTTCAGGTGGTACTTGTGATCTGCAAGAAAACGCAACATTCATTATAAAAGTACTTACTCCTGAAAGCATAATTATATCAACATGAATAACAATACGGAACCCTAAAAAGTACAACAACATGAAAAGTGTGTGAACTCGCCAATCCGTTACGCGTTAGTACAAAACGGTAATGCCATGTAACAAAGCACAGAAAAAAATATCTTGATGAATACGTATGATACTTACAATTCAATATTTTGTAATGTATGAACATTTGTTGCGTCTGAATGTATTTCTACTTCTATCGGAAGTATTTGGGTCCTGTAACAATCACAAGTGGCTGGTATAATAATACTGGCCGATATACCTTACATTATTTGTTTATCATTTCGCTAAGGAACCCTAAAATTGTGCAATAATAAAAGACGAAATCGTCCATAAAATCATAATTGCATAATCATATAGCTAAATAATTATTATTATTGTGTACGTACGTTTATTATAGAAATACTGGTGCGGGGGTACGCATGGCTACATATATGAAACTGTAATTTCCAGTATAAGCTGACCTCCCATTGTGCGGAATGCCTATACAATGCGAGATCAGCTTATACTGGAAATATATTGCTTTTATTATACCTTATTTTAAAGCTGTAACGTAGTAACTAATTACTAATCTGTGGCTGTGTGTTTCAATAACAGATAAGTTACGTGCATAAATATTTATAGGTAGCAGATACTCACGAATTTTCTGGAATATTCTCTTTATCAACATCATCTTCAGTAGTGTGTAATCGACGTCGTCTGGAAAGATCATCATATTTATTATTTAGCTAATCTACTATAGTACGCCCAGTAAGTTCATATTTTTTATGTATTTTACAACATGCATAGCTACCTAGCGCCGCACGTCCGATTGTGTGTGAAGCAAGCAATAGTTTGGTTTTTGCAGCTAGTGTAGGTACTGACCGTACATGCTGCAATTCGGGGCCGGGTTCGATTACCGCACGGAACATTTATTATTATCTAATGGGCGTTATGGCCAACAAATAGTTATGAAGACTTGAGTTTGTAATTGCACCGTCTTTTTCAGTAGCAATCGGAGAAATAAGTTTTGGAGTTATAAAAATATAAAAACTATATTTTGTTGCGTCAAAACAAAAACAAACCTATTTAGGTAATTAAATTTTTTTATAAACGTCACTATACATAGTATGTCACTTCACTAATACTGTAAATAGATACGTCGGTAGATACTTACTTCATTTCGATCATATGTTTGCCTGCTTCTTTACGCCAACCCCGTCGCTTCTTATTTTTATTACGGCTATTTCCCATTACGCAAACACTAAAAACTCACGCAATTCAATATTGTTAGTTTACGTCGCGTAATGTGTCCTGAGTGCAAAATGACACAACCATCCCGTACGAAAGCCGGAGCAGGACTAAGCGCGGGTGGCGCGTGGCAGGGAACCAACTTTAATAAGGCTTATATTATATGTTATTTAATTGGGGAGGAAATTCAAAAAAGTAAATAACATAAGACCTGCTTTATAGTTAATTAAGTAAGTATAAAAAGTTTCATGATCTAATTTGAAGTATTTTATGATTGCCAGCGGTTTATTGTTCAGTTTAGAGGTAACTTGGGGATTTTTTTCTATCGAGAAAATTTTATGCAATCGTGTTTTCGCCAAACATAGGACTTAACATTATTGCTCAACTTTACCATATATTTATTTCAAAATTAATGCTGCAGTATTTTCGGCGTAACAGAGGATTTTCCTAAGCCATTTGAGGTAGTATAGGCTCTTAACATTAAAAAGCGTCAAAATCTAAACGGCGAGAACAAGTAGTTTAATTGAAGTTGGAATGCTATTTTCTGATTGAAGCATGGGTTCGTCGTCACGAGAGCAAATATTTGCGATATTTTCTGGATCAGTGGTGGTTTTATTTTCTTTGTTTTCTATTTTCTTTCAAACAAAGTGCAGCAAGCGGCGGTGGGCGGAAATACAATGCAGTATAGTTTCATTTCTACTAAATAATGTGGGTATGTCTTTGTGTCCCGCGGTGCAGCGCGGCGCAGCGTGACGTCAACCAGCTTGTGCCACCACGGGCACTACAAAGTGTGACTAGGCTTCTCAACAATAAGGTATATTTCTTTGAAAAGCAAACATTGGCTGAGCGACATCGGACTGCTTAGGGCGAACTTTTGAAATAGCAATACAATGTAGAACTTCAAATGTGTTAAACAGACGGAATATTTCTTCTCACGAGAATATGCTGTGTGTGTGGTCGTGTAGCGATTTGTAGATTTTACATAAAGTACGCATGAGAAGGTTCGCAAGAGAAAAGAATTGAGCTTTTCTAAAATGGTTTTGGCCTAGGTATTGTGGGTAGTGACGCGGAGTGTATTCCGTAACTCTTGGTCCCGGGATCGATTTCCGGTAGAACCAATTTGGGAAATGAAACTTTTCTAAAATGGTTTTGGCCTAGGTGTTCTGGGTAGTGCCGCGGAGTGTAGTCCGTAACTCTTGGTCCCTTTTCTTCTAGAACACCTAAACCTTCTCAGCCAGTGCCATATTATTTGCATGTATATTGTACAAATTCCACACTTAGATTTATTTTTTATTTCGGCATATCTATATTGTCTAGTCTTTGGTAGTTATTTAAAAAGATGCAATGTAAATATAACGAAATAACTAATTTATAAAATCTAAAATACAAAAAAAAACCAAATTCAAATACAAATTAAATTTAACACAAACACAAGTGAAATTAATTAAAAACAGCAACTTTTTGTGGCATAAACCCGCTCCAAAAACACACGCGCAGTCCACCCGTCACAAAGCCTGAAAGGCGACTGAGCGTAGTGCTGCGCAGACCTCGCGAGTGGGAAGGATTTTTTTAAATAATAACACTTAACTTATGAACTATATAAGTTAAAAAAAAAGTGAACAATACATTCTGTTTGAAAATAAATTATCTATTTTTTCGTGTAAATTTTATAAACAACGGATGTTTGCATGGAAAGAGAAATTCCTTTTTATTCAATTTGAAGGACGTAACTTTAAATTTCATTTCGTAAAAAGAGCTTAATAAATTGTAGTTTTGCTCAATACATTCAATTACTTAAGGACTAAGAAGTAGTCACATATTTTTTTGTGATTACTGGACTATTATTATTATCAGGAATTTAATTTTAAAAGAGCCTAATTCGTCAATCTGGCACTTGTTCCAGCCTTAAGTTGCTTGCGGTGGCCGCACCGTGTGACACGTCGTCACACAGTCTGATTTATGTTGTAGTCCCAAGGCGACGTCACAACGCAACATCGTCGCAACGCCCCGTGTGGCACCACTGCTCTTAGGGTCGTATTCCAGAACTCTACTCAATACTCAAGTCAGGATTGCACTGGAAACACAAGCACTGGAAATACGACCCTAATGGCAGGGACTTGAGTATGATTTTCAGTGCTCACTGCAATATTCACGTCACGTTGAGTATTGAGTAGAGTTCTAGAATACGACACTTAATGGGGTGCATGTAGAGAATACCTGTGCAGGACTGGGCAAAACACATGCTACGTCTTAATTGAAATACAAAATACTTCCTTATATGTATTTAAAATACGAAATATCAAATACTTTCTTGAGGTGAATTTGAAATACAAAATACTTCCATGGAATGTATTTAAAATACAAATACAAATTACAAAATACTTTATTAATATACCTGTCGTGACATGTGGAAACCAACAATTTCAAAGCCTTTTCCTTCCATAATACATATATTGAAAAAAAAGTTTTAAATTATTCAGTTTTACTTGAAAAAAAAAACTGTTAAATCAATCAATACCACCATACCTACTACAAATCACGTAGTACGTACAATTATTATTAATGTTTCCATACAAGACGAATACTTTATATACGTGTAAATGCCGTTCATAACACAAATTAGAAAGATGGTTCACTAAAATCACAAATTCACAATGCCGTTATAATCCTGAATGGTTTAATTTTTTTTTAGCTTCTGTCCCACTAAGGACAATTCTGCCAGTGTCCGAGTAGAAACTACTCTAAGGCTCAACTCACACTGGCGCAGAGTTGAAGCGTCGCGACGCGTCATGTTTTTCGTATTCATATTCATCATTCAAATAGCATATTCATCTCTATTTTCCCAGTATTAAGGTACAAATTTGTGTTATGCAAATATGGAGTCAAGCGTCGACGCTTGGTTGCAGTCGAGCGGGTTCGCGCGTCGCCGCGCGTTACTTCAGAAGTTACGTCAGAAGCCAACCACACTAATCCAGGTGCACTAATGCGAGTGTCATCGCGCGTCGCCAGGCGTTGTAGTTGAAAAACAGGATGCGACGCGACGCTTCGACTCTGCGCCAGTGTGAGTTGAGCCTAAGTTATAAACTCAGAGGCTATAACCGCGAAAAGATGACTTTGACGTCTTTGACATAACTATTGAGTTCAATATCATATAAATCTATGCACGTCACATAAAAGGCTGAAAAGTACTTTGTTGAAATGCATTTTACAACAAAAGTATTTGAAATACAAATTACAAAATATATTACGGTCAGGTATTGAAATACTAATTACAAAATACATTTTTAGGGAATAATTGAAATACAAAATACGTATTTGTATTTTAAATACGTATTTCAATTACAAGTAATTCAAATACTGCCCAGCCCTGCCTATAGGATTAAATAGGTACTTACAAGACCTGTTTTTTAGGAATTCAAGATTCTCCATATATCGCATAAAAATTAAGGACCATGCAAAAGGAAATATTTTGTATCCAAATATGATTATTGTAAGTGATGCCGTAATCAGTAGAAAAAGTACCAAACGTTTAACATTTTCATGATGTTCCCCGAACTTGAGTCATCGGGCTGCCTGTTAGGGTATAGACACAATCCTGTTTAATATATGACGCATGCGTCCATTCTATAGCGCGTGATGTCATTTTTTACGGGGACCGTTTTGATATTACAGGGTCTTTCAAGGTTCTATACAATATCGTATCTTAACGTAACGTCGTCGCGTCGATCTTGAATCATATGTTATTTTATTCTACCCTATTAACTATGACGATTGGTATTTATCAATTGTCACTGTTGGAACGACATTGTTGTATACATTTAACGAATGAGGCACGCGTAAGAGAGCGATAATGTTCACAGTATTTTTTATTTATTTATAAACACAACAGAGTTTAGTGAGAATTTACTGGTAGGAATTTCTAAAATAAATAACTCTTGAACTTCTAGAGCAGTGTTGAGCCCATGGGCCAAAACCGGCGCGGGCCCGTCTTCCTTCTAAAGAAAGGTAGAAAACCGCCAAACAGGCAACGTTGCGCTGGTAAACTAATCTATGAAGTAATATAGGATTATTTATTCTATGCAATCAGCAATCACTTGTATAAATAAAGTTAAATTTATAAATTTCATAATAATGATAACACAGAATGTGTTGCGAATCGATCGATCTAGTGATTTTGTTTCAGTAGGTAACCTTGTGAAAATTAGTCTGACAGCCGTCTCGTAACGTCTGTTTACACGAATTGCTAAATGCTTCACATGAATAAGCACGCTAATTATTCTATTTGTAAAGAATAATGTAAACAGCACTATGCAGTGTTTTACGCCACTCCATTGCGAATAATGAGTTAATTGAGTAAATAAGCAACAGTAACGTACATAATTTCATATGTCAAGTAGGTAGGTATAAAGTGCAAAATTATGTTTTACTATACCTCTACCTCTGTATTATATATTTAAGGTATATAGTTTCGTAACAATATCACATACACAACAATATAACAATCGGTTCCACTTGTATTAATTCTATCTTTGGTCCAAGGTCCATACATAGACAAAACTCAATTTCTTCTAAACTTTCCGCCCATTCCGACACGAGCTACCAACGTGATCTGCGACTTTTATGATGTCGAAATGATCATATATTTCAAAAGTGATATGAATCCTTTTGTCACGTTAACACAAAACACTGTTGTGTGTAGACACAACGATAAATATATCTAAATATAGATAAATTTATCTTCAAGATAAATATTTATTGTGATTTGTAACAGGATAAAGTAGCTAACAGAGGGTTTTTTAAATTAGGTAATCGAATAATTTATAATTACTACTGTTCGTCACATTTGTGTTTTAATTAATTGTACATGTTGGTACTTAGATATATAAAATTTACATTATCGACCGAAAACACGATAAGAAGGCGAGTGTAATTTCAAGGACAAAATCTTTCGGCGCGTGTATAACCGTTGTGAACTGAAGAGTGACTCACCGTAAGAGAATATTCTAGAACCAGTGACAGGAACGCTGTTCAGCGCGCCAATGTGATTGAGCACAGCGCACCGATACCCATGGCATTGGGAATAATGCACGTAGGTACGGATGTACACGCTTTCCGACGTGTTCCCGATGCCCGGACATATTGCAACCGTTACGTCATCTGAGGATAAGAACAATTATTAGAAAGTTGCTGGAAACTCTAGATTCAAGGACTGAAACACATATTACATGCAACATTTTATTTAAATATAAAATGAGAACCACACACCATAATAATAAAGTTCCAAACAACCACACCAAGTACCTGATCTCAAACTAGGGAATTCCCTGCACTACGAGTACCAGAGCAACACAGTTCAGTCTGGGGCACTACCCACAACACCCAGACCAAAATCGATGTAGAAAGGGTTATTTCCCCAAACTGGTCCTAGCGGGAATCGAGCCCGGACATCCTCATTTCGCGCCCACAATGAAACCGTTGGTCCATCGAGGTCGACAACATAGTGAACCTACAGAGAAGCAATGGGAAATAAGCAGCAGGCTACCTTAAATCATTAACCTACTTAATTAACTATATATTGCAATATACGTCTGAAAGTTCGATGACCGCAGTCGTCATTACCATATACGGGAAAACAAGCTATATGTATTTTAACTAGAGTAACCTACACTAAAGTATCGTTTAATAATCTGATATAGAAGCGAGAATTTTCGTTCCCTTTTTCTGTCTGGCAAAAGGATGAGTCGATCAATGCAACCCCCAAAGATTTGAATTTGGATTCGTAGCAATTACCGCATCTCTACGAAATAGTGAAATGCAATGAATATTGTTAAACGAAGTCGCGGTACCTTAGCACCATTAAATTAAAATGAATTGAATTTGCAATTTGCACTGTTGGAGTGTATTATTATTAACTTATATTCTTAACAGCCACCACGCAGTAACCGCAAAAATTTAGAGGTGAAAATCTTTCACCTACTTTTACTCTAGTGTTTTTTTTCTTTTTTATGATACCAAGTGACGGGACGAACAAGTCGTGGGCCTGGTGCTAAGCGACACACCTGTCCATAGCAGTTGCTGCCACTCCGAGCTTTAAAGCGCAAAGATCTGTCACGCTGAGATGTAAGTTGACAAGTCCCATATGTAATTTCACCAGCTCCCTTCAAAATCGGAACGCAGTACTACGTGGAGGCAGAAATAGGTAAGGTGGCAGTACTTCCCTGGATGAACTCTTTCACAAGGAGCGCTACTGCTACTAGGGTGCATGATAACAGTTTGATAACCGCGTGATGAGCCAAAAAAACAATTTTATAACGTGCCTTTTGCCGTTACATGAAGGTGCAGCTAGCAGAAGGTGCAGTTCTTTGAATGTCACCTTCACCGAACTGAAAATTATTCAATTTTAGTTAAGTTCTGATATTATCTAAACCTTCAGAAATAACATTGGGACAGAAGAAGTTCTTTGAATGCCACCTTCACCGTACTGAAAATTATTCAATTTTAGTTAAGTTCTGATATTATCTAAACCTTCAGAAATAACATTTGGACAGAACTGAAACTCGCAATAAAATGTAAATGTGAGTTTCTTGAATTTGTTCTTACGAAATAATGTGAACTAAAACCACAATGCTGTACATTAGATATTCCAAGGCTTTAATGGCAACTTTGTGTAATCAAATCTATTACGTATTGTGATACGCATATTATTATCTAAATATATTTTATATTATGTTGACCATAACGTAAGGTAACAATTCCACGTAATGAAAACGACACAGTAAGTACCGTATGATTGGTGATTTAGGTAGCAAAAGTTTTGTTCTGATCCATCAGACTCAAGTGTTACAATATTTGTTTATTTCATATTGTTGTACAACAATAAATTATTACGTAAACCTATTTTTGCATAGGTATAATGTTTTCTTTTCGAAGAACACATACACAAGGTGATGATGGCAATGCATTTTTAATTTGCTGCTTTTTTGGTAAATATGTACCCGACCAGACATGTGCATCGCGCCGTCACCGCCGCCGATGAAGTTAACTGGTATAAATCGGCGTAGTGAAAATTTGTTTATTTTAATGAAGTACCAGCTTCTTAATTATACACTATATTTCAATAAAATGTTGCCAGTTCCTTATATAAACTAATTATGGAATGTCTATTGTACACTCTGCTCATACCAGATTTAAATTAAGAAACGTTAATTTTTACATGTTCGATTTTACGAACATTTTTGAGTTGATGAGTTTTATTAACAGTGCCTATAAATTGTTAAAGGTTAAAGTTAGTAAAATCAAAAACTAAAATTAGTACAAAGGTTGACATAAACAATGTTTTAGCCATAGGTCAATGGTTTTAGCGTTTTTTTAACACCTGAAATATTTACGAGTGCACCACGCCAAATCTACGTCATTCACGCCGCCGCCGACGAGTATGTCTAGTTACGAATCGACCGTATACATAAGAAATCCATAACAGATACCTAACAGCCGCAATATTTTCGTGTAATGTTCTTCATAGAAACTTATTGGCGAATGGCGAATTCCTATTCTGCTCTCGGATTGAAAAAATGCACAACTGCGGTATGAAGTACCCATAGTGCCCTTTTTTCGTTACGAGGGCAGTATTAATTATATTATGACTAATTCTATTAGGTATTTAACAAAAATTTCATACGACTGTCGTTTAAATGCTAAACCGCCGAATCATACAAAATTCAAAAATGTTTTTATTGCAAAAATGTGTTTAAAAACGGTTAAAGTTTAATATTACACGAAGACACCTAGCGATTTAGCATTATAAACAACGGAATTACGCAAATGCCTGTTTGGCATTCTGCACTTTCGTGGCTAACTTTTGAGCTAAACAGTTCTTTTGTGAGTTGTGTCTGTGTTTTCAAATTTATAGAGCCTTAAAATACGCATCTTTTGAGTATAAATACATGGGCATTTAAGAATAAAAAAATATTAAAATGTTAAAAACTTGAACGTGAACTTTTGACATGGGGCCGTTTAGCATTTAAGCGACGAGATACGTGTCAGATAACCACACCAATCATCTGATCTCAAACTGGGAAATTCCCTGAACTTTGAGTACCCCAGCAACGGAATTCAATCTGGACTACCTAGAACGTACCTACAAACCAGAACCAGTTTAAAAAAATTAATTTCCCAAATTGGTCGTTCCGGCAATCGAACCCGGGACCTCCTCATCCAGGCCCCACAATGCAACCTTTGGACCACCGATATGGTTAAAATAGGTTTCAAGTGTACATTACAGAAATTGTGCTTCTATATGAAAAAAGAACGGAAAAGTGAGTGTTTCCAAAACTTGATGACTTGAATCACAAACGTACGCGCAGAGTACCTACTTACTTACTTAAGAGAAAGCATGCATATAACATGGTACATAGCGAGTAAGTAAAAACAACGCGTGGAAGTGCTTAATTATAATGGATATAAAACCCTTTCGTGGTATATAATGTAAATTGTATATAGAAATGAAAGAAAGCAGCAACAAGCAGTAAGGTGTCTGTTACCTATGCGACTTCTAAAACGAATTTACTTATATAGTAAAAGAACGAAGGACTTTATTTCCTCAATATTTAATTCAATGGAAGACTGTCAGAAATACAATTAAAAATACTTTTTAGATAATCTATTCTATATCTAATAATAATAATCTATTCATGTTTTTACTTTAGAAACCTTAAAAATAAAAAGAAATAACCTTTAACTATACCTTCGTGTTCGGATCCAACAGGCTCATAAAGGTCGTAAGTAAGTGTGGATCTATCAGGTAGAACTAGTGATATACGACCTCCAATAGGCCATGGGCATCTTACGCGCCCTATCAGGCTATGTAAGATTGTCTGTACATGACCACTAAAACCCCATAATCTCGTTGGCGTGTACCTGCGTGAAGAAGTTCAAAGATCATTAAGATTATCTTTGTGATTGTAAACGTATTGATACCGATCGGGTTGGGATTATGGTTGGAAGATACCGCACGCAAAAATTTTATTATGTGCCACTAACAACATACGACGTGTCGTACAATGATCCATTGTTTAGCATGTGCAGGAATTATATCAAAGTTAGCACTGAGGTAGATAATAATATATTCCACCAATCTTTAAAATCATTTATAGCGTCTAGAAGGTCTCAAAGCTAGATTTAAGATGATTTCATTTTGCTTATTTTTTGTAGACTTTTAATTTGTGGTTTCCTCGAACTTCTCTTTTTTTTTATTTTACAAACGTCAATTTTTATTTCTAAATAGGATATTTAACTAAATTTATTTCATTTCAATGTTGTGCACAATAAATGTCATCTGTTTCAAGCTAAAGAGTGTTACAGTATTAAATTAATACTAAGTATTGCACACGGTTTGCGAAATGTTATAGTGTCTAAATAAATAAATATAAAAGTACGTAATGCGTTAATTATATGACGTGGACGACACGTACTATCCAAAAGATAAGATCTCGTCCTCATTGTGTATAAGACTTAAAAACAAAGAACGCGATTTCTGAGCGTCATACTTAATTTCGACAAACACTATTTCGACTCGACAGTACTTCGGCGACACGTTAATTCGACGGAACACTACTTCGACAAAACACATATTCGACAGGTCACTAATCTGACAGAACACTGCTTCGACAACACAAATATTCGACAGGTCAGTATTCCGGCAGAATATGAAACCGACAAGTAACTGCTTTAATTATTAATTATTCTCAGACATATTTATATATGTGAGATATTCCGCTCAAGAACGAAGTGGTCCCTAAGTAGTCTCTCAGTACAACAAATATTCTTTGTAAATCTATCGTCCTACATCTTTCGTCTCGGTTTTTAAGCTATTCTCGGCACTTTGCTTTCTGTATTTTTAAGTCATATACATAAATATGTCTGAGAAATAATTAATAACTAGTTAAGCAGTTATTTGTCGATGTCATGTTCTGTCGGAATAGTGACCTATCGAATGTTTGTGTTGTCGAAGCATTGTTCTGTCGGACTAGTGATCTGTCGAATATGTGTTTACTCGACAGTGTTCCGTAGAATTAATGTGTAGTCGAAGTACGGCCGTGCCGAAATAGTGTTTGTCGACATTAAGTATGACACTCGTAGAAACCGCAAAAAGAAGTTACTGTTTTTAAACAAGCGACGTGACGAGTTTTTTGTGAGCCTTGAAAACCACCTTCATAGAATTCATTGTATTCTGCACGTGCATTATCATAATATAATCAATAAAACAGTGACGACTTATTTAGTTTTTTTGAAAATTATCTTAAGCAGTTCATTGTATTGTATTGAAGAATTCAACAGAATGAATCGACGATACTATGGGACTTTTCTAGAACAAATTAAATTTATCACAATCTCGTCATACATATCGCCAAAAGCAGCATTCGGATATATAATGTAGACACTTATGTGTGATTATACTGATTATATTAATTAATAAGAGGATAACAATTTAATATTATCAATCCACTCATGATACATAGTAGTAACGTTTTTTATATATGTATGTATTAGATGAATTATATGGAATATAGAAATTGTAGAGTGTAGATAGATAGATAGATAGATAAAACGTTTATTTGTTACTACATTCACACGTACATAACAGCAAAAAATAAAAAATAAAAACACAAAAACACAAACAAAACAAAAAATAAACAAAAACAGCAGAGTCGCAGCACTGCTAGACACCCAGTTATGTACGTGTGCTGCAGCAGTGCAAAAAGGTCATAGCTCAGCGTCGGTGTTTACTCAAGAGCAAACCGCTGATTTTCAGCTATAACCTAGAGGTAATCGCGGATACGATATTCAGCTCGCTGACGTCATTTTTCCATTTAGTTATATTTAAATATATAATAATAATTAGAATAGAAACCAAATAAATAGGAAGATAATATAAATATGTTTAAAAAAATAAATTTAAAATATTAGTGATTTAATTCAAATTATATATTAAGTAAGAGTATAATATATAAAAGAAAAATTAAGATAAACAAGTGAAATACAGATATAAAAGAAAATTAAACTGTTAGTGGGTTAATCATGGTTTTAATACACAATATATGCAATAGGACTGGACTGGACTGCAATAGGCTGAAGATGATGATGATATGCAGCAAATTTTCGCCACCTAAGCAAAGCTCTGTGAAATACCCTTTTTTTTGGACTGTCAAGAAGAAGTTCCTTTACCTTTTCCTTGAAGGTGCGTTTAGATTTTAAAAGTCTTAAAGGTGGTGGAATATTATTCCTTAGTGTAGAGTCCTTACATACACAGTTCTATGTTGAAACATTAAAAGTCATCTATATAATAAAGCATTGCTATACCAAATGTCATCCCGTTTTTCATGCCAAATCATGGATTTGCTTGGTAAATACAACGTTTACATAATATCATAGAACATTTCGTGACAGCAACAAGTTTTTTTACTTATTAAATTTACACTTAGGCACTAACATAAATTTGTTTTATTCTCTAATGAAAATTACTTACAACTATTAAGACATTTTACGTAATGTATATCTACATAAATAAATAATTGTACATAAATACTGATTATTGTACATAAATATTGTGTAACTAAACATTTAAACAATGTTCAAAGGTTAGTGTGTCATACATAGCACAGCTGTGTCTAGTTATAGAAGGATATTATATTTGATATTTTTAATCTACAGATTAGATTTTATATTAATGGTAATTTGCGCAAACTGAACACCGGAATGAATCAGTCACAGAACATCATTTAAGTACGTACAAAGATTAGATAGGTTACTATTGACTTTTATAATGTTAATTACTGAGTGATTACATCAATTTGACATCACAGTTAATTGAATGATTGACATAACAGTTGTTTTTACCCTTTGATCAGGCTTCTCTTTTCATAGAAAGGTCATCATAATGATCTTCAATATTATAGGTATAACACAAAGTACACATATAATGGTGTAGTTCTGACTACACATTTTTATATATTTTCCTGACTTTCCAATTACATTTTTATCACTCTGTTCATACATAAAGTTTTACTTTTTGCATTTGCACATGAGATGAGAATGCAATAGTACAAATAAGTTTATGATACAAGCAAATATAAAGCTTTCATTATTTATAAATTAATTTAATTTAACACCCATTACAGAGAATGGATGTATAATCTCAAATAAGGAAACGATTTAAAGAGACACAGTGAATAAGATAAATATAATAAATACCTTTGAGTTTAGTAAATAAATTATAGCCAGCAATGATTTACAAATTCAATATAGTACCTATTATGTTTTACAATGTTACAGAACTTGTTATTTGGTGGATTAAACAAAAATATGTAGAAACTGTTAATTTCAAATTAGCATAGTAAAGAAACCACATTGATAAATTTAGAAGTTAATTCATGACACCAATTTCGGGCCCATAACCTTGACATGCCAATTGTTGCCCAGTCAGTGCATGTACCTAATTATAATATTTTAGCTTATTTAGCTCTTTGCTATTTATCCAAGAAACGAAAGTGCATAATATATTAACAATCTAAATAAGGCAAGATAAAATTGACTGAATATGATGGAGTTGTTGAACATTCAAGGCATTTTTTGTATTACTTTGCTGGTGATATTCTTACACAGGTTGGTCTGGCTTGCAGATGCCTATAGAAGCTTTAAGTCTTCTTCATTTACTGCTAAACCATGGCTGATAGACTTGTTACTTGAAGACGTGTTTAGGACTTAAGAAACTATATGAAATCATATTCTAAACCACTCATGTAATTTGATTTTAAAGATAATTTCAATACCTAGCCATTGCTCTTGTAATCGTAATGTAAGCAAAACTAATGCCCTGACCTGAGGTACCTGTTAGATATTTACCCTTTTGACGATGGCACTGTTACCTACCAAAAGTATGACATCATCTACATCATTCATACTCGATTCAAGGAAATGATAGAATCAAGAATCTCAAAATGTTCAATTAAAATAGCTACATCACCATTTATTTATAATGTTTACTTACGGTTCACTCAGGAATGGTGAAATAAATAGGATATTCTCGATAAAACTCCTATCCCTTCCGAAAATCACAGGTTTTTGAGGCTGACTGTTCACGTTCAGAATTCGGAAAAGTATACACAATATAACAGCGACGACAGCTAAAAGAACCGTCGACATTTTATGTTAACTGCCCTTATTCCCAGCCTTGGTCGCTATTATCAAATATCTACATAGTAAAAAAGTGTTTCTACTTCCTAACAACTTCCAAATGAAGTTGTATATAAACAGACACAAGCACACGATGCTACAACACGATCAAAACTGAATGACTGAATGTTTGACTGACAATCAAAATCGAAATAGCTTTTTTTTATTCTGTCAGTTTCTAGTCCGCACCCGCAGAATTATTTTTTCTTATTGGTGAAATATAAAGAAGTATAAAAATACTAAGTGTGGATTGGACATTATGCGACTACATTATAATACTATTGGAAGCGCTGGTAACCTTTTTTTAAATTTATTGCTGGCCATGGAAACAAGCTCGTGTAACCATTCTAACAGCGTTGCCAATGCCAATACTTCAAAACCCCAAAAATAACGGTTAAAATCCCCAAATTCGGGGAGAACAAAGTTCATATTCCCCATAAATTCACCACATCTCGAGTTTTCATTATTTATTACAAATACATCGCTTAAAAATAATTATAATAAAGAATTAAGAAACTCAAAATGCAACTATCTATTCCGTTTGCTGTGAATGTAAACATAATGTAAAATGTAAAGCAAATTATGAAATTAGATGACCTTAAATCGTCCATTTATTTTAATAAGATTCAACATTTATCAAACTTTGAAAAAAAAACCATTTTTCTGTGTCTTACAAAATTAAGTAACTTAATTATTTTGTTGCGCATTTGGTGACACTATGGTTAATGTTAGAAAAAATCAATGAGTAAATTAACTTTCAACTTATAATATCGCGAACTCAATACGCACCGAGTGGTAATTTTACAAGGCTAGTATTTAACCGCTTACCAAAAAAGCAAGTTTTTTCACAACTAAATATGCCACTTCCCCAACAAAAGTACCGATTGCACATCAAAATATGTACATCAAAAGACAATTAATTTAGCATTACGTACTAAAATGAAAGCATAACATTTTATTGCAATGCATAGCTAACATCTACATACATAGGTATCTAATATTTCTGGCCACAATTTGACCGCTATGACCACAAATTCATGAGAAAAAACATACCTATTTCACTGAAAGGTACATCAATCTATCGGAATGAAACACCATTTTAATTGACATAATGGTATAATTTGTCCAAAACAATAAGATCAACAAAAAAAAAATTAAAATTGCACACAAACACTGCAACAAAGTAATGCTTGAAAACAGTAGTTTTTTATTATGAATTGCTTACAAGAAAATCAGCTTCAAATATAATATTTGTTGTACGTGATTCATTGTATAAACGAAGATAATTTATGGAGCAACTTTTGAGAAATTAAATTGATGTGCAATCAGTATTTTTCTTATGTAAACCATATTTTTGTAAATAAATGAACACTTTCGTTGTACACTGAGAAATTAGCAGAGGTCTAGTTTTGATACATGTTTGTAAATTATTTTTGATACTAGTTTTATTAAACAGTTGTTCTTTTGTAGTGAAATATTTTTTTGGATGTGCATTTGAATAATGAACATAATTTTATATGTATTGAGTTTTCTGATATGCACTTAAATATTTCCCATTTTACAATTCAGAACCAAGACGGTCTGATAATAATTCAATAAGAAAATTCTATTTAAGCTGCTTGTTAATAATGTGAGAGATGTGTGATGTTGAAAAACACATCGATATAGTTCATCACAGTGTTTCTAATAATAACGGTCAAACTAGCGATGCATCGATAGATGCAAGCAATCAATACATTAAACAAAATCATAAAATGTTAGAATCCCCACATAGCGTCAATCCTCACAAAATCCCCAATCTAGTTAAAATTCCCCGCAATTTAGGGAATTCCTCACAAATTAGCAACCCTAAATTTGAATGTCATTGGTCGCAAATGGATCCATACGTCAGACGTCTGTCAAAGTGTCAACTTCAATTTTTTTTCATTATTCGGAAAAGACGTGAAATTTTACAAATTATTATAACTTATAATATGAATATATAAGAAATAAATAATAATATCATTTTAGTAAGTTTATTGAATCTCAAGATGTTTCACCACAAAGATATTCAATATTTTTTTGTGAAATTACTTCACTTATAGATCGAACACTTAGAAAATAAAATCCTTCGATCCGCATAATAACATCTTTAATTATTGAGCAGCCAAGAATCAGACTGTAAGCTTATCTATAAAAATGACATACTTTTTTCTAACAGCTCTACAAATCTTGACAGTTATTTCACAATAAAAGTTTAAAATGGTCTATGAAACCCGTAGAGGATGGAAAAAAATAGTCTAATAGGATTGCACTGGCAACACAAGCACTGGAAATACTACCCTGATGGCAGGGACTTGAGTATGATTTCGAGTGCTTTAAACCATACTCAAATCATGAATTGAGCATTGAGTAGAGTTCTAGAATACGACCCTAAGATGACGCCCTAGGGAGATAAAAGAAAATATGGTACAATATCAATGACATTGAAAAGGCTGAAATAATTCTTTTTTTTACCATCATACTATAAATATCTCCTATTTTTAAATTCAATGGTTAACATGTACATTTCCGTACATTATATTATTGTAGAGGAGAAGGAGGCACCAGTGAATAGGGACAGTATAGAACAAAACTGGTGGTCGTTTTCAGATAACCTCCAAAAATGTGTCTCTTTCAATATCTTTTATGTTATTACATGAATGCTTAGCATTATTTATTTAATATGATTGCTTGCTTGTTTAGTCTGTGTTACACATAGAAAGACTACTTTACTACGTCACAGTAATAAACAAAAATTAAAAAGTAGGCAATTTCTCATTCATGGGAGCCCGTCACACGTCCCCCTAATTTTAAGAAAAGAAGAAAAAATTAAACACTCTTGAAAATAGCAATATTTCCCATCGACGATAAACTCTAATAACTTACACGTCGAATACCGTAACTTTCCAATTTATTATAAGCAAACATGTTTTCTTGGGGATAGGAAATGTGTTTCGATTTTTCTTATCATTAGTGTCAATTCAACTAAAAGCTAGGAAGCTTATTAGGAAATAACAAAAGTTCACAGCGCATCACCGTCACCTTTCGCACACGTGAGAAGGAGCTCCTGTCGGATTGGAGTGTGTACAGTGAAGTAACCTGTGCATCTCCGTTTTAGCAAAAAAATCGACTTAAATACCAATTTCAGCGCTAGTCACTAAATCGTTCTTATTCATGTAAAGCAATCTATCTAAATGAGTATTAAGGATAGTTTTATAAACTTTATTGTACATCGTGATAGTGGTGATGACGATGGTGATGATGGTGATGACGATGATGATGGTGGTGATGATGACGACGATGATTGTAGTGATGATGATGATGATGTGAATGTTAATTATGCTGATGATAATGGTGATCATGATGATAGTGTTGATGGTGGTGATGATGATATATTGAAGTACAACAAAGTTTATATGACATTAACAAAATACTTATTTAGATTTATTTATTAATTACATATAGATATATAGATGGTCTTACACGGATGAGAAGGATTTTGATACAAGAAGTTATATTAAAATATTTGTTACATGTTAAATGTTCTTTTGTGAACGATAAAATGTGTGTTGTAATAATAATTTCTCATTACTGTGCCGTCTTTCTCATTTATGTTTATGAGAAAATCATTCGTGTTACTGCAGTCTCATTCGTGTACCCTAAAATATCGTTTTTTGTTGTATTTAACTTAAATATTTCTGTTATTTTATAATTATTGACATTGCTTAAACTTATTTGTACGTTTAAGACCTTAAAACCAAAAGAAAAAAGGGTTTTACAAAAATCACTCAAAAAGTGCTTGAATGAATGGCCTGAAAATGAGATTTTAGTTCAGTGACGTTATTGGTTTCAATCAACGTGCGGTATGTAGTAGTAAATTAAATAATAATTTAAAAAAGGATTGACAATTTTGTGTGAATATTGCAACTGAACTACTAATAATTCCAAAGTTCCGATTACCTTCTACTAATATTTTTATGAAGCTGTTTTATTATATATGTATATAAAGCTACAAATCCTGAGTCACTTAGAAAAATAGAACGTATACTTCCCGATATGGTGGAAAAAAGATTGTAACGCGGATAGGCTCCAAGGCAAAGAATCAAATATGAGAAGATCTGAATATGGAAAATGTAAACGAGTGATAAACGGCCTGCAAAAACTATAATACATGGAGGGATATTTGTGCACTTTTATGAGGTACACCCTAGCCAATTTCCGCCGGATGTAAAAAATATTCGAAATTCAAATAAACAAAATGGCCGCCATACAAATTTCAAAGTGTTCTATCATGGAGATTAAGGGTCGTATTCTAGAACTCTATTCAATGCTCAAATCAGGATTGCACTGGCAACACAAGCACTGGAAATACGACCCGGAATTCGCTCTGGACCTTTTGGAGGGAAAAAGTGTCGTTTTATTTTGACTTTCAATTATTTTGTGAAATCTAAATCGTTTAAAGTGGAATAGGATAGTGCTATTGTGCCTTAATCGAAGATTAAAACGCGAAATTATACGAATCTCGAACGAAAATATCCGTATCGGCCCATTCTAAGGAATCCCGAGTCAATCCAAGCACGCCGCGCGCCGCCTCAAATTGCCTATCCTCTTTGTGGCGGCCATATTTACAGAAACTATAATTATTTTTATGTTTTCGGCTGAAGGACTTTGTTTCCATGGCCAGCAATAAATTAAAAAAAAAATACGACCCTAATGGCAGGGACTTGAGTATGATTTCGAGTACTTTTAGTTTGTGCTCAAATCTCTCTTGTGCTTTAAACCATACTCAAATACTTGAGCATTGAGTAGAGTTCTAGAACTCTACTCAATGCTCAAGCCAGGATTGGTGCAGACTTGAGTATAATTTCAAGCACTAAATACGATCATAATGGCAAGGATTTGAGTATGATTTTCAGTGCTCACTGCAATACTCAAGTCCTGACTTGAGTATTGAGTAGAGTTCTGGAATACGGCCCTTTGTGATCTGAGCTGCAACATTGCAAAAAGTACTTCATCTTCATGTAATGGATTTACATTGCGTCAGTGTAGGACCGTGCGTGGTAACAGCAAATTAGCGAATTTTATTTTATAAATAAAAAAGTTGACATCAAACGCGTCATTGAATTAAAATACCTGAAAAAAAAATGTAGGGTAGGTTAGGTATATTGAATAGGTACCAAATTCAATTTAAATATGATATTCGTCGCAAAAATACGTATTAAATTATCAAAGAATAATTACGAAAATAGGTTTGTTTACGTAGGTGATACATTAAATGTGGGTTCCTGCATATCTCTCAATCGATCTCGAACCTGCGTGCCTATGACTAAACTAGGGTTGGAACAACGATATCTATGTATGTACTTTGTTGGGATTATTAATTTCGGGCGTTAGAGCACCGGATGTCCTCAGTAAGCTAATAAAAATTCCACTTAGATATACAACATAATTTTATTAGAGAAAAATGTTCACATGCCTAAAATAACTAATTACCAATAAATAACAAAAATGCAAATATTTTGCCATTATAAAACACGGTACAATTTTAATCCGAGAACCGAGCAGTCTAGGATCGTTGGTATTCGTATTATAATACCAATTTAATTATAAACATTGAAATAGGTTTCATTATTATATTTGTATAGTTATATAATTATTGCGTCATTTGTGATCTTTGTGTATAAATTCCTATACATTGTTATTAGCTAGACTCCTATTTTTTTAATGAATAATAGTTTCTGGATTCGTTATGCAAAAGAAAACAATTATATAACTTAAGATCAATTAGGTGTTCGTTAGAATAAATAGCTTTGATTGGAAGCTAATTTATAGGTCACTATGACAGGTGATATGGTTATTATTGTGTACAAAAAAGGTTGTTTACGATTTCTCAAAAAACTGAAGTCGTTTGTTTCCATTCGTATCTAAAACGGTTTCGGTTTTGTCAGTTCACTAATAAAATAGGGAATATGTAAATATATAGTTACTTTATTTAATTTACAAGGGAATGACAATGACCCACTACCAGCATCATTAAAAGTAAAGGCAATTATTGCATTACAATAATCTGTTCTGATACTTATACTTGCAGACAATTTAATATATTAAACACTCCATTCTGGCAAATATTCATACCTAACGAATACTATTCCGACTCTTAATAATAGGTAATGTTTTTTGCTATCTAATTTCTGTTATAAAGATAAAAATAACGCAATGGACTGACAGTATGAAAAATTGTAATATATTTCACAACATAGCGTTTACAAACATTAGACCACTAATTATGATATTAAGATATAGTCCTCTTTATTGGTGTGCACATTCGACAACCCTTTCCTAATCTAATTACGTTATTACCTTGTTAGTAACATCTAACAAAATTCTATTTTGCGGAATTCCTAATAATAATCATGTACCTACAACTTTAATGATCTGTCGTGAGCAACGTTTGTTATATTAGGACTACGAGATTATCCTATGTTTACAATATAGTATCTGTTAAAAATCAGTTAAGGCATTGCTAGTCTTTATAAAAGTCTAAAGCCCTTTACCTACCAAAGCAGAGAGGATATGTATTAAACAACCAATATGACTTAGTACAGACTAAGTCATATTGGTTGTTAACAGTAACATCTCTTCTCCTTTTCACTTTGGTGGATAATAGGCCTGATACCCAAAGTCGTTATATAGAAATTTAATAAACTTAATATAGCTGTTACTGGTACCAAGAACATTCTCGAACATGCAGAAACTTGTCGATTTTTTCGCTCACATTTCTAAATGTTATTTGACAGGGTTCACAGATTTTTTAAATATTTATTTTAATCTACATACAGATGTTATATTAGAAAGTATGTCTATGTAAGACGCAATGTATCGGAAACTTATAACAGTAATTCTTCGCATATTATTATCACAAGAATTCAGTGCAGTGTTCTCAAAAACGATGTGCGAGATAATGGAAACTTTTAGATTAACTTCTTTGCGAAGAAAAATGCACAACAGATTTCACCAAATTGTACTTAATTATTTCTTGATAATTAGTTATCTTAGCACTGTTTTTCAGAAAACACTTGTAAACTGCATTACAGCTTTCAAGGTCATAAAAATGAAGAGATCAGAAGAGATTATCCGTATGAATGCCAACAAAAAAAAGCAGAATAATGCTATTATTCATTGTCTGTAAACGTTCTAATAAAAATATCAAGTTAAGGTGAACTATAAAATATATCGCGTAACAGTGTAGTTAGTACGTGCCGAATTGAAAACTTAAAGTAGCAAGTCACTACTACTCTAAATCTTAAGAAGTAAGTACGTATGAATCCTGTTGTAATATTATAACACTTTCCCGATGTTTCGTTCAACAGCCTTCGATCAATAAATATCTGTACACACCCTTATATTCTAAAACATAAATAGACGGGAAACCAGAAAGTGTAAACATTACTTAACCAAAAATCTCTAAACTTTTAATACTAATTCGGGATACAATAAAATAGCAAAATTAGGCGTATACAGACCTTAAAAATAATAATAAAACAAGTTGTGATGATCACCTTACATAAAAAATAATGGCAATAAGACAATATACCCTCAACAATTACTACAACTAAAAGAAATATTAACGAAATTCAAATAGTAATAGTGCAGTCGACATTTAAACAACGCACAATATTTCTGCCCTCGTAACGAAAAAAGGCACAACTATGCGTACTTTACACAGCAGTTGTGCCTTTTTACATTCCGAGGGCAAATCATACATACATGTGGATGCAGTTTTGCACTCGACTTTACTTTCGTAAATTGGTTAAAAAACAAGCAAGTGTTAAAAAAAATATGTGTATCGTAAATCAGTTCTCTCAATTTATATATAATACTATATTTTAGCAATAAGCTACAAAAAGTTGTTAACCATTGCATGGCGTTTATTCTGTTGCGCATGTTAAATCTGAAACTCTAAGGGCGACGAGTTCTAAAATTTTATCAGCGTGTTCTATTTTTTTGATATCAAAGACCTTGCCAAAGCAAATTCACTCATAGTAGCTTCACATACGGAAGCAAATACTAGCTCTATACACTAAGCACGGTGCGGCACAATTCCCACACAAATTCGACAATGTATACAGCTCGTAAAATTCTTTCTGTAGTTTACCAAACAAGAGATAAATGTAGGATCTTCTCGAGAAGAAATGTAGGAGAATCTTTTTTCCCTATATATTGATTATAAGAATTTTTCAGTTAAACAAGAAGACTTATTTTTATACCTGTCAAGTTTATACTAAAAATATACGCAACAGAATACGCCACTTAATATTGTAATTAAAATATTCTATCGTTATTTTCCGTAGAAATATGAAAATATTCGTAATAAAATTGTGTATTATTTTTCTAAAATATATCAGGCTTGTCAAGGTAGAATCGTAATTGTGGAATATTTGTCATGTTTACGTAACTATAAATACAACTATGTACATCACTATATTAATTAAGATTTGTCTCAAAGACAAATGAATTTACACATATTTTTTTATGAGAAAACTGTCCGAGAAACGATGAGCATAGTAAATTATTCATGTCTGATGCACTCAGATAGCACCACCACACCTAACGTTTAAAAAATGTCCATTTCCACAATATTCTTGTCAAATGTATTTAAAGCAAATGGGATGCAACACTCTTTACGCATTAAAAGTGAGACCAGACCACAGAAATCTAAATAAATGTGCCTATCTGTTTATATTTCTGTGGTCCAGACAGCCCCCTTAACAATCAAAGGATTCTTGCATTATGGGACTTCTTTCCGATGACAAAACATGCAATGGGAATATTCAAAGTGCAGTAGAAATCAAGGATGATATTAGCAAAAACTATCACGAATGGCTGTTCAGTCTAAATGTGTAATGCGGCTCATTGACTCAAGGTTCTTGGCTCCACTTTGAATCACAAAGTATAAACGTCCACTGGGTTAAAAAACTTGAGTGGTTTGTGGTGCGCGGCACTGTCAGCGTATAAGGCAAGTCAAGCAGAGCTCCGCCGAGCCGATGCAGTCATCGTGGCAAAATGCACCACACTTTTTACATAGTACCATTGCGCGCAAATTGCATACACACGAGTCTTCAGCACCAACGCTTCGACATCTTGCTACACCCTGTAATTATACAATAATTTACTATTTCACAGTAATGTGACCATTTACATAGTAATGTTTGACCTCTGTCAATAAAATGTTCTGTAATAGCACCAATAAATATAACATTTTCATTGTATATGTATATTTTGTACTCACAACATTAGTGTTCTGATTCGTTGGAGGAGCACTAGACGCTCGAGGCGCGACGTTGGGTGTCCTCTGTACCAGAATGTATTGTCCTGCATTGTTGGGACGATTTTCATTGATCTGGAAATATATCAAAGAAAACTTATTTCACTGACTTACAAATTTAAGAAAAGATAAATAAAAGATAAAAGTTGTCAACATTGTGAACAAGTGTTGAATTGTACGACATGACTAGCTCAGTGGCCGAATGGTTACCATACTGGATCGCTTCCTGGGCTGGCTGGCTGGATTTGCATGGCCTATATTTATTTCTGTCGTGAGTTTGGGTGTGATTTGTAGTTGTCTATATATGTTTTCATGGCACCCGCAACCGTATGCGTTATTTTTTTTTCTTTAAACTAGAATTATCCCTCGAAATGTGCACTTTTTAAACCACTGATCAGGGGGGGCCTAACATAACCTTTCCAAAAACAATCTTATTTCAATGTAAGCTTAAAGTAAGCTTATTGTAATATTACTCATATTCATATAATGATGAACCAGCCAACATAATGTATTATTGCAAAAGTGATTGAAAAACGAATGATTTCCCAATATTGTCTATTCCTTACCAAAAGTAGGAAAGAGATAACGCTATGTAAACTATATAATGCCATCTCTTTCTTTTTCAACCGACTTCAAAAAAGGAGGAGGTTCTGTTATCTGTATGTTACGCGATAACTCACTCCGGTATTTGTGAACCGATTTTCATGATTCTTTTTTTGTTGGAAACAAGGTACTTCCATAGTGGTCCCCATTTCATTTTGAAGAAAATCATCGACCTCTAAGGGTGGCTAATCACGCATGAACATTACTTTTTATAAATGGCGCCTAAATTTTACTTAAGGAGCAGTTATTTTAATGGTTGGTTTTGCTATTCTCCAATTCAAGGCGTTTTTCTCTCTCAATATACTTTTAGTAGTGAGAACCGATTTTATTATCTCCTGTGTCAAGTCCTGTATAGTGGCGAACTAAACATCCCCATATTTCAATAAAACTTGGCAAATAGATGTAATTCCACGTACTTTTGACGTCGGTTTTTTTAGTACACTGTACTGAGATTATTGATGTTCCGAATCGTCTTAAGTAAAATGTTTAAGTACTTAATGTTATTTACATTCAGAGAACTTTCACTGTTAAGAAAAGAAAAGTATGTAATAATAAAATCGATTAAAATTACGTTGTTTTCAGTAATTATTCCGCATTTTCATGAAGAAAAATAAATAAAACAAGCCGAGTCTTGATAGCCACGTTGTGAGTTCGGAGCTATAGTCTAGTGTCAACTGTTAGTTTCGTCAAGGAGCATATAGATGGCGCTGTTATAATTTTACGAAATAAACGTCGTGTATTTGTATTTAACGAAAAATTATTTACAATGTGCTATTAAATAAAAAAATATATAAACAAATTTTTGATGATATATATGTAAATAAATAAGTTCAACTTCATCATCAGCCTATTGCAGTCCACTGCTGGACATAGGCCTCCCCATAATGCACGCCATTTCGCCCTGTTCTCGGCTTGACGCATCCATTTCCTGCCAGCAATCTTCCGCAGATCGTCACTCCATCTGGCTGGAGGGCGTCCCACACTACGTTTGCCAGGTCGTGGTCTCCACTCAAGAACTCGTTTACCCCAGCGGTTGTCGGTTCTTCGGCAGATATGTCCAGCCCACTGCCACTTCAGCTTGCTTATCCGAAGAGCTATGTCGATCACTTTGGTTCTCTGTCTGATAACCTCATTACGGAGTTTATCTTTCAGAGAAACTCCGAGCATAGCTCGTTCCATAGCTCGCTGAGCGACTTTAAACTGGTGGACTAGCCGTATCGTGAGTGTCCACGACTCAGCTCCGTACGTTAGAACTGGTAGGACGCACTGGTTGAAAACCTTTGTTTTCAAGCTCTGCGGGATGGGCGACGAAAAGACTCGACGTAGCTTCCCAAACGCTGCCCAGCCAAGCTGAATCCTCCTCCTGGCCTCCTTCTCGAAGTTATTTCTACCTAACTGCAGAATCTGCCCGAGGTAAGTGTATTCGGAAACAACTTCAAGAAGGTGGCCATTGACGCAGATGGGTCTCGGATCAATGTGGTCATTGATCATGACTTTGGTTTTATCAAAGTTCATGCCGAGACCAATCCGCCGCGAGGCGGATGCTAGGCTGTTCAGCATCTGACCCAGTTCCTCCAGCGATTCTGCCATTAGGACTATGTCATCTGCAAATCGCAAGTGTGAGATGTACTCGCCGTTTATGTTAATGCCCATCCTTTTCCAGTCCAGCGTCTTAAACATATCCTCCAATGCAGCGGTGAACAGTTTCGGGGATATGACATCCCCCTGTCTCACCCCTCTGCGTAATTGAATAGGTTCAGACTGCTGGTCCTGTACTTGGACACTCATGGTAGCAGCATCGTAAAGACATCTCAACACTTGTATATAACGATAGTCCACTTGGCACCGCTGTAAGGATTCCAGGACAGCCCAGGTTTCGACAGAGTCAAAGGCCTTCTCATAGTCCACGAAAGCTAAACACAGGGGCCGATTATACTCTTCGGACTTCTGTATAATCTGCCTCACTGTGTGTATGTGGTCTATGGTGCCATATCCTCCCCGAAACCCGGCCTGTTCCGGTGGCTGAAACTCGTCGAGTCTTCTTGCGAGGCGATTCGTGATGACTCTAGAAAACAGCTTGTAGACGTGACTCAGGAGTGAGATGGGTCGGTAGTTTTTCAGTAGAGTTTTATCTCCCTTTTTAAAGAAGAGAACTACAATACTCCTGTTCCACGCCCGTGGAGTTCTCCCGCAGTGAATGACCAAGTTAAAGAGCTTCTGAAGTTCCTGGATAATAGGAACTCCTCCAGACTTCAAAAGCTCCGAAGTAACTCCGTCTTCACCGGGGGCTTTTCCATTTTTAAGCTGTTTTAGAGCCAACACGATCTCGTCTTGGCTGATTTCTGGCAGGTCGTCGGTATAGTGGCGCGTCAAGGTGGCTCTCAAATCGTGATTGTCACGCTGGACCCGAGGAGCATTTACAGCGTACAAACGGCCATAGAAGTCCTCTATCTCGGCGAGTATCTGCGGCTTTGACGTAACGGTTAGGCCATCGTGCGTTGTAAGCTTCGTCAGGTGGCTCCTTCCAAGCTGCTGAGAGAATACTTTGGACCCTCGGTTTCGCTCTATCGCCTCCTCAATGAGGCGTGTATTGGAGCTCCGAAGGTCACGCCGTACCATCTTCGCAATCTGCTTGTTTAGGTATGACCTCTCTGACGAAGTGGCCTGGATGTCATCGCGTCTTTTCGTCATAAGTCGCAGAGTCTCATCCGAGAGTTTAGACTTCTTTCCCGTACGCTGCAATTGACAGAATTTGATGCCCTCGCTTCTCAGCGTCCCAACCACGCTTTGTAGGGCCTCGTCAACGTCCTCGGTGGGTTCCAGCTCGACGAATCTCGCTTCGAGAAGTTCATGGAACTTGAAATGAAACATGAAACATGAAAGTTCAACTTAACTTTTAATAATTACAAATCAATATTAAGACATTAAAACTGAAAATAGTATTGTTTCCATTGCATCCGTGTAACTATTTTAAGATTGCTAAATTTGACATAAGAGCAATATTATTTTAATGTTAAAGTCGCGTCATAGTACGAACTGAGTGAATGAATAGTCACAAAGCTGCCAATAAAACATCATAGCTTTAACATTACAATAAGCTCACTTTAAGCGCGTTATGGTACGAAAAGTCAATTTAAGGTTAAAGTGATATTGTTTTAAGAGGTTGTGATAGTCTCCCAACTCCAGACCGGGATCAAAATGATCATAATTTGGGAAAGAGTATACATAGTATACATAATTTAGGAATATGGGAAAGAGTATACATAGCCACCTGATGTACAGACAACGGCACATCAGACTACACACTTTTGTTCGAAAATCGCCTCCAGTGCAACGGAACAAGATACGTCAATGTGTAGCTTGATGTGCAGATGATGTGTACTAATACAGCTAGGTCAATTGAAGAAATGCGTTCAGATACGGACTAAATCGAAATTATTAATAACCGGAAAAGTATTGGTTTTAGTTATATAAAAGAAATACACTTTATTTACTTTATACATTTTTCAACTTGCTTATTGATATATGAGTAAATGTTATTAAAAATAGGGAAATAGTTTTACAACTCTATGTAGTTCACACGGAAATCAAAACAAAACAACAATAAAGTATGTTGTTCAAATTTGATTTTAAATCTAATTAATATTCGTGTGCATTCGGAAATCCGATGATTGCCAAGAGACATTGAGAAAATAGAAGCATTGTATTTTCATGTATATACCAAAAGGCTATTCCTATATTTCCTCTATTGTTCAAAAAGCAACGAGAGGACGCATAAACAGCAAGGAGCACATTCGATAACGACAAACGCCAGAAACCAAAAGAAGAAATTCGCGGCGATGCTCGGTTTGGTGCGGATGCAAACGGACGACTTGATCCGTTATCCATCCCTTCTTAATAGAAAATATTATTTTCAATAAAATATAAAAGTAATAGTACAACAATAATTAATTTAATAAAGGCTTCTTGTGAAAAGTATTTGTGTTGCATTTGTAATAAAAATCAAAAACAAAATAAACAACAAAAAGGGCAGTCAAAAATTGTGCATCCCCAAAAGATATTTAAAACATAATTATTGGCAACCATAAGGATAAAAATGATAAAAATATATCCTCTGGAATTCGTTTTTTTAGCTTATCTTAAAAAATAAGTTACTATGAGAAAAAAAATAAGATTTGATAATATTTTATTTTGCAAACAATTTAAGAATAATACGTAACATATTATCACATTAATTTTTAGACCTTTTCACATTTCCACTACTCTTAAAATCTTTTTTGTAATGGCATTCATCTCTATTTAGATTTTTTGGAGTCTAATTCCATCTCAGAGCATAATTTTTAGCGTGTCCTAGTCCCTCTATTAAATTTTTAGTTCTGATTAAAATAGTTCAAACTAATACATTGTATTATTTTTTTTACTTTACACAATATCAAACTCTCGAGTTACACTATACAAATTAGATTACTGCACAGTTCTCTCAAGGCAGCTCGGATTTTAGCATATCAAAAGTCAATTATTATGTGACCACCAGTGGTACACTATGCTTGGTTGGCGAGTTGAACATCTATAGGAAAATTTCGTTTACCTACCTCATTATGAGGTACAGAGACAGGACGAACCAGCACAGGTGGTGGCGGGCGCGCCGGTCGTGTAGGTCGAGATAGCAGCGCGGGAGGGGGCCGCAGCTGTCCGCGTAAAGCGTCACGATTAGGGCTATTCTGAATAACAGCCTGGCAAATCTGGTAGCTTCTTTCTAAATTCACAGCTCCTGGTGGAACTTTGTTCGTATTACGACTCCTAGAAACATCATAGACAGCTAATTAATGCAATGAAATACTTTACTACAAAAAAAACTAGATTTTGCAATAAAAAGAGGGCTTACCTATTTGACTCTTTTCCTGATTTTGGTTTTTTGCCAGTAGTTCTAACACTATGAGTGACATTTATGGGATTTACGAGATTTGTAACAGCTGTACTTGACACCAGGTTAGTTGGCAGTTCCTCTTGTTTCATAGGTATATCTTTTAATGATTGCGAACTCTCTGAAGAGTTTGAAGATTCCATATTAAAGTTAGCATCTCTCTCTTCTTTGTACATGCAGTGTTCCTCGTTTATATTTGAATCTTCTAAACTTGTTTTCGAATCTTCGCTTATGTACTTTGCACTCTCTGAAGAAACGTTTGGAAATGTATGAAGCGTTATAACATTTTCTCCATTTGTCCAGTCATTTTCATTCTTCCACAACATTGCAGAATTCTTAGGTTTTGCTGGATCTTGCATACTGTCGTCAGGATAGGACACCACCTGAAAATACAATCCATTTAACTGTTAAAACCAAATTATTTCACTATGAACAAAGAAAATTAGAACAGGAGGGTAATTTCAGACTTACTGATGTGTTAGTTACCTCCATCATGGGTATTGAGGAGTTCTGAGTCATCGGCATTGTAACAACAGCTGTCACGTCTGTAATTTAATCCAAATTAAAATTATTGCAAAACAAGATTATAAATAGGAAATGAAACTATTTTTCCCGATTTAAATCATGTATATTTGTTTTTTCAAACCAAATATACGCGATTAAATCCGGAAAAATAGTTTCATTTCCTATGTGTAACAATCGCGAAAACCTAAGACCTCAATAAGATTATAAATTTATAAAAGTGGGTATGACTGTGATATGCATTTTTTTAGTGCACCCTCATTTTTTAAAAACATTTGTTTACTTACTGGTTTCACTCATGTAAGAAGAGAGTTCCATCAAATTTGGATGTGGAGTGTACTTAGAAACATCATCATTTTCTGAAATAAGAAAGTCAGATTGTTCAGCACAGAACAAGCATCAATAAGACATAAGTGAAAAAACAGACTTACGAGAACTTAATATTGCAAGCCCACTGCTTTCCATAATAAATGATTCTGCATCTTTAAAATGTTCATCATAATAATTGTGAACATTCTCGCTGGATTCATCTTTTCCTTCACATTTTATATCTTCTACATTTTTAGAACATATTTCTTGAACAGTTTGTGGTATCTGACACTCCATTTGGTTGATGACTTCCATACTTTGATATGGTAATGTTTTAGGGTTGTGTGAAGATTCTTCTAGATGGGTTTCTATGTTAGTACTGGTGTCAATTTTCACATTATCTGCAAACGATTCCGATATATTTTCACTTTGATTTTCTCTTACAGGTGACTGTTTTATCTCTTCTTTGTGGATTTCAGGACTTCCTCTTGTTTCAGCAATATTGTTATCATCACAAGGTATATAGTCAACATTTAAATTAGACTCATTCAAGGTAATACTAGTCATATTATTTTCAATTTTAGAGCTAGACATTGATGATTCACTTCTCTCATCAAATTCATATACTGAAGCAGTAGCTTTGCTGTCTTCACTATTGGTGTCTACATGTTCCTGTTCAGAATACATTTGCAGCTCATCATTTGAGCACATTGGCTCATTAATATAATTGGTTTCAATATCAGAACCATTATTACTAGCAGACCCCTCTGTGTTTTGTGTCAGAAAGGCTTCATTGTCTAAATCAAAATCCTCAAACTTTAACCTTTTAGATGGATAGTACTCTTCATCACTTAACCTCTTTGTAGGATCAGTATGCACTATACTGTCTGAGTCAATTTTATATTCTTCACAATCTTTGGAAGTGCTAGACTCTTCTATAGTAACAACTGTAATGTCAAGTTCTTGTTTTATTTCATTTCGTTCAGACTCAGCATCAGGCAGCAAGAGAGGGTCTACTGGTGTGGTTGACACTGAATCGTCTAACCTTTGAATAGAGGGTGAGTCTGAAAAACTGAAGTGTTCTACTGGACATTCTATGTAATCTTCACTTTGCTTCTTTGTATGTTTGAGAGGAAGTAGGTCTGGAATAGGCGCTGTTGCTTTAGTGCTACCCACAATAAGTTCATCTATTACTTCATCCACTTTAGCAGATGACCTAGTCACAGCTCCAACAGATCGCATTCTTTTAGTACTTGAAGATTTGCTCTTTTTAATTTTGGGAACAGTGCTGCTGCTAGTGATTGAGGCTGTAGGTCTCAATTTGATTGTTGTTTTCAGAGAAGGTCTTTCTGAATTTAAATTAATAGACGATTTTTCTCTTCTAAATTTTTCACCCCAAAATGGTTCGAAATGTTTCAGTTTCCAGGGATCGATTTTACTTTTTTCTTTTTCAGCTTCAGTCTTCATTTTTTGTTGGTTCTCTGGAGTAAATTCTCCACCAGAAAGGCAATCCTGCCATTCTATACAGGCTCGGGCAAAAAATTCATTGTTAAGACTAGACGAACTCAAGCGACCAGACGAGCTAGGTCTGTCCACAGTGGGTAAGAGCTGTCCTAATTTATATTGGTAAAGAGGTGGCAAAAGTGAAAATGTGTGTTTATTCAGAAGTGCTCTGATATTTGTGTTAACTAATATAGAATCTGGTGTCTCTAAATCTATACAACCTTCCCTAGTTTGTTGTAATTGAGCTGCCGTTGATAACTTTTTGCCACTTCGTTTTCGTGGTTTCATACAAAAACCTGGTATGCTAGCTAACACCTCACGCATAGTACATAATTTATTTGTATTAGAACTTGGCTCTGAATAAGACGAAGCTGCCATCCATTCTCGATTCTCTGGCGGAGGAGGTGGTGGCAATGGCTTCACTATTATTCTAGGTAGAGGTCTTGAGTGGTTAGAGCTCTTTTTTCGTCTTTTTGATTGTTTTCTAGACGAGTGTTTGCTGGTTTTTTCACTATCTTCGGGAATGCGTATAACTGAAAACTGTTCAGTGTTGATACTTGCAGGTGCACTTGATGTGTACTTGCCATCTGAAGAGTTGTCGGAATATTCCATATCGTTATCTATCGCATTATTCGGAGATACGTTCAGTTCCATAGTGAGATTTACATGGAAAGTTTGGTCTTTACTCTCGAAATTTTAAGTAAAAAGCTGAATAAGTCGCCGATAGCAATCACAAATTTCAACCCATCGTATAGTTACGTCGTAGCGCACCGAACGTTGAACAGACTTTAAACTTGTGACATATTATAAATAAACATCACTTTCTTGGCATAAATTTAAGAAGAAATACAAATAATTATCCTTAAATTCACAAATATCAGCAAAATTAATATGTCACAACAATACAGAAAATGGACACCATTTTTTTTAAGCTAGAGGTCAACCCATCGACTAGGTTATTCATTAGATCCAGTAAATAGTTCAATGCGAAAATAAGAAAAAATGTTTGCTAAGCAAATCAATTAATCACATTTAGCTAGACATTTTGGATAAAATAAGGTACTTTTAATGAATAAGAAAAATAAAGTCTATCGCCAAAAAATAAATTTTTAGTTAGCGGATTCAGTGAGTAATTCAAAATATCAAAACAAAACTTTGTTCATTAATGAAGTCTCATGAAGTTGAATGAAACGGTGATGTGCTCGTCTGACGAGTGGGGGGAGGACGCGACGACGACGCGCTTAGGTGGTAAAGATTATATATGGTAAAGATATACCACATTGTCAGTGTAGATCGCACTGTTCGTCTAGCGATGATGTCATGGATGGATGAGGTATGCCTTTGACGCTTGAAGTTTAAACTTGATGAATGATTAATATTGTTGATAGGGATGCACGATTTTTTACTTTAAATAGATTTTTAGGACCGTAGTGGATCATATGCCTTTGAATCGATCAACAGATCGGATAGTACGCTCTTGAAGCGAGCTCATAAAATCGTGTAAAAAAAAAATTTATAAAGAAATAATAATTCTGACAGCCTTTTTGGTTTCAGTCGGATACAACTTTCATTTAGAGGGATATTAGCCGGTAAAAATAGACATTCAAATGGCACAGAAGTAGCGACAATTGCCAAATACTGTAGACTTATTGTACGTATTTGTAGCCAAACTCCTTTTCTTGCAGACCGTTATGAAATAGGATTAGCCTTACGATTCAATAGGGGTTCAGAAAGAGACTGCTTTGTTTATATTATGAATACGATCTAGAAGATTCGATTCGATTGCCTTTGTGTTGAATCGATTTACTTAAAAATCGCATTGAAATAAATCGATACAAAGTATCGCTAGAGCGTATTCATACTTGTATCGATCTTCATAAAAATCGGATCGTAATGTGCATCTTTAATTGATAGAGTGACATGAGCCAATTGTGTGAATCATGCTGTCTATGGTATGAATTTCATTTGTGGATTGGAATGGGACTACCGCATAGAGGATGGAAAAAAATAATGGTTCCATTCCATAGTCTAAGGACTACCGCCGCGCCGTCCATTTTGTTTTCTTTGTGTGATTGTGTGGTGCCGAAGACGAATTTATTGCTTGTAGCAATTTATTTTAGGTGTATACAGTGTCAGAAAATCGTTTAATTGTAATTTAATTCGTTCTGTAAGTGAAGATGGGTCGTGGAAGGTAAAATAAACCTGTAATCTTTTTCCATGTTGCATGTGATTTGCGATCAACCAACATTAATTTTCGTAAGTGTTTGCGTGGTATTTTAATTTATTTGATTTGATGTTAATTAACAGGGATCGAAGCCGCGATAGGCGTCGCAGTAGGACCAGGAGTAGAAGTAGGAGTCGAAGCCGTAGTCGGAGTCCACGTTATGGGCTCGGATCGGGCGGTGGTGGCTATGGCGGCGGCGGTGGTGGCGGCAGCGGAAGACGAAACAATCCCGGTGCTAATCTAAGAAAACCAAAATGGGACCTAAGCCGACTCAAACCTTTCAAGAAAGATTTCTATATTCCACACCCAGATGTAGAAAATAGACCCGAGTCGGAAGTAGAATCATGGAGGAGTCAAAATGAAATTACATTGAAAGGACGCAACATACCCAAGCCGACATTAACTTTTGATGAAGCAGGCTTTCCGGATTACGTTATGGATGAAATAGATAAGATGGGCTTTTCTAAGCCCACACCTATTCAAGCGCAAGGTTGGCCGATTGCTCTCAGTGGACATGACATGGTAGGCATAGCTTCTACTGGTTCTGGAAAGACATTATCATACATCTTACCTGCGATTGTACACATTAATCATCAGCCCAAATCCAGTAGAGGTGATGGGCCAATTGCTTTAGTGCTAGCACCTACGAGAGAATTAGCTCAGCAAATTCAGGAGGTTTGTGATAAATTTGCTAATACCTCTAAAATACATAACACTTGCCTGTTTGGTGGTGCCCCTAAGGGGCCGCAGGCCCGAGACCTTGATGCTGGGGTAGAAATAGTTATTGCAACACCAGGCCGGTTGTTGGATTTTCTAGAGAGTGGAAGAACTAATTTGAAAAGAACTACATACTTGGTACTTGATGAGGCTGACAGAATGTTGGACATGGGATTTGAGCCACAAATCAGGAAAATCATAGAACAAATCAGACCTGATCGTCAGACACTTATGTGGTCTGCAACATGGCCTAGAGAAGTTCAAAGTTTAGCTTCTGAATTCTTGAAAGATTATTTGCAAATAAATGTAGGCTCCCTACAGTTGGCTGCCAACCACAACATCCTACAAATAATTGATGTTTGTATGGAGTATGAGAAAGAAACCAAATTAAGCACTTTATTGAAGGAAATCATGGCAGAGAAAGAAAATAAAACTATTATTTTTATTGAAACCAAACGCCGCGTCGATGATATCACCAGAAAAATGAAACGTGATGGGTTAGTATTTTAGGTTTTAAGCTTTTGTTTGGTGTTTTCTGGATATTCAAGTTTAAGGGTCCAGTATTTAATAAAATATTCAGATTATCACTGAATAACTTTTATGGAAATTGCTTATTACAACTTTTTATTGCAGATGGCCTGCTGTATGCATACATGGTGATAAGTCTCAAAATGAACGTGATTGGGTGTTACAAGGTGAGGTTAACAATAATGGTAACTCCACATGGCATTTAATAATTGTACATAATTTGAATAAATGTCGATTAAATATATAAATTTACGCTTTGTATGACAATACTATTGTTGAACAAAGTGCACTACAATGTTGTCGATGTGGAGAAGCGGTATCGGACCGGAGACGCGTGCGCGTCGTTGAGGAGGATGCAGGGTGTGGCTGATGACTGCAGAGCTCTGACCAGTGTCTGACCACGTGTCTGCATGTGCAGGCTGTGGAGAGCTGCGGCCGGGCGGCGGAAGCGGTGGCATGCGCGCGATCGTCGCCGCTATGCACCAGGCGGCGGCGGCGCCGCGCCTGCGGCCGCGTCCGCACCGCGCCGCCTCTAGTTGTCGGGGCTAAGCCCTATCAGTCTGACTCGCCCGCGGCTAGTCTGAGCTGCTTCTCACATTGGCGCGGCGAGGCTCGCCCCCTCGCCAGCTGCGGAGCAGCGCGGGGAGCGAGGCGCACGGGCGCAATAGCGCGCTCCGTCGCGTGACGGTGCAGTGCCGGCGGGTGGCGGGCGGCGGCCCGCGTCTCGTCCGCACCCTCCGGCCTCGGCACGCTACTCTCGGTTCTGGCCTCACGCGGCTGCCGGCCGGCCTTCTCTTGCATTTGATTTTTCTTTTGTGTGCATTCCTCATGACAGTAACACTGGCGAAAACGCTTGCATTAGTAAGTTTTAAAGAGATCTGTTTACCTTCATTGTACCTCTTATGTTGAAACTCTTCAATATTACAGTTTATGTTTCTTTTCTTTTTTTAATTATGTATGTTTTTATGTATTTACATAATTACATCTTTTGTTGTAATCTAAGAGAGGTAAAATGAAAGTTTTGACGTTAATAAAAACTTGAATATATTATAGAACTATTTAAATTAAAAAATGAGAATTGATTGGCTTAAGTTCATCCATGGTTCATCCAATGGTTCATCCATGTTTACAAATCAAAGTACTGTAATTTCTTATATTGTTACATATACAAGATGCCTAGCTGCAAACTCGCTAAATATGAATTGTGATGAGTAGAGCATGTTTGCTCTCCTTACATTTGTTTTAAAGTAATGAATAAGTTATTTTCTTGTGTCACAATACAGTATGAAATTTTGTATGGAGAGTCAATTTTTTTATAAACTTTAAGTTGCTTTTGACCTAAGCTGCATAATCAATTATAGCGCTAGTACATAGCCCGATATTCTGTATACTTAGTTTAGGAGTTATCTAAGATTAGTTGACTGATTGACTATAATTGATTAATAATAAGTAATAGATTTACTTCAAATTATTTCATGCTTGGTTAAGCCTCATTCAGACAGCGATGTATTTGTGTTTATCCAAATACTGCTGCAATATTTATTTATGAGACTATTACAAACATTGTTATTTTTGTTGTAACTATTGATTTGTTGAAATGTGGCGAGTACCTTTTCATAATACACATATTTTTTTGCAGATTTTCGTAGTGGTAAAGCCCCAATTCTTGTGGCAACGGATGTAGCTGCTAGGGGTTTAGGTATGTAATTAGCCAGCAAACAAATTTTTTACACATTGATTTGAATCTGAATTTGCATTGCATATAGCATTAATCTTACATACAAATTTTCAGATGTGGATGATGTAAAGTTTGTTATCAACTTTGATTATCCTAGCAACTCTGAAGATTATGTTCATCGTATTGGACGGACTGGGAGAACTAATAAAACTGGAACAGCATATACATTTTTTACTCCTGCAAACGCTGCTAAAGCTGGAGACTTGGTGGCTGTTTTGAAAGAAGCCAAACAAGTGGTCAATCCCAAGCTGCAAGAACTGGCAGAACGTGGTGGTGGTGGAGGCAGACGTAAGTGTTAACTACCCTACTTAGGTCATCAGTCAACCGACATCATGGAATCTGCAAAGATCGTGAAACATTGATTTGTTTGAAAAACAAACAGATTTGTAGCAAATAGTTGAATTAAGTTTTTATTGTTTTATGAGGAATGTTTTTAAATTAGTATGAAGAAATATTTATATTTTATTCATACATGCAGGTCATCGTGGTCGTGGAGGCAGATATCGAAGAAGTCGCCGTTCTCGTTCGCGATCCCGATCACGCCGTCGCCGTTCCCGCTCGCGCTCGCGTTCACGTGACCGCCGCCGCCGTCGACGCAGCTCCTCGAGGTCTTCCCGAAGCAAGTCGTCCAGATCGTCTAGAAGCCGCTCCCGTTCTCGCTCCCGATCCCGCAGCCGATCTCGCTCAGGCAAGTGCAGTCCACAACAGAAGACTGACATTGACGCCGGGCAATTAATGCCCCAAGCACTACTACCGACGCCGAAACCGCTACTGCCGACTCCCATTGGTCCCCAACTCCCACCAGTTCAATCTAATGGCAAAGGCCCTTCCACTCCTCCTCCCACTCCTACTCCTACTCCTCGTAGTAACGATTCTTATTTAAGTAAAAATAGTCCGCAGAATCTTAATAGTAACGTTATGGATAATAAGTATGGTCCACAGCAGCCTTCCGAACTTATACCACCGTTGATGGCTCTTAATCCACAGATGTGTGCCCCTCCACCTATGAGTGGGCAAGGGTTTGTTATGCCCCCATTCTTCCCTGCTGATCAATATGGCATGATGATATCTAATTTCCCGCCGAATAGTATGCTTACTGCGGGGGGCTGGGCAGCTCCTCCTCCTCCTCCACCCCCACCACCTCCCGAGTCCACTTCCGGTGGGACGTACAACAACTATAATCAAGGCCTGCAACATACGGGAGACGGTGGCCTAGAGTCAGATTCCAGGAAACGAGGGCCGCGCCCCGGCGGCCTCGGCTCCGCTGGAGGCCTGGGCTCCGCTGGGGGCCACGGCTCCGCTGGAGGCCTGGGCGCCCCTGGGGGCCTCGGCTCCACCGGGGGCCTAGGCTCCGCTGGAGGCCTCGGGTCCGATGGTGGTAGCGGCGGCAGAGGCCTCTGCTACGATGGCGGTCTTGGTTCCGGCGGTGGACTTGGCTCTGGCGGACGCTTCGGGTCAGGTGGTGGCCTTGGCTCGGACAGCGGGCTCGGGTCCGGCAGCGGGCTTGGCTCTAGTGGAGGTCTCGGCTCAGGCGGTGGCCTAGGCTCAGGCGGTGGCCTAGGCTCTGGTGGAGGTCTTGGCTCCGGGGGAGGCCGTGGCAATGATGGCGGTCAGGGCGGCGGATCACGCTCTAAAGGCGGTCGTGATCGACGTCGTCGTGGAAGAGGACGACATAATGAGGATGATCATGATAACCAGAGCTCTGGAGGGCTTGGCTCCTCTGGGCTTGGCGGCCTCGGCAGTGGCTCGATCGCCGCTCAAGGCGCTGGGCTTGGCTCTGGCGGTCTCAATGTGCCTCATGGGAGCCTACTGCCGCGCATGTTACCTCAGACGTCGGGCGAATTCGTTCATGGCGCAAATTTCACAGCTTTCGGTTCTTATGGCTCACAGAAAAGGGTAAATCAAGGAAAAGATCCAAACCAACCCTACGAAGGATCCGGGCTTAAGAATGGTGTGGAGGAGTACAATCAGCAAAACATGGGGCCGGGCCGGCCGTATGCAATTGGTATGGTACAGGATCAGATTAATGCGCTGGCAAATGGTTCCATGGGGTACGAAAATGACCGCCAGAGAAATCGGCAACGACGATGAACTCGAGGTTTGTTGTATTCAAACCAATGCCAATTCACCTTCTAATCATCAAGATGCTAATCATAACTAAGAATTGGCAATAGAATTAATGTGGTGATGGCCAATGTAAATATGATTAGCTTCTTACTACACTGTCTTCACTTGTACAAATTCACTGTATTTGTACATTCTGTACATGCAAAAAGTAAAATACGCGACGTTGTAAATATTTCTTTCTTACAGAGAACGGGTACAACGGTGACTCGCGGCGTCGCAGGAGACGATAAGAAGCCAGCTAGAAAGCAAGACTGGAGAATTTAAGAACAAAGTGATTTGAATTGAGCATATTGAGTTATATTTCTCAAAATAGATTCCATTCCATATATGTATTTACTAGCAAACTATCACAAAGCATCATGCTAGGTTTAATTTTAGCTGAAAATATGTTCATAATAATAATTCACTGTAAATATATCATCAACATTTTTGTTGATAAGGCAAAATAAGCTGCTCTATACGTTAAATATATCAAATATTATGTACAAGTTTCATATTCATTATTTACTTTTAAATACTTACTTGTGTAAGTAAATGAAGATGGATCTTTGCTGTTTGTATCTCACTTATGAAGATCTAATAAAACTGATTTGCAGTTGTAATTTTAACTAACTTACGCACTTCATAACTATTTTGCATTGAAAAATGCAAGTACAAGTTTAAATTAAGTTAAATACTTGTAATTCTTTAGCAGTGTTTATCATTAATATCCTTTCTCTATTCTACATGTAATTAATTACTTTGGTATTTATCCACTTTGAATGTGTACTTTGACTAATAGCTGTTAATCTCAACAATAATGTCTGTATGGATTAGAGATTAAACATGTTTGTACGATAATTTATATTTCATTTTAAAAATTCGTTTTGCCCGTGGTCCAACTGCGCAGTCCAACTAGTTGGACTAGGCAAATCGCAAGATATAATCTTGTAATAACGTGCACTGTAGATTTTATTTTTGTTATGTAATGTATGTATCTATTATTTTCTGAGCACTTTACAAAGTTTTGATTTAGAAGCCAAATTAAAACACAAAATTATTACTTTGATGAATTCGCAAATACTGTTCTATATTTTCTGACGGTCTTGCGATTTTTTATGAACTGTCACGGATCATCCTACAGAACAATTGTAGTTGGCTCAGAATCAGTAATATTATTAATATTGATGGTGACCATAGATTTAGTATATAGGTACCCATAGATTGGCAATGCAAGTGAAAGAGAGTTAGTATACACGTATGTTAGAACGAGATGGGTAGACGAGACTACTTCATTATAAGCTATGAGGCTATATGAACCTAGGGTCAGCTGACAACGAAACAAATTTCGTTTATTTTTGAAAAATAATTGGTTTTAAAATGTGAAATAGTGTTAAACGGACATTTATTAGTCATTGTAAAGTTTTCAGTGTCCGGATGTAACTTATCTAAAAAGGAAAACTCGCAGAATTGTACATTTCACATGTAAGTACTATTTAAATTTTTAGCTGTCTAAAAGCACTACCACAAAAGTTTTTTACTTAAATATATCCGTAAAATTATACCATTCAAGTGCATTAATAACCCAAATGTATACGAATTCAATTAAAAAATATATCAAATACGTGAATTTCTGAAATTCATAACCCCACTTTCATAGAGATTGACGCAATCGATAATATGTTATCGAGATGTCATTAACTGAAAAAAAGAAAGGCAAAGGCGTGACTTGCATACAGCCGAAATCATCTTCATACTTAATTTTTTTTTATTCATTGAATCAGAAATTTCTGGATTTAGTACTTTATATTTAATTAATATTGCATTAGTACATTATATTTTGTTTACATTAAAACGAAAATTTCTTTTAATAGCATAGTTGAGGCACCCATTTTTTATGTTAATTATTGTTGTTGATTCAGATTTCCTCAAAACATTGAAGTACGACAGAAATGGCTTATAAAACTAAAGAAAGAAGACTTTCCAAAAAGTTTTCAAAAATATGCAGCAAACAAACACTTTGAGGAAAAATGCTTTTAAATAAAACGCCTTTAGAGGCAAGCAAAGAGTAAAGCTACGTTCTGGTTCTGTACCCACATTATTCATGCGGTATGTCTTATAATTAATTGATTTTTGTGTAGCACTACTCTCATCAACAAGAAATCAGCGATTTATTGTTGTTAGAGTTCTGTTCTGTTCCAAAATACGATACTGATTTTTTTCAAATTTGGTACACATATTCATTTGTGTGACCAAAACGTGCAACGTAAATAAATTAATTCTAAATTTTTAAGTCACTATTGGGAGGGAAAGTTCTTAAGAATATATATTTTTTGTAATTATGAAATATAAATATTTTTAAGTTGTTTAAGAAAATAGACAAAAAATGATCATTCTACCCTTTATCTTCGAAACTACAGAGCCTAAAGTTTTGAAAAAATACAGAAATTGTCATTAAATTTCCTACTATTGCGCGAATAAACCTATATTTGCTGTTGGAATCTATTGGAGAACATATTCTTCAACTACAATGTTAAGTTTGTACCGAAACCTCTCCGCGCGAGTTGAACTCGCACTTGGCCGGTTTTTTGGTTCTATTACGTATCTGCAAATTCACTGCTGTGATGCACTTCTATGTTATCATATCATACAATAATTATAATAGTTATATTTGTTTGTAGGTTGCGGTCGTCAGCTTGGTTCGTGGCCTCCATACTATCGCGCCGTAACTGATCATGGGTCTTATCACCATTTTGTAGAGCCATAGTGTTATCTTGGGTGAAAGTTCCCATTGTTTACCTACCATCCTGTGGCACTACCAGAAGGTGATAGTAGCTTTCTTAATTTTCTATTGAATCATTAATTAACTAGTTAATTAACGTCTCGGTATTTTGCGTTAAGACATTTTGGTGAATACAACGAAGTGAAATGCCGGTGTAATATGTTAATCGATATTAAAGTTAAATCAGTGGATGGCGCAACACTATTTATCTTGCACACATGCACATTATACGCACACAGATGTATTTTTGTTTTGGTCTCGTCTCCAATACGTCAGGGCCAATCTATGGATATACTAAATCTATGATGGTGACGGACTAACCGATCAGTAGGTCCAATGCCCATACAATATTGCCGGTAGTCCAAGTAGTTGGACCATGAGCAAAGTTTAAAAAAAAATAAAAATTCCGTAGTCCCTTAGACTATGTTTATTTTTTTTACTTAGTTTTATTTTTTTTCCTGTAGACTTGTTCCCCGAACGCTATAACTTGGACCTTTTCAAGGCGAGAGTGAATAGGCATTATTTAGGTGCATGCTACATCCTCGTCCTCATCGCCACTTTCCATCAGGTGAGATGGAGGTCAAAAATGTGCACTTATTTTTATATAAAAAAAAAGTTTTACATCCTATGTTGGGATAAGCTTGTTCTGGCGATATTATTCTGCAATCTAAAAAACTATTTTTATAGGTGCTAGTTTAGAGAGCGACCGACATAATGTGGACCATGTGGATTCAATAATTCTTTAATCACTTCGAAATTTTCCGTCCATAACCCTGGGAAAGGCGCCAATCCTTAACGTGAGTTGAAAAATTAGGATGATGACGAACCATGCGCGTCAACACAGACCGGCAATTCGCAGGAAGCAGTTGCGGCCTAAGTCGAGGCGCGTCATCTGAGCCTAAACGAAGAGGACGTCTTTTTCGCTCTTATTGCACGGACATAAAGATTTTCTGATCGATCGATGATCCGGCTTCAAAAAAGTCATTACCCCCAAATTAGAAAGATAAGGCTCAACTCACACTGGCACTGAGTCGAAGCGTGTCGCGTCGCGTCCTGTTTTTCAACTACAATGCATGGCGGCGAGCGTCATTACGTAATCTGTGGTCATTACATACTTCGACTCGACTTGACGTGCACAATCACCTTAATTTGTTACTATAGCAACCAATTTTTTGTTATAAGTAATAGAAATAGATGGATCATAATAACAATCAAAGCAATAGATTCACGATTTTATTTTTTATGTATAGGTAAGTAGGAAATCGTTAATTTTAACTTACTTAACTTTCTCCGATTGGCAATATCATAAATTTGCAGTAAATAATGAGCTTTTGTGTGGATCTAGTCTCTGAAGATTCTTTCTATGAAAACATTACTTTGGGCGTCACCAAGCTTTTAGGTAAGTAAAGAGACATTAATTTTATGTATTACATATTCTTTAAAATAAAATTTGCAATATAAAGGTAAATTATTATTAATAAGAATTAGCTTTATGCTTTGGTAAAAATTGGAATCCATCTGGCACTGGACCCAATAACATTTCACTGATTTTTATCCAATCAGTGCAGTTGTTAGATGCCATTAGTGTTTCTAAGTCATCTCTACCAATATAGGTAGGTGGTCGTTCATTAATTTTTTGTGGAGGCCTTTCCAGAAGTCCCACGGGCACATACCGATACAAAAACGATAACCATTCGAGTAAAAATCGGCGCGTATTCTCTACACCTTGAGTATCAGAACCCCAATGTTCCAGACCATAATTTGTGTATTTTTGTAGAATTTCAAATCTTTCCTTGCTTGAAATATCCCATAGTTTCTGCTCTTTTATTTCAGTGAATATCCAAGGTTTGATAAGTGCTCCTCTACCTATCATGACTCCTTGAACAGAAGGGGCCATTTCTCTTTTTTCTACATAGTCTTTATAACTCATTATGTCTCCGTTACCAAAAACAGGAAAAGGTGAAACTAATTTTGCACAATTTTCTATGTATTCCCAGTCCGCAGACCTAGTGTATCGTCCTTCTCTTGACCTTCCATGCAAAGTAATGAGTGATGCACCCCAATCCCTAACCCTGGGCATTATAGTGTGTGCAATTTTCTTATTTTGATATACTCCAGTTCTCATTTTTACTGTGAATGGTATGCTTAGCAAAGTAGAAGCGCACCTTACTGAGGCCTCAAGTGTAGGTAGCCTGTGCATCATTCCACTACCTCCTCCTTGTTTGTATACAAAATCGATGGGGCAACCTAAATTTAAGTCAATGAAATCTAGCTCTGTGTTTTCTTGTAGCAATTGTGCTACTTTGCTAATAATGTAAACATTGTTTCCACATATTTGTGCCCCAAATAAGTCTTCTGACTCATGTCTTTTGACCAAGGCCCATTCTTGTTTTGCTCCTTTAAGGAGTGAGTCACATAGAGCCATTTCTCCACATGTGATATCTGCACCATAGCTTTTACATATTCTTCTAAAAGGTAGATTACCTACTGTAGTTAACGGGCTTAAGTAAAGTTTGTCATGCCAGTCTATACTTATCTTTTCTTTAGGAAGGAGTTTAATTAAGTCCTCATCAATAATAGTTCCACTGTATGATTTTTTATTGGATTCATGATTTTTACAATTATTTGGAGCTGATTCAACACTTGAATCTTCTGTGCTTAAAGTTTCAGTATTAGTACTTATTGCTTCAGTAAGACTTAGACTCATGTGAATGGTTTCTTCGCCTTTTCTGTTTCTAGTGTCCATGGCTTTGACCAATTTTTCGGCAAAACTCAAATCATATTTCTTCTTCTGCAATGAAACCTGTAACACAGATTGAAGCGTGTTCTTTGTGTCATCTTTCCAAGCTTGAACTTTATCTTCATTCACTATGTTGTAGCCCTCGGGAGTGATGTGGTTGGTTCCAAAACGACAAGAAATTCCTCTCTGACACCTGCCACGTAGGTTGAAGACATGGCATTGGTCCCCAATATCTTTAGGTTTCGATTGTAGATATTCAACAGCATTATGCATGAATTTACAATTGTTATATTGACACGGCGTGTATTCATCGGACGATTTTAAATCTATAATACTGGGACACGGTTTGTGCGTTTTGTCATCTTGGAAGGTCTTAGGTCGACCTTTATTTTGTCCTCTGCTTTTGGTCTTAAGCTTTTGACCGTTTTCTTCATTCTTAGTTTTTTTGTTGTCAATTCCATTGTGGTCACCTTCTTCATCAGTAAGTTTATGTTTGTTCGTGTTGGGATTGTTAAGTTGATTGTTCTTCTCCGGCCGTTGTACCACAAATTCTGCTTTTATAGCACAAACACCAGCGTTTGAATTTGCCATTGCATAAATCTACAATGACCAGAATGTATTGAATTTATGTGTACGACAGGTTTAATTTATTAGAATAGTGACATCACTGTTGAACGATGAATTACAAAGAATAATAGGATTCTTCAAACAGTTTCGAGGTTATAAAATCACGCGTTGCTATGATAAAACCTGAATTTTATCTGTAAACATAGTTCGACTCGACTTTTTTTTTGTTTTGTTTCTGGTAGAGATGGGCGAATCAAGTTATTTAACTCGGTTACCTCGAGTTACTCCCACGAGTCAACTCGAGTTATTTATTTATGAACTCGAGCTAACTCGGTTCGATACCCGCCCAGCCGCGCGCCGCCGAGCCGTATACTTCATAATCGTTCGATGACCTTTGGAGCACGCTCGAGTCGGAGCGATGCAATGGGTGAATCGAGTTATTTAACTCGAGTTACTCCCACAACGAGTCAACTCAAGCCAGCTACTTTTTCTGAACTCGAGCTAGCTCGGTGCAGTTCCCGCCGAGTCGAATACTTCATTCATTCATACAGAGCGTCGGCTGTTCGTTCTAGTCAGTCGGTTCGGCGCATCGAGTATATAACCAGGGGGTCTACTCTCGATCTCCGTCCGATATCCGTTCGAAACAATTACTGTCAAATAAGAAATATTCGACAAAATTAAAAGACAAGTGTCAAGTATGAAGCTTCATTCGCATCACGCGTCTTTTCATTTGGTCAAGTATTGCTTATTTGGCAGTAATTGTTTCGTACGGATGTCGGACAGAGATCGAGAGTAGACCCCCAGAAATAGAGACGAAATGTCATCTAATTTGTTTGAAAACTATTCTGCCATATCATTACTGTGACAACTGCGCTCCGATTGGCTAGCCCGAGTTCGAAACAATTGACGGGTGTTGTCATTGTGTGTCGTCAACTGTTTCACTTCAAATCGACCAGTTAACTTGAGCTTTGTTATAATGGACGATAATTGGAAAATTACATATTTAATTACCGATGAAATGTGATTCCGTTTGTTTTGTAATTAGATGTTTTGCTGTTTTTTGTACACCACCGAATAGAACAGCACGGCATTGTTAGAGACATTATCTTTATTACAATAAATACAGAATATTTTTTTGGATATACGGAGACGTACCCACAGGTCAGTAGTTGGCCTGTCTATATTTCAATGCAAACGGGAGTTGATATTTATTAGAGCTGTATCGCTAATGTGTTACCAGGAATATGTGGCCCTTATTTCGTCTCTATTTCTGGTTATATACTCGATGGTTCGGCGACCTTCGAAGCACGCTCGAGAGACGGTCGGCCGGCCAATCCCAACTCACTGAATCGTCGATTCGAGTTCCACTCGCGACTCGCGGTTGCTCTGTCAGACACCGAGTCGAGTTAACTCGAGTTGCAACTCCAGTGAGTAGTCACGTCAACTCGAGCAACTCGAGTTGAAAAAAATATAACTCGTCCCATCGCTAGTTTCTGGCACTTCGCGGTTGACGTTGACGCCATTGACGTATGAGGTGTTTTTTTTTATGTAGATTTTTAACGGCCTTAGCATAGTGCCATTCAGTTAGTGTTGTATTGGGCTATGGAAACATTTTTAATTTGAAAAAAATGATATTTTTCAGGAAAATAAATATTTTTCCGGCTATTTTTTCATATTTGACGTTGACACCTGACAAAAGTTGAAGTTACTGAACGAAAACGAGCCATTGTAAAGGTTTTTCTTAAATGACGGGCGTTTGAAGTTACAAGTACAGCTTTTACAAAGATTAAAAATAATAATACTAAACTACCGTACGTAGTTATTTTTACTTGACATTGGCAAAATCATCGATTATTTCGATGGGGCCATAACATTTAAAAGAAGAAGAAGTAAGGTTATTTTTATTTTAAATGTATTATGAAGTAAAAACGAAGAAAGAAATAGTGATGAAGAAAGTTAGAACTATATTCCTTATTTTAAACCAAATTACAAAAGACTTTATCTTGAAAATTTCAATAATTACGAATTCTAAGTTTTTGTTCAGTGATGGAAGATAATGTGATTTAAGTGAAAGTGAAAACATAAATATTGACTCCCGCCGCTTAAGACTGTTTAAAAAACCTAAATAAGTGAACTAAGTTATTTATGAGAAAGTGAAAACATAATGTATTAGAACCGCAATGAAGAATATTACTGGGGATCCCATTGACTTACAATTATATGGACGTCGGGTCTGCGCTAAAAGGTTTTCATTTGTTCGACTGACAGCGCGATACTGCGATGACATTACAATTTAAATTTCGAATAGGTTGACTTGGGACATTTTTTTCGTGGTTTTTGTATTAGACCCGTCGTCCATTTATTTGTAAGTCAATGGGGGATCCCGATAATTACGTCTTGTATCCAAGCCAAAACTCTTAATAAAAAATCTAAAGGTTTTTGTGAAATCATTTTAGATCTCGTTTTTCTGTGGATTTTAGTAGTTTCATCAGGGTCGTATTCCAGAACTCTACTCAATGCTCAAGTCAGGATCAGAGTATGATTTCAAGCACTGGAATTTACGACCCTAATGGCAGGGACTTGAGTACGATTTCGAGTGCTTTAAACCATACTGAAATCCTGACTTGAGCATTAAGTAGAGTTCTAGAATATGACCCTAAGAGTCGCATTCTAGAACTCTACTCAATGCTCAAGTCAGGATTGCAATTGAAACACAAGCACTGGAAATACGACCCTAATGGCAGTGACTTGAGTTCCGAACTCTACTCAATGCTTAAGTCAGGACTTGAGTATGATTCAAAGCACTAGAAATCATACTCAAGTCTCTGCCATTAGGGTACTTCCAGTGCTACGACCCTAATGGCAAGGACTTGAGTATGATTTTCAGTGCTCACTGCAATACTCAAGTCCTGACTTGAGCACTGAGTAGAGCTCTGGAATACGACTTTTAATTCACGCTAATTATGACTTCAAAAGATATTTCTACACGTAGGACCTAATATGCAAATTTCTAATTTTTGACCGACTTCAAAAAAGGAGGAGGTTCTCAATTCGAGTGTTTGTTCTTTTTTTTTTTTGTATGTATGTTACGCGATAACTCTGTTTGTGAACCGATTTTCATGATTCTTTTTTTTTGTTCCATAGTGGTCCCATTTCATTTTGAAGAAAATCATCCACCTCGAAGGGGGCTGTTCACGCATGAAGATTCATTATTATAAATAGCGCCTAACATTAATTTAGGAGCAATTATTTCAATGCTTGATTTTGCTATTTCTTCCATTCAAGGCATTTTTCTCTCAATATACTTTGAGTAGTTTCGTAGTGAGAACCTATTTTTATTGTCTCCAGTGTCAAGTCCTGTGTAGTGGCGAACTAGGGGATATTTCAATAAAACTTAGCAAACAGACGTAATTCCATGTACTTTTGAGGTCGGTTTTTTTAGTACTCTGTACTGAGATTATTCGGGAATTAACTCGGAAAATTTTCCACTATTTCAAATTTTCGGAAAATTACCCAGCAGTATGTAGCACCTATACTGCATAAACTGCTATGAAATACAATTTTTAACTGACTTAAAAAAAAGGAGGTTCTCAATTCGATTGTTTTTTTTGCATATATGTTACGCGATAATTAGTGAACCGATTTTAATTATTCTTTTATGTTGGAAAGAGGGTACCGGAGTAGTTAGTGGTCCCTCTTAAATTTAAAGAAAATGTTCCACCTGTAAGGGTGGCAAACTAGAGAATCCGGTTTCCCACACTTACTTATAACCGATTTCAATAAAACTTGGCGAATAGATGTAACTCCTCGAACTTTGAGGTCGGTTTTTTTAGTGAGATTACTAGGTTGACACCTTAGGCCCTATTATTATGCTTTAAGGTTGACATTGACATTTTCGTTTGACCTTTCCGAACAAACTAAAAACTGTTTTCAAGAAATTAACGATGTATCGATCGAGTTTTTCATGTAAAATCATATTTTCGCAGTAGCATTGATTAATCATCTTCGTTTTAGAGGCCGATCCACGCGTATGCAACGTCAATGTAGAACGCAGACCTCCATGTGATCGTGTGGCTCTTTCCACTTGGGAGCAACGACACTCGGCGGTACTTCCAGAGGATCTCCGGAATTTTTATGTCTCTAGTGATGGTTTCCAGTTAACATGGCATTACAAATATTCTGGTTTGAAACGATAATCGCTTGTTATTTATATAAAAGTCAAATAAGTGTGGATATCCCGCAAAGTAGGCGAAATTGATAATTCGTATCGTGGAGTGGGTAATTTTTTTTATAAATGACTTGTGAGACTGTCTCAATTCTGCCAGTGGTACCTACGAGCGGATATCTTTATATGTTAAATAATGATCTAATGACATTTCCGGCAACTTTTATTCTTGTGTAATTTCTTGAAAAGTTGATTTGCTTTTTTTGTTTGAGAAATATATATATTATTTTCTATCTCGTAATGTAGGTAAGTAGTGTGTGGCGCGGTTTAAGTGTAGTTGCAATCATTGTCTGCAAAAAGAAATTGCATCTGCAGCATACAGTCATGAACACTTCAAGCTTGACACTTCGATGGTTCTTGTCGTAAGCGTCATAAAGTTGAATTTAAATTTCAGTGTCTAACTTGACGTGTTGTTATGAATAATACAAAAATTACCAAATCAATGTCAAGAATTTAAAACTTTAAATTTATGTTTACACAATTAGTCAAATAGCGAAATGTGACCGATGTAAAATTATTTTCAAAGAGGACGTGTTGTGCTGAACCTGAACAGCACTCAGTTATCGAATCAAAGGTATCGATATTGTACTCATGAGTAGTATCGCATAAAAAGTATCGTACTCATAAAAGTATCGATACCTTGATGTATCATGTATGATGTATCCTACAAATTTTCCCTACTTAAAGACAGAATAAAACACATGAATATAAAGAATAAAATAAGTGTTTTATTTGATTTATGATTTTTTATTGAAACAAATAATAAAAGACTTTCATTAAATTGATCAATCAAACGTCATTTCACATAATGTATGCAACTTAAATTTCTTCCTCTGCATAATCACTTAAAAACAAAAATCTATTTGGTAACAGTCTGTTTTTTTGTTTTTGATATTGTACTCGTATTGCCTGTGTTTGAGAACAAACGTTTTGAAGAAGGAACAAACGGAAGGAAGGAATTGCGAGGTACTCAAATATAATGTTTGTCATATATGTTAATTCAAATGTTTCTAAATATTTCATTCATTCTCATTCTTCTATAGAGGTAAATGGTGGCATACGCTATACAGTCAAGTCATTTGTGATGAAGGTTGCCATTAAAAAAAAAATCATAAGGTGATTTGCGTATACGACATGTCCTAAGTAGGAATTATTCAAACTATACGATACTTATACCCGATATGATATTTATACATACTTATACACATGACGATACTTATACGTACATTCAAAAAGTACTAACACCTGAAAAGTATCGGTATCGGAAGGAAAAGTACTCGATACCAAAAAGTATCGATGCTTTTTCCATGTCCCTAAATACAATGTGTGTGTGTGTGTGTGGAACGCCGCATTTAGTACGCTACTTAAATATCGTTATTTAAATATGTATTACTTTTTCTTGTTAGAGAATCATTATTGAAACTATATCGATTATATCTCACCTCTGAGCACGACGTAACAGGAAGAGAAAGTCCCTACCGTAGACAAAATTTTTGTTGGAGCCGGTTCCACGTCGCCCTAATTTTAAGAAAAGGAGAAAAAACAAAATTAAACACTCGTGGAAATCGCAATATTTCCCATCGAGGATAAACTAATAACTTTCACGTCGAATACAAAACGTAACTTTCCAATCTATTATAAACAAACACGTTTTCTTGGGAATACAAAATGTGTTTCAATTTTTCTTATCATTAGTGTCACTTCAACTAAAAGTCTCCTAATAACAAAAGTTCATACCGCATCAAGTTCACCCTTCGCACACGTGAGAAGAGGCTCCTGTCGGATTGGAGTGTACACAGTGAAGTAACCTGTGCATCTCCGTTTTAGCAAAAAATCGACTCGAAAGGGAACTTTAAAATCCATGCACTTTTATAACGGTCCAGCACATTTTACACACTTGACAATTAAAAATGTACCTAAATATCATTATTGTCGCTCACATTCTTGATGACGGTGATGATGACGATGATGATTGTAGTGATGATGACGATGATTGTGATGATGATGTGAATGGTAATGATGCTGATGTTAATGGTGATCATGATGATGATGGTGGTGATGATGATATATTGATGTACAACAAAGTGTATATGACATTAACAAAATACTTATTTAGATTTATTTGTTAATTACATATAGATATCTAGATGGTTTTACACGGATGAGAAGGATTTTGATACAAGAAGTTATATTAAAATATTCGTTACATGTTAAATGTTCTTTTGTGAACGATAAAATGTGTTTTCTAATAACAATTTCTTATTACTGTGCAGTCTTTTTCATTTATGTTTATGGGAAAATCATTCGTGTTACTGCAATCTCATTCGTGTGACCTAAAATATCGTTTTTTGTTGTATTTAACTTAAATATTTCTGTGATTTTATAATTATTGACATTGCTTGAACTTATTTGTACGCTTAAGATCTTAAAACCAAAAGAAAAAAGGGTTTCACAAAAATCACTCAAAGAGTGCCATTGAAATTCGGTAAGTGAAATTCACCCAGTAGATATTTCGCTACGACGATCTGTCAAGAGTATACAAAATTGGACTGTCTTCATTTGATATTTGTATGCACGACAACTTAAACATAGCGCTTACGCTCGTGTCTGAAGATAAGTCATTTTCGAGACAAAATTGATACCTAGTTCGAAGACGACATTGACGTACAATTATATGGACGTCGTGTCCGCGCTAAAAAGTGTCCGCACTTGTAAGGCGCTAAAAGCGTATACAGAGCGCCAAACTCCGCTTTAGTCTTCATTTGTTCGACTGACAGCGCGATACTGCGATGAAATTACAATTTAAATTTCGAATAGGTTGACTTGGGACATTTTTTTCGTGGTTTTTGTATTAGACCCGTCGTCCATTTATTTGTAAGTCAATGGAAGAAGAGATAACTTTTGTCTTCGGGCTCATGTTATGTCTGCTGGATTCATGTTAGACACTTAATAAAAAAAAAATTTCTGTTTCTTCATATAAAAAAACTAAACTATTTTTTTATACCATCAACTTTTCACGAAATTACTCGAGTAATAATAATGATAATAACATGTTTACTAATATTATAGTATTAATAGTTGTCCTTTAGCTGATACCATTTACCTTATTATAAAGTAATAAAATAATACATAAGTACATAGATAAATTATGAACATTGATTGGGAAGGAACTGTCTCCCAAGATACAGGTTCGCCTAGTTTGGAAGGCAGGGTGATAATGTATACCTATGTACCTGTTCTTGTATCAAAGAATGGCATAAGTGGAGTTACGTGAAGCACGTTTATTGCAGAAAAATGTAACCTATATCCTCTCCAATTCTTGTAACTCTATCTACAATATTAGTCGACACATTATATATTTCACTTCATTTAATAAATTTCTCATGTAAAAAAATTATTTCGGTTCCACAAATTCTTTCTAAGATTTCGAATTACCTTTTGGGCCTCATTACTGTGCATTATTATACAGAGAAAAGTGGGTATAGCTAGCAAGCATAGGAACCTGATTGTTGGAATTTCATTATGGGCAAGCTGAGGGGTAAAAACAGGTACCTACATTGCGGACGTACGAGTGTGTGGTGTACATGGGCTATAGAATCATTTGGGAATACATGGCTCCTTAGAAAGATAAGATGAGCAATGACATTGAGATAGTACCTATAATGTAAACTTCTGAACTTGAGTTACCTACAATTACTTCAAGAATTACAATGGATACCGAAACCATAAGATACTTCGCGTCAACCCGTCCTGCAATCACAAACTTTAAAATCCAAGTTGTAGTGTAGCATGTTATGAATGTAAATTTTACATCAGGTTAATGGAAACAGCGTACAGGTCCTAATATATAGGTACATATATTATTTTACAGCGGACGAGATTCTCCCAGTTGGCTCCATTCGGGTGAATAGTTTGAATGAGTTGTGTTTATCACCAGCATTGAAAGATTTGCTTGATTTCACACTGACCAGGCAGAACTCTGGACCGCGACCAGTGTTGAATACAAAAAGCAAGGTTTTAGAATTGGACAATTGTAGAACTATTGGAAAGGTATAATGCACCGTCGTTACATAATCTCACTATTGGTGTTCAAACGCACAAAGTGAAAAACATTGTTTATTTTTATTCTAGGTTTGTTTAGTATATACTGGAGGATCATGGTCCGTGTGGTTGGCGACCCGTGAGGGCGGATGGGGATGGCTAGCCGACTCCTTCACTCATTACTTTCGGATGGCATTAGTGCATCTTGGTTTGCCAGGATGGCAAGCTTCCTTTGCTAACTTGCCACTTATTCCTTGGGCGGAGGTTAGTGAAAGAATACTGTGTTATGCATAATAGTATATTAGGATACCCATATGGTGCGTTCACCTACAAAGGCGCAGCGCAAAACATACAATTGGGTATGCCGCAAACGGCGACTGTGTCGATTTCATATTGATTGTATAAAAATAAAATATTCCCGTCTAGTTGCTAGTATCCAACACAAGATACGTCTGCGCGGCGCCGAAGTCATCAAATCTTTAAATAGTCGAAATATTCATGAAATAAAAGTATTCCCTTTTTCCAGCAACTTTTCCTTCTGATGGCGCCTCATCTATTGGAAAAAGTTGACATAGACAGTTCTTCGAGTGCAACAGGAAATGAGACTCAAGTAAACCATATTGATCCAAATATATTCAAAATCTCCGTGCGTCAGCTCAAAAATACTACACGCCAAACAAATCAGTAGTAGAAACAGAGAGCAATATTAACATTAATGCGACAGATAGCGAAATCAATAAAAGAATATAATTGTAGCGATGTATTTTATTCATTGATTTTGTAAAACTTACAAGCAACTAAAACAATAAAAGTAAAATACGCAGTTATACCATGTATATTCAATACTTTCGATACAATAAAATTTATAGCTTAATAACGTAACAAAATGGACGGAATGTGTACGATACTTAAAAAGTACCTGTTAAGTAAATATACCTTAAAATAATAATACGATAGGTAGGAACCGCGCATCAAAACTTTTTGACAGAGTTATGAGTCGGTATAATGGCAGATACTTGAAAGTAACCTAAAATTGTAGAATTATTTAATGCTATATCTTAACATAACTTGTGGTGTCATGTGATGTCTTTGTTTATTTAAAAAATCTTTATTCTGTTATAACAGTATCCTACAATGCAGAGATCTACAAAGGTTATAAAATTATTTATTAAAAAAAGCTGGCAATAGATAATACGAAAATGATATTATTTAACTTTACATTACGTACACTTAACTCTTAATTACATTCATTATATCATTTATTTAGAAAGTCAATTACGACCATTCTAACGATTCTGAATTCTATTTAATTATTACTTATGTTTCTGTTCTGTATTTTTTGCTTACTAAAATGACTCGCGAGACGGGAAGCAAACAGGATAAATACTTTATTTACTAAAATATTCAACTGAAGGTAACTAAGAGAAGTGTATTTTAATTGTCCTAGTAACAGTGAGGTGAAAATGATAACAAAATTTCAAAAACTTGATTAATTGATTATGTATTTGTTGAAAGTTGAGGACTGATTCAATGGAATGATGAATCACCATAAACAGCTTTAATACTTTTCTGTCACATCATGCATTGAAGTTGGCTTACTTTACTTACCCGCACTTAAAATATTTTAGAAAATTCGAATTTTGTGAGAACTTGATTACAACTATACCTTAATTAAAGTCCTGTGATGTATTTAATTTCATTGTACGAGGTTCGAATATTAAATTTCCTTAAGATAAAATGTTAAAGAATATTTTTAAGCATATTGGTAATTATGTATGTAGGCGCTGTGACGATTCCAATGAGCTTAGAACACAATGTACCGCTATACGGCTTATCTAAGCTTTTCATGCGGGAAGACTGTACCTAGGTCTAGCACGCTTTATAATTAATTGAAGTACGTTAACTCTGTAAGAACGACAGGAAGGACCTGTGTTTGGTCTGTGACTTATCACATCCAAGTATATTATTACAGAGTAATATTATTATACAAAAGTATAGGTAGAATACTTTGTAATACTAGTAAATCCAGCTAACGGGAACCCACTGGTGGTTGGTTGAAAGTGAATGCAGAGCGTCCATGATCTTAGCGTATGAGGTGTCCATGTTATTGTTGACTAGCACCAGATCTATGTACTTCTCATACTGTCGCTGAATGCGGGCGCTCTCTTCTAATGTCTGTTTCATATCTTCTTCCTAGAACGTGGCAAAGCAAATTTTTGGAGTAATAATGGTCATATCATTTTATTGATTATATTTTGCGACTCTACTTAATCTCAGAGACATATTTGTAAGCACATAATGTAAGACTGAAAGAAATTATTCTTCATATTAATTTTGATTAGGGACAAAATGAAAAATAACAGGATTAATTATGAAATTACCACTATACAGGGTGTAATCGTTAAGTGTGCCCAGGCGATTATTCAATAAATATAAGAGATATCAAAAAGCTTTAAACTGACATCGAAAGTATTTTACCTAATGAGTAAATCGACATCAATTACTTTTTAAAAATAAAACTAGAAATATCCAAAAATTTAACATTAAACGCTTCCACACATGTACACACGCCAGCACATCAAGCTACACATTGACGTATCTTGTTCCGTGCACTGGAGGCGATTTTCGAACAAAAATGTGTATTATAGTAGAGGTTTTAGTTATCTTACTGTAACAATAAGCTAACAGATAACAAAACCGATACAAATATACAAAACTGATATAAACATAGTAATAAAACTATCTTTTAATTGAATAAAAATATAATGACATAGTCAATTATTTGGTCAAGTGTGAGTTGTCCATAAAAATGAATAAAATTGATCAAATTTTCGAAGACGAAAAAATCGGGACAGAAGGAATGGGTCAAATTTAATAAAAAGTTTTATTCATATAAAATGAATAACATTTTATTACATTGATCAACTTCTGCTGTTCAGATTTTTTTATAACATATATAGTATTTGCAACCACGCGTCTATAGTTTACACCAATGACCTTATATAAGATCATTGGCTTACACACAGTCATAAGGTAGCAGTTATATAAAACTCTTTATATAACTATAAGATAACTATATATAACTATAAAATATATAACTATAAATAATAAGATATAACTGTAGATAACGATAAGAGTTTTATATAGGTATATAAAACTCTTTTGAACTTTTGAAGTTTTGATGTTTTAATTGTCGATTTACAAACTATTCTGCCTCGTTTGCCGAAGTAGCGTGAGGGAGCTGGAGACATTTCTACAAGTTTGTTTGGCAGTTCAATTGATACTTCAATATATAATTATGCGCCTTAAAAATTGACATAACTAGAATTCAAATCTTTGTCAAAACTGTGGACATCATACATCTTTGCATATATTTTAATAAATGTTCGACGACTTACCTCATAGAGTGACGCAAGAGACTCGAGGGTGCGCGCGCGCCGTGAGCTGTAGCGTATGGAGCTCTGCCTGTCAAACTACAAAGCGCATGCCACAATACGCCAACATTAAAGGAAATTAAAAATTGCAAAATATATTTACTTAAATACAAAATTTTGTTACGTATGTTCCAAACAGGATAACGGAATGAAAAACTATAAAAAGTCATAACATTCAATAAACGCTTAGAGGATGGAAAAAATAAACTAATAAATGTGAAAGTTTGAAAATTTGTCGCTCGGTTAGTTTTCGTTCGTCCAGGATAGTACTGCTTACTTTACCTATTTCTGCCGCCAAGCTGTAATGTCAGCATTACTGTGTTCCGGTTTTGAAGGGAAGGGTGCTGGTGGCACATGGGACTTGTCAACTTATGTCTCAAGGCGACGGGGGCAGTGGTAGTGCCCCTCAGAACTTTGCAATTTAAAGCTCTGAGTGGTACTGTAACTGGTATGGACAGGCGTGTAGCTTACCATGAGGCGCACGACATGTTCGTCCCGTCACTTGAAGTTATAAAAAAAAGTACGCTGTGAACAAAATCGGACAAATGTTAAAGTAACATTTATTCTTCTTATTCTTCGATTTTGTGCATCACTTTCCAAGGGTCGTTCTTTTATCCTGTTTGGAAAACTCAATTTCATTATTGCCTTTATTATGGACATATACATAATGAATGTATGAATATGGTATTAATAATCAAATTCATGCATTTCCTAATACAATGGGAAACCTCGCACTAATGTAACCATAAAATGCTGCAAGCACAATTCAACCCTCCCTATAATCATAAAGCTAATTATTATAAGACAGGTTTACAGCTTTAAAATACTAAATAAATACAGTACAACTTTTTTAACTGTATTAGTATCGTAATCGTGTATTTTTGCCCTATGGAATGATAGTCGTTGTAGTAATCAGTTGTCAATGTTGTTCCATTAAATAGTAAAAAAATAAACGATTACGATAATTGGGAAGTTCTAGAATACTCTAGTGAATTCTGTCTAAGGGCTCCTTCAAATTTGACGCGTGTAGAAGCGCTGGAGTGACGCGACTGAGGCGCAGCCGCAGGCGGGAGCCGTGCGTCTGTACCGCTTCAGTAAATTTTAGTTCACTAATTGCGACTGCAATAAGTAGCGCGCACCTGTTATACCATAGATATAGAAAAAAGGTTCGTGTCGACTCGATATGCCCAAAATGTGTGTATGGAGGTACGCCTTGAAACATCGCCACAGTAGCGTGGCGATCGTTGTACACACAAGATCTGTCGCCAGTTTGGAGCGTAAAAGATTATAAAAATTTGGAGCTTTTTTTTATATAAAAAATAAGTGCGCATTTGACCTCCATCTCACCTGATGGAAAGTGACGATGAGGTCGAGGATGTAGCATGCACACCTAAATAATTCCTATTCACTCTCGCCTTGAAAAGGTCCAAGTTATAGCGTTCGGGGAACAAATCTGCAGGCAGGGAATTCCACTCCCTAGCCGCTCGCCATATAAATGTAGAAGCGAAACGCTTCGTGCGAATCCGGGGTATATTCATAACATAGGGTTGGAACCCCCGCCCACGTCTAGTCTCCCGATGATGGAAAGGGGAAGGCGGAATTAAATTATACAATTCCATCGCACACTCTCCGTGATATATCCTGTAGAATACCGATAAGCTGGCAACTCTACGGCGGTGTTCAAGGCTCTGCAGCTGCGCTTCTACTGGTTCCGAGTCACCTATACGCCTCTTAGCACGCTTGTCTATTGAATCCAAGGTGGCCAGTTTGTATTTAGCAGAGCCATTCCATAAGTGGCAGCAGTACTCCATACACGACCGGACTTGTGCTTGGTACAGCTGAAGCAACTGTCCCGGTGTGAAGTATCGCCTCACCTTGGAAAGGATGCCAAGCTTCTTGGCTGCATTTTTGGCCACGGATTCAATGTAACTGCCGAAGTTCAGATTGGACGACAGGTCCATTCCAAGTAGGTGAAGACGGTCGGCTATCGTTATGGATATATCACGAAAAGTCGGAGTCAGGTGACAGGGACTCCGTTTAGTGGAGAAAAGACACGCCTGTGTTTTGGTAGCATTAAATTGACAAGATTGGCAACGCCCCAATCGGAGACTGCCTTAAGTGTCAAATTCAAACGACTAACCATGGACTCTCGACAAGATTGGATTTCTTCTCCACTGACCCTTGCATTGGTCAAGTACCTGTCCACAACTGTGCTGTCATCACCATACCCAAAGGTACCTGGAATCAACATATCGTTTAAATGCAGCAGAAAGAGGGTTGCGGACAGTACAGAACCCTGAGGAACTCTCTGTCTCTCTGTCTGTCTCTCTGTCTGTCTGTCTCTGTCTCTCTGTCTGTCTGTCTCTCTGTCTGTCTGTCTATCTGTCTGTCTGTCTCTCTGTCTCTCTCTGTTTCTGTCTCTGTCTCTATGTCTTTCTCGATCTATCGCCCTATGTTTGGAAGAGTAGCCTGCTAAGACCACTAGAATCGAACGTTCACTCAAGAAATCCGAAATCCAATTTCAAGGGTCAGTGGGAAGCCAGTAAGAGGGAAGCTTGCTTAAAAGGCTAGCATGCCAGACCCTGCCAAAGGCCTTAGAAATGTCTAAAGACACTGCAATGGCTTCGCCATGTTCTTCTATGGCCTCGCTCCATATGTGAGAGGCATACACAAGAACATCCCCAGTAGATCGCCCTCTTCGGAATCCGTATTGGCGATCACTGAGGAGATCGTTGTCTTCAAGGTACGACAGGAGACGGTTGTTAAGTACACGTTCCATAGTCTTGAAGAGTATGGAATGACTGAGATAGGTATATAGTTCACAGGGTCAGTTCTGCTTCCTTTTTTAGGCACTGGTTGCACATTTGCAAGCTTCCACGACCTGGGAACTACACCAGTCTCAAGCGAGAGGCGATACAGGCGTGTGAGAATAGGAGACAACTCAGGCGCACAGTTACGCAGGACTATTGCTGGAATTCCATCTGGCTCGCTAGCTTTATGCACGTCTAGACTTCGCAGAGTTCTGAGTACCTCTTTTTGGCGTATGCGAACTGGCGCCATAGTGCATCCAGTCAGAGGTAAAGAAGGTTACCACCTTCTAGTTTATCCTGCGGCATCCAGACGCGAACTCTCTGCAAAGAGTGAGGCGAAGAGATTCGCCTTCTCTTCCGTAGTATGGGCCAGCGATACGTCTGGCCTCAGCAGAGATGGTAATGAGTAGCTACTGAAGTTTTTTTCGACCGCTTTGGCCAGGGACCAAAAGGACTTGCTGCCTGCTGGAAAAGAGGCAAGCTTGGTACGCAGACTGTTTTTGTGCTACAGTCAGCGTTAAACCATGAACGAGCTTGGGGTCCATTGGGTACATCGAAGTATGGTATATAATACTCCATACCCAATCGCAAGACCTCAACTACAGCATCAGCACTGCTCGACGATTCTCCTGAAATAAAGTAAGCTGCCAAAGATATGAAGCAAAAAATTGTCGCATTTCGTCCCAATCTGCTAACCTGTATTGCCACACGTATGTATGATTTTTGTAATTAAAGTACCTAAAATGTTGAAGCGAAAAGCATTTACGTTACATAGATTTTTTATTATTATTATTATATCTATTTTAGACTCTCGTCACTCCCATGGCCTTTATTATTATTATTAAACCAATTATTTCGAGTAACTTTTATATAGCTCATATTTCGGAACGTCGTTACAATTTCTTGTCAATCTGTATGTCGCATGTGTAGAAATATGTAGGTACAATTATTTGTGTAAATTAGATATTTAAATTCAATTTATTCGTAGATTAAACGTTGAGCATTGATAGTTTTTGAGTTTTCCCAATGAGCCTATAGTAAAAGATGGTTGGATTGTTTAAATTTCCATAGCCAATGCATTTTCTTATGGTTCAAGTTACTATTGACTGTAACAGCTTCACAAACCCGTACTAACGTATAAAAACATAAGTAGTTGTAGTATGAACCCGGTAATACATTGTAATGTAGAGTATGAACAATGGAATTTTTTTTTAATTATTAGTCAAAGTCAAATAATCATTTATTCCATAGGTAAAATTTTTACACTTGAAATTTCATTTTTTTAAGCTAATGCTCGTTCACTACGCTGATCTCCCTGAGAAGAACGAGCAAGAAACTCTAGGGATTGCTCTTTTCAAATAAACTTAAATGCTATGGAATACACTTTGAATCATAATTGTGTGGAATCTAGACTCTTGTTGTCTTTCCATACTTCTTTATCTAAAACATACTCTTCAATTTTAATGTAAGTTTTACATTTACGAAATGATAATCTTAATATATTCTCCGGAATCTTATTGAAAAACGTATACAATTCCCCATAAAAGAATCGTTTATATCGAGTTCTTAGGTTTTCGCGATTGTTACACATAGCAAATGAAACTATTTTTCCGGATTTAAATCGCGAATCGTTTACCTTAGTTATACGAAATCGTGGTACCATGAGTTTGGACTTAGTTCTAAGGTTAATATTATGAATATCTTCTTTCTTATATCTTCTTTCTTAATGAAATTATGTATATTTTTACGGGCATACAAAATATTTGAGTAAATGTACTGCGATGCCACAGTCATGATACCAGTCTCCTTAAACTTTTCTCTGAGAAAAACCCGAGAACCTAAACGGTACACAGAACGAATCGCTTGTTTTTGCAACACAAATATGGCTTGTATATCTGCCGCTTTACCTATGGAAGTAACTAAAGTAAGACTTTATGCTATGGAAGTAACTAAAGTAAACTAGTGTAGCAGTAGCTACATCGGTAAGCTCACGTTTTCTACGGACTGCGTATGCAGCAGAGTGTAATCTGCTAGCTAAGGAAGATATATTGTCTGTTTAAAGGTAAAACCACATAAGTGACATTTTCTACAAAAAGTCTTTATATAGCTATGGTATGAAGATCACTATCTTTCTGCAGGTGAAACTCAATAACAAGAAAGCTATAAACTCAATAAGTGGTTTTATTTGCAGAAAGATGGTGATTTTCTTACAACAAGTACATAATTTGGAGATTTTTTGTGGATTTGTGGAATGTCACTTATGTGGTTTTGCCTTTAAGCAGACGATATGTGGAAACCATTGAAGTTTACTATCTAAGGTCACTCCCGAAAATATAGCTTTATTAACGCAGTCTAACTTTTCTCCATTTATTTCTATGATTGGACTAGTCGATTTTACATTAGGTAATTCAAATTTAACACACTTTTCTTCTTGGCATTGAGCAATAAATTGTTACCATTAAACCAATAAACTACCTTTAAAAGGGTATAATAGTTAATATTATCACAGTTAATGTGATGTTTGTCGGTTTTAAAAATCAAGGATGTGTCGTCAGCAAACAATACTATGTCGCAAAGGTCCATAACAAAGAATGGTAGAAACAGAATAATATTAGAAACAGTCACATGGTTTCTGCCTATCGGTTAGGTAGGTCACAGCTCACATAGAGTAGCGCTAAACTATTACAAGCGTTATATACAGTTTCAGCGTCATCCGACGTTAACACAAGAAACATTTTTTGCCATTTTTAGTAATGCTACCTGACGGTGAATAACTGAACCAGAATGAAAATAATCTGAAATATTGCAATATAAATCTTACGCAAGTGACTGTAAGTTTAATTTTGTTAAAATTTAAAACTGTTAAGTCGTTTTCATGTTTTAAGCCTTAACCAATCAAAATCGTTAATTGGTGGTAGTAGATAATAGAGCGTAAAGTTTAATTTTCACATTTGCTAAAAAGTGGCGACATCGTTAGGCGATCTTACACAGCGTCATGGCCACAGAGATATATCTAGAAAGCCGCCGCAAGTGTACGTACTTCGCGTGAAAGTAAGTGAAATTCACTAAGTTGCCGCTGCTAGACTTCAGAACGCGCTCGACCGTTGTCGTAGGTAAACACCAGTCGAAAACGCGAAAAATGCATAATTGTGCATTAAACTGCAAAAGCACCATACCATAACTGTGGGTAAACAGGGATGTTTCCTTTCACGGGTAAGTGATTTTGTAATCAGAAGATGCATAATTTATTTTAAAAACAATTATTTTGATTTTGTATGAATTTCGAGAAAACAAATGTGCAACTGAGTGTATGCCTCATGATTATTATGTATAATGTGCGGCTTTTACTTGGTGCGATATATTTGTGAACCTTTGTTAATAAGCCATGAATATCGAACGAACGCACTTTTGTATAATGCATTCTGTATCGTGGTACGGCCGCTTGTACATTTCTTTGGCCTAATTTAGCATTTAGTGACGTATACGTTAGGCAACACTGTCCTCGATTCTGATCGATTTTGAAAACAAAGGGCCGAAAATTATTATGACCTTAGCAATATTATAAAAATATTCTATACTCCTTTGTTATAACGTTTCGTTTTTTTTTTTCAGGTTTGTAGTATCTATTATCAGTAGTATCTGTAATTTCGATAATTTTTGCAGCACGTTGCCTCGAATGTCTGAATATAGTGAGCAAATAATTACATATATATATATGTAGTACGAGTAATACAAAAAAATATATAATGCAGAGAATTAACAGTGCGCTGTCTTTACAAAAACCTGGAGTTGGTCATACGCATGAGTTGGTTGCTTTCGAGGACGAAGGTGGTCTAGTTTATCCCACCTAAGCTGCTATCCAAATATGCAGAGTAGCAGAGTTAAAAATCCGAGAAATAATAAACAAATCACAAAAATTTCACATGAGGCCCTCATTAAGTAAACCTCTTCTGATTAATAAGATTATACCATATTTTGTCAGCAGTAACATTTTCATTTGTCTTGCCATTCATCAATTTGATCAATTACCAACAGAAAACCATCTAGTAAAATTAATTAAGGGAGTCACAAGTTCATATGATGACGTGCGGTTTCATTACTTAAGTTAATCGATAAGATCTTCTATTTCAAAAACATGTTATATAATAAGCTCATTTTATTTAACTGCCTCCGTGGCCGAACGGTTACCATGCCAGACTGCAGAGGTCCCAGGTTCGATTCCCGGGCCGGGCGAAATATTTGTTTGACCTACATTTATTTCTTTCGTGAGTTTGGGTGTAATTTGTGGTTGTCTATGTGTGTGTCCATGGCGCCCGCGACACAGGGTTTCCCTAGTGCGGGGCTATGTTGAGTGTATGCGTTATTATTATTATTGGAAGGACAATAATTTTAACAATTGAAGTCGATTAAAAACTAAAGACTTCAATTTTTTTAAGTAATCAACATTTTTTTAAAATAAGTAAAATAAAGGATTTAACTATTTTATTCTAGTATTTTTCTACTATATTAATATTACGACTACTTGTAATCAACAAATACCTGAACAAAAATTATTCTATTTAGAATCGATTAATTGAATAGAATACGCGTGTTTACGCGTATTCCGTTCAATCAACCGATTTTGAGCGAGCGGGTGGAGGTTTCCATCACTAAATAGTTCTTGTGACGTCATAGTGGGTACAAAAAATATGACACACTTGGTTTTCATACAAATTGTTGTACTTGCGGCGTCTATCTAGATATATGTCTGAGGTCATGGCATATCTCCCCTTTTTTTCTATATCTATGGTTACGACAGTGGCACTGCAACTGCACTTCTAAATATTGTATGAAAATTACTAATTTACGCCAATGCAGCGCTTCTATAAGCGTCTAATTTGAAATCGCCCTAATAAAGGTTCAATCTAATACAACTATCTAGATAATTGTCGTTATGACCATGACACGTATGCATAACAAAATGAAGATTTACCGTCAATTTGCTGTTAGAAGCGTAAGTAAGGTTGCGTAGTTGTTCTATGCCGGGGGCGCCAATCATGACCACGTAAGGCAGAAATTCGCTGCTGTTGTGAAGCAGTTTTAGAGATTGTGGAGCGCAGTCTAGGATACACATTTTGCCTATAAAAAATACATTACAACATTTGTGTTTGGTAAAACAATCTTTCATTAAGTGTACGTATCGTACAGCACCTTTTTGTATATTTTTAAATAATCTCTGGGCGATAACACTCGCTTGAGGTACTTAGGTAGATAATTAAGCAATCACGATTCATATTATAATTTATTATATTAACGATTTATGACATAGCCCCAGTTTGGCGAAAAGCTTGTTGGTTCGTGTCCAGCTGCATCGAAGGAATTTTTCTTTGCATAGTATTTGTATGAATAGTCACAACTGCGATTGTTAAAACTTCTTTTGTTTTGGGGTTTTTAAAACAGAAGTTTGAACGGTTACATTGAGAAATCTAAAGAGAATGCTTACCCTCCTTGATAACAGCGCGTATAGAGTCCAGATGCGTTCCATACAGGTGACCATTATGTTCGCCGTATTCCAGAAAGCGGCCAGCGTGAGCGTCGCGTTCCATCTCTTCTCGTGACACGAACCAATACGAAAGGCCATCCTCTTCCAATGGTCGTTTCGGTCGTGATGTATCTGTTGAAATTGGGCAGGATGTAAGTGATCAGGGTAAAATGGTAAATATTTAATTCGACATTTAGATAAATGTCACAAACAAATTAAACACAACAAACACAATAAAATTTTCTATTAGTACAAGAATATTAATAAAAAAGAATAGACGATCGCAAAGGTTCTGAAAATGACTTAAATTTTAAAGTCTTATTACATGACGACAAGACGGTGAAGAAAATGTATACGGTAAAAAAACTATATGTATATGATTCTAAAGTCACCCACGTGGAACAACAGCTCCGAATCGATCAGGATGTTCCTGTATCATTCGGTTCTTAATGGTCCTTCGACCGACGCCACGTGTACCGACTAGTGCTAGGATTCTGCGCAGGAAAGGCGGCGTACGTGCTACTTCTTCGTACAACGTCAGTTCAGCGCCCTCTAGTTGCACGCTTGAACGGGACTCGTATACAAACTTCTTTTTCTTTTTTGATATCTAAAATATAATAAATATAAAAAGACTAATATGATAAGCCACCAATGATAATGATGATGGAGGCCTAAATAGAGATTAGAGGATATTTTTCCAAATACTCATATTAATAACATTACATTAAAATATAAGCTTATAAAAGAATGTTCCTTCATGGTGGGATCGGGTATAAATCTGTTTTACTGAACGCTTACTACAATTTTGATTACTTTGCATTACTCTAATCCTTCCGCTTACTATGCATCCTAAAGCTAACTTGCAAATAATTGTTTATAAATAATACCATCATAATTATTAAAATAGAAGTCAGCAGATTCCATTCTTTGTAAAGTCATAACAATGACGTGAGGGCTGAATTCAATTAATCATACATAGAACGTTGTGCTAACTAGACACATTTTTGATGAGTAACTCACCCGGGCTCCACAAATGCTGATCTTGTGTACAAAGTCAGCTTCAGGTGGCACATATGCTTTACGCCGCTCCTCCAATTCTGGTGACGGTATTAGGCCAACAACGTCTGAGTTTTCTACATGACTTGCTTGCCACCAGTTAGGATCTTTTCTATCTGATACCTAAACACATTGAAATGTTTTACAGACGTAGTTCTAATATGAGCAGTGGCTGTCTGTAAGTGTGCAATAGGCATATTACTTACTTGTAAAATATCACCTTTTTTAAATTCAAGTCCAATTTCCTTACATGGTAATAATGTATCTTCCTTTGGGTTATAATCAAAGAGAGCTCTCATATAACACTGAAATTAAAGCATAAAACAAAATAAAAACCATTGGTGTACTGTATGGTTTGATGCAATATTAATATTTATCTCTCTCATGACATAAGTGTTCATCTTTTTACATTTTTTTATGAAATGATTTTTTTATTGACATACAATTTCTGCACTTGGTGGTAAGCAATACAGTTGCCGTAAAAGCCCGTTACTATGTGCCTGTTTTTCCACCAGCACCTTACCCATCAAAAGTAATGGTCACATTACTGCTTGTCAGTAGAAACAGGTACTTCGCTGCATATACTCTTTCACAAAAAGGTCTACTGTTAGTAAAATATGCACATGTTTGTGCAAGGGCTCACTATATACAGCTAAACTGAATACAACTTACACTAAGCTTATTAGCTAACTGTGAGCTTTTTTCTTTCAAATTTGGTCCAACTTTGAGCGTGACTCTATCATTAGGTTTGCTGACGGCTTCCTTTAGCTGCTCTTCTGAGTCAATTTGCATTCCATCAACTTCCAGGAGCACATCACCAACTGACAGCAGGGCCTGCTTGGCAGCAGCACTGCCTGCCAATATTCTGGCCACTATCAGCTGGCCATGTTCATCTGTTGTGACCTGTAAAAGAGGTTAGAAAATGGGAGACAAAACTTAATGCATCTTTCATTGCATTTTTGATAAATTTAAAGAAGCATTTCAAACATTTCAAGCTTAACTCAAGCTTGGAATGTGTATCAGCTTTTAACTTATCATTTGTTAGTTATTAATTTCGACCTGTCTAAAAATTAAAACAAAGTTGTTGTTGAAAAAAATTATTTACATGTTGCTGTGTGTTATGAATGTTTGCGGTTTTGTGAGAGGACGGATGAGCGTCTTTTGTGTATTACTAATATTGTCTAGTTATGAATTTCACAGTGCCTTAGTAATTTACTGTGATGCTGTGTACTTGTATGAAATAAATAAATGAATAAAAACTTGTGCAATATTGAAAGCACATAATAATGCAAGAATTACATAAATAATCTAGTCTCAATGCATTTTTGCTATAAATATACCTCAAGGTTAACAACTAGGATTGTACTTTCACAATAATAAATATTCAAAGATAATAAAGTTGGTACTTATGCATAACAATTTACATTAATTTATGACTCATACCATCACCTTTGCATACCCTTCCAAATTAGGGCACTACTCACATCTTGGGTTACATGACAATTGCTTTAAGTCAATTGAAGTGGTAATTAACAAAGTAGTAAGTAATGACTAATGACCCAAGATCTGAATGGGCGTAATGTGGTTACCTAAACTTTAAGTAATATACTTATGTATATCACTTAACCTGTCATGTCTTAGAGACATGGTGTTCCTAACAATTTTGGTACTGAAATGTTCTAAAAACACACAATGTCTTACTTACGCACTGCTGTGTACATCATTACATCTACCATTCTTTAAAATTAAAAAAATAATACCAAATTTGTTAGGGACACCATGTGTCTCATTTGATTGAATATGTATATTTTACAACTTTTTACTTAGAACTCTAATTAATTCTATATACCTGTCTATCAATATACCCAAGAATAAAGCTTATTTGTATGGTTAATAATTTGTTTAATGAGTGTCCCTAATGATTTTGATACTGTACCATCCTGCGATGTAGCATAAAGAGCAATACAGTGTCTCTAATGCACAGCTTTGTTTTTAGCCACCACTTTTCAAAATTTAGGCATGATTTTTTTTTGAATTTTTTTACCATGTGTCTAGAACGCATGATTATATGAAACTGCTGGGCCTATTAATACCTAGAGATACTTACCGTTAATCCTAATGGCTGGCCAGGCACTTTTCTAAGGCCCACAACTTTAACAGTCTCCACTGGCATGTCCCCGTTTTCCTCAGAATCGTCCTCAGTCGTTTTGTCTTTCTCTTCAGTCAAGAGTTTCTCATCAACTCCCGAGCCACGCTCTAGCCAGATTGTACCTATTTGATCATGAGCATCTATTAAAGCCTGCAAAAGAACATTGTACTATGACACCTAAAAATACTTTTTAATATAAATAATATACAATTTATCAACACCTATTTCCCAATTAAGAAATTTTAGAATATTTTTATGGTTCCTATAAATACTAACATATTGTCTGTTACAAGTTATCTGTCCTTTTTGTATCAAAGGAATATAGAAAATGTAAATAATGCCCCAAATTAACAGGACAGCAGAAATGTGGAAGTACAGTAGCCTGTTTTTAACGTTTATACGACAAGTCTAGTATTTTATTAGGCACCCAGCCATTGTCGTAATAATTTTATTTCATATTATTTTCTAAATATAGTTCAATTTCTACTCATAATGAATATTAATATAATTATTAAATTTATTATATTAAATTAAAAATAAATATATAAGATAATCCGGGGAAACTCACCTTAAAATGTACCCTGGATAATAGAATAGCGAGTTCGGCTTGCTCAATAGTCCTTATGTTGTTGCCGCGGTACTCACTTAGCGACCGGATAATATTCACGTTGCCCAAGGATACAGGCTTCACAATCAAATCCTCCTCAGAATCGACGGACTGAAACAATAACACTGCTTCAGCCACTCGAGCTAAGGCGTGGCACTCAACGCTATTTTTGAATGAAAACTATTCCAAACATATCAATACACTACACGATATCATTTATTAAGGCCTCAATTAATAAATAGCTTTTTAATATAGTAGTGTCTAATAAGAATTAACTGTATTTAACATAAAAAAAACGTTTATCGAAGAAAGAACACACCTTCGCCAAACTCTGTCTAGTATTAGTGGTTTTTGTGTTTTTGACAGGAGCAGGAGACCTTTATTACTGTATGGTCATAAATACTCGGCTTACAAAACTGTTAAATATAATTTATTTAATTTTGCACCGTATTAAATATAATTAAAATGCAAAATTGCTTGTTAAATATTTATCGGTGAAGCTATACCTGTGGCGAAAAGCAACATGTCAACACACGAGGGAGATGGACTGCCAGTTTATACCTTAAAGAGCGAAAGAGAAAGTATTTACGACTTCAGCATATTCTAGTCTATGGCAGCGTCGGTAGGAAGCGCGCGAACTTATGAAATAAGAATTCAGTTTGTAAAATTATTTTGTTTAAAACATTCAGCATCATAAGAAATTAGAGTTCTTCTTAAGAGTATTGTAGTGATCCAAATCTACTTATTGTAATGTGTAAAAAATAAAAACGATTTGTCGTCATAAAATTGTAGTAAAAGCAAATAAAATTGTTATAATAATTATAACATTTCCATTGACTTACAAATAAATGGACGACGGGTCTAATACAAAAACCACGAAAAAAATGTCCCAAGTCAACCTATTCGAAATTTAAAATGTAATGTCATCGCAGTATCGCGCTGTCAGTCGAACAAATGAAGACTAAAGCGGAGTTTGGCGCTCTGTATACGATTTTAGCGCCTTACAAGTGCGGACACTTTTTAGCGCGGACCCGACGTCCATATAATTGTAAGTCAATGAACATTTCATTGAATTTCGATTAGTCCGACATTTTATTCTTGTGACTTAGAAAGAGGTTTTTTTTTTTTTTTTTTTACTTAGACTTCTTTGGAAGTAGCAGAACTCTATTGTTTTCCAAAATATTGTCATGTGGTAGCATTGACTTACAATAAGTCAATGTGTGGTAGCTTAATTTTTTAACCGACTTTAAAAAATGACTGTATTTTTTTTAATGCAGTTGTATAATTAAATCACCTACCTCACGTTTTCTTATAAAATCTGGACTTTCCACAATGCTTTTCAAGAATATCACGTCATGATTAGATAAGTCGTCTTCTGGTTTCTTTTCTTCTTTTTCTGCAATAAAACAAAAAAGTTAATGTTTTCCGTCGAGTTTTCAATTAATATTCTATGCAGGAGAAAAGGGGGCACCTTTGAACATTTTTTACATATATGGTTGTAAAATCCTAAATAATTATTGTTTATTTGTTTTGTTTGCTGCAGTAGATACCTATTATTTGGTTACAACATGTCTACAATCTTTCATAATAAGCACGATCAAAAAGTTTATAATACCTACTGTCAGAATTCCCATTTTCGTGAAGGAACTAAAATGTTCAAAGCTGTCCCACACCTGTAGCAGGGGGCACCCCATACCATAGTCACACACTCAATGATTGCAAGCTGCAAGCAATTTTACCAGTGAAACAATCCATACGACAAGCAAAGTTCAACTTACCATTATCTGTATTCTACCAGTAATATCCTTACAACTATTTTTGAGAATGTTTACTTTTCGACGCTGAAACTAAACATGACCTCTCTTCAGTTTTTGGCGCGCGCACTAGGTGGTGCCTTGGTAAACATAATTCCTACTACATTTTCATTCAAACTGATTGCCTATACGATTTGTTCTAAGCTGCCTCTGTTCAAAGGTGCCTCTATCTCCCCTATGTAGTGTTTTATTATTAGTTTATATGCCCAACCGACGAAAATGTACTATATAATTCATATATAATATCAGTAAAGACATTGTTGTTTAGAATAGTGTGTTTGCTGTTTAACTCAATTCATTGTTAATATAGCTGTGGGTGACGCATCATGCAAGAGATACTAACATAAATGATATCTTTGTGGGGTTTCGGTTTGGGTCACGCGACGTGAAACAATTCCGGTTATCCCTATTGTAAAATGAAGATATTCCATAAACAAAAATGCGGGAAGCCTGGGTAACTTTCAGGTTAGTTTTCTCTACCTACTTCCGATGGCAATTTTTATTATTTAAGCATTCGAGCACATTATCGAGAAATACTAAATAGTACTTCAGATTACATTGTTGCATATTCTAGAATATTTAAATAATGAGAATTGCCACCGTAACTATATAGACAGAGAAAATTAATCTGAAAATTATCCGCCTCGGGCTTCGGTGGACTTGTTTGTTTCTTCAAATTAATATCGACTTAAATATCGAATTAAAACGGCTAACGTGCATTATGAAAATATTACAGGGTAACGAATTAGAGTACAACTTTTTTTAAGAAAAAAATCATACAATTCTTGTTTTTTATTTATTACGGAAAACTAGAAAGTTTTAGATTTTTCATTATAACAAACAAAATTGAAGTACGATTTTTTCTTAAAAAAATACTTTCAATCCTGTAATATTTTCCAAATTCACATTAAAAACGTTTTATCTTACCAGCTACGAATATAGACTACAATCATATGAGTTATTTGTGTAAGCTTTTGTGTATTTTCTTTCCCTTGTGACTTATTTTTATCAAATATTTAGTACAGTTAGTGTATATATAATCTTTGTATTTACGTAAGTCCTTATTTTGTTAGGGGGATCGACCTGCCTTTTGATCCCGACGGTGCTCGATGCCTTAGATGGTGTATAATGTTTTTGGCAATGGTCCTATCTTTGTTCGCAATAGATTTATACGCAGATAAAATATAGTCACTATAATAAGAAACATAGGAAAAAGGATGATAAATAGTCTCATTACACTATTGGCAATGCTCGGACTCTGACGAATATTTTCCCGACTTTCATCTTGCTGGCATTGTTTATGTTAACAATATTGTAACAAATATTGAGATGGTTCCAGTTCAAAATTGTAAGGTAGGAAGTATGAATTAAATAGTTTAGCCTCACACTTTCAAACTCCATTCATACACGTTTAGAGGGAATGGTAGCTTGAGACGAATAGATCGCAACAGGTGTACTTATTAGCATTTAGTAATTTTATTGTTGCAAATAGCTTTGCTGACGACCTCAAGCTTGCCAGTATGAAATTTGAAGCTTTTGTTCCTGTTTTCAATGTTATACTAGTGGGAGTGCGCGGTGTCTCAGTTGACTGGATCAAGTGGAAGACTTTTTACGTATAGTTAGCACACGAAATATTATTTAGGACGAATGGTAGGTATCAACAAGAATGGCTTACACATTATGTTCAATAAGGTAATAAAAGTTAAAACCATATTTTGACAAAACATTTAAACGAAGTCTTCATACATTCTAATGGTTGCACACATGTTGCACATGTGTAGTGTATGCGTATAAAATTATGTATTTTTCAACAATATTATAGTATAAATTATGTGTTACTTGCATTTGTAATGCATCTGTTTATAAATGTTGGTATTTACGCAATGTAACCTATGTTTTCATCTTGTAAACATAAACTTAAATAAGCTTAGGTTTATACAGTGGTAAAAACATGTAATGTTAGATAACAGCTAGCTAGAGAACGGACAATGAAATGATAAAGATATGAAAAAATAATTATAAACAGCAGTTTAAAAAATTACCGTACCATTAAATTATCAAAATAATCATCATATAGTAAAATACCATGTACTAAAATACTTGTAAACCTGGTCAGGGCAGTTATTATTACAAATTTAAAACTACGAGTAATAAGGTTTAACACTTAATTGTATTAGTTGTGTACATTTTAGGGATGACACGTATTTTACTGAGCCGAGTAGATTTTATTGCCACTTTTGCTCTACGCTTCTCCAAACAAATGTCGATAAGTTTATACATAAGAATTGAATAATTCGAAAAGAGTAAGTTTAACGCTTAACAAGTTTCACCATAGTGTACGTACATTTTACATATACTGTCTCTCGGGTATCGGACACGAAGGCAAAGTACCTTGTTATATTGTAGATAAGATATTTTGCTCTAAGGAGACATTAATTTATTTTCAAAAGTAATAAATACTGCATTGAATGCAGTATTTATTACTTAAATAGTTATTAAATAGTTATTATTAAATAGTATTTATTACTTAAGACTTAAATAGTTGCTTGCCTCATCTGGGAATCGCAGCGACTAATTGTAAAAAAAAATATTTTCTCAAACATGATCGAAAATGTTTGCATTACTTTCAAAAAACGATCACGGAAAGTTTGTCATAAATGGACCGTGTGACTTGTTCCCGGCCAAGACCTTCAAAGTATGTATGAAAATCCATTACTGCCCACTTCTCTAAACATTTAAATCTATCAATCTAATGAACTATGATAATCAGGCAAAAAAACTCAGACAGTCAACTGCCCAGTGTTCATAGTTGTGAGAAATATACTTACCCACAGTACCGCTTACTTACAAAAAAAGAGAAAACGGGGCGAGACAGTGTTTTAGTATTCTTTTGTTTTTTCGTCTTTTTTGTATTTTCGTGAAAATCAGTGTTAGTGAGAAGAGCGATAACATCGTCAGAGGTTCAACAGACTACTATTAATGTGTCTGGAAAAATAATAAAATTTTCTTTTAGCAATTATAAAATAAAATAAAATTTATTTGACAAAACATGTTTATAATTTCAAATTTACCACGGTCCTCACACTAGGCAAGCCTGAACTGTGAGGTCCCAGACATACGATTTTCATACATCACATATTAGCCTCTAAAAGGAAAAGAAATCGATATAAAAATAAATATGATAAATAGGTATATAATTTAAAAATATGAACAACATTTTCTGCAATTTTATAAATTAATAAAATCAATAAAATAAAATGAAATGCTGCTACAACATACAAATAATCAAATTTTCAACAAAATCATAAGACAAATCAAGTAACCAGTTTTGCAGTACACGTTTAGCGTCGAATACTGATGTGAGTTTTATGTCACAAAATCTAAGGACATTGTTGTATAGGAATGCGGATAGAAGCGGGTGAAATCTTTTAGCAAAAAAACTGTGTATGATAGGGAGGTGGACATGAAATACACGTTTTTTTATCAAAGTACTGTAGTAATTTGATCGAAGCACTTGCATGTGGGTTTTGATTGCAATTTTAAGAGCGAAGAGCTTGCGAAAAAGAGCCAGCCAACCTCCTCAAACGAAGAGAACACCAGCCTCCTCGTATAGGACTGCGACCTCGTATAGAAATTGTCCTGACACGTCAAATATTACTTCAAATATTGATTAATATTTTTTTACTTTTTGTATTATTACATATTCCTCTCTTTAGTCTTTAATTAACTCCTCACACTGTTTGAGAAAAATACTAGATATGCATGCCTCGGCAGGAACGAGGATTGCTTGACTCGTATTAATACAAGGCTTCGCCGACTCTCGTCCTTGTAACTCGTACTTGTCCAGCAATCCCTTACTTCCCGGCGGCCTCTGCGGTAATGTACTATTTATAACGCCGATCGAAAGGGTCTGTTACAAGGATTAAATCCTTAAGTAACTTAGTGTCTTAATTTAAAGAAACACCGTTGGAACCTATACATATATCTAGCTATTTGCAATTAATTTTCATCCATATTCTTGTAAGCAAATTGCCAATCTATTGATAAGTTTTCTGCCTGTAGATTTTTTTATCTTGTTACGATGGATATTCGAAATAAATTCACCTCAATTCTGTTTTTAACTCATCCGCGTCAAATCGCTTCTTGTATAATAAATCTTTCACGTATCCCCAGAAATATACGAACACCGACGGTAAAACACATTATAAATCGTTTTCCGGAACTTTAATGCAAAATTTCCTTTTCCTTTAATTTAATGTACCTACTATCTAACTTAAGGAATTAATCCTTATTGTTGACACTTTCGATCGGCATCATAAAAATACAGTTTTTTTGTTACATTTGGTTGGTTCGATTTCCAGATGAGAGAAGCAACTATTTAAGTCTTTGAATGCAGTATTACTTACTTTTAAATATAGATATATATGTACATATATACATGTAGACTACATCGCATACGTTGCTTTAGTCGCCGAGTAAGTAGCTAAAGCACTTGTGTTATGGAAATCGGAAACAACGACGGTACCACAAACACCCTGATCCGAAACAATATAGAAAAGTTAGTTTTCTACACTGACCCGGCCGGGGATCGAACCCAGGACCTCAGAGATGGCGACACCATGAAAACCGGTATGCAAGTGATTCGACCACGGAGGCTGTCAAAATAAAATGTGTCCAAGCAAAATATCCTATCTACAATATTTAAAGTACTTTGCCTCCGTGTCTCGTAGGGCCGCCCTAATATGCATGCTACACCACTTTATCGGTGTTATGGACACTTGAAAAAGCAGCCTTGGCTCAATCCCCTTCGCCTTAAATATGCCGAAAACCAGTATACTGTTCCAGCTGTAAAGATCGTGCCGATCAATCAGCTTGCATGTGATGAATAGCATCGGATGAATAGTTACCGGAAATATGGTGCATTATTATAAAATTACATTCACAATGTAGCAACTTTCCTACACATGATTGGGGTGTGATGTGGTTTGAAAGCCTTTAATTAAATGGCATGACTATATATGTATATGTGTGTATATTTTTTTATGATATCAAGCGAGGGGACTAATAGGTCCTGCGCCCGGTGGTGAGCGACACGCTCCTCCATAGTAGTTGCCACTCAGAGCTTTAAATCACAAAGATCTGAAGGGCACTGCCACTGCGCCCGTCACCTTGAGATATAAGTTGAAAAGTCCCATCTGCCTGAAATTTCACCAGCACCCTTACCCTTCAAAACCGTAACGCAGTAATACTCACATAACGGTTTGGCGGCAGAAATAGCAACTATATTCAATAGTAATGGAAGATTATAGTGAAATTGTGATTTCATCTCTTAAATTTAATAGACTGTGTACATCAAGACTATCTGTATGATCGCAAGATCATAAAAAAAAATTAGGAGGAAAGTCGATTTCTTAGAAGCGCAGCAGTCTTTAAAATTTATTTTTTTTACACAAAATTCTACTACTTCATTGACTTATGTACTACTTAATATTTTTTCCATAGATTGAGCACGACGATCTTTGTGTAGCGACCCTTTAGCGTATCATTCGCAATATTTTGTATCCAACTAATTTTCCAATGTGACACACTGTGATCGCTGTCTTTCTCGTTCAAATGGAGACCACAGACTGAAACTTCCTAAATATCCTGAAAGTGCGATGGTGCCTTGTGCCACAATGAAATCTAGCATAGGCTAATTATACGACATTATTATGATCTTTGATAAATGCCTTTAAGTTTGTTGTTCAGCTATTTATATGTATCTTTTATGACGTCTTTGAGTTACATAGGAAGAGTACATGTAGTGCAAAACACTAAAAAGGCAGTTTTGGATTTATAGATAGTCCCAATGATATTTTAGAGACAATGTAATATACTATACCTACCTTACACCAACTCTATTAATTCTAGGGTAGGTCCCTTACTATCATTCTATTTTACTGTATATTTATTGAACTTGTACTTAATCTTTGTCTTTCTGAAGTTTTTCCCATTTACTCAGAGTCGACTTTGCCTGTCCTCTTTTTCACTCTGCATGATCAAGTGCTAGGGTAGCGTTAATATTTGCTTAGCTTTACTTTCTTTACTAGTTTCTTTTTTGGTCCCTGTGAATTGTCGTTAAATAAGCATTAGTAAATCTGCTGCGATTCTGAGTCGACAAAGGAATTGAGGCTATTTTAACAATTTGTTCATCAGGATGTCTCAATACATAATTTGTACCACCGTGCTTATATCTACGAATCTATCTGCCGATATACGGCGTGATCATGAAGCTACTCTTTATATTTTGGTTTTTTAGTTTGTTGATCAGAGTTACATCAGTGAGATCTTTACGTCGATTGTCAAACCTTTTTCACCACGACGGCAAACATTTCTCATAGTTTTGGGCTCCAAGTTTATGCCATTGATACGATAAGAAAAAGTGCGCGTTTTGAGTGGCCCAGTGTTTAGATTTGCGCCATTTGTCTCTTTCTTTCAGATGCATCTTTTTGTATACCCAGAATACCGATAAAATATGTATAATGGACTGAAGATTTGGCGTATTTCTGTCTACCTAAAAGAACAAAATAAAAATTTACCAATACTTGACTGTATGATTTTAAACCTCTGCTTTTTTCTAAATGGAAAAAAATTAACAAAGAAGGAGAACACGACTAACTTTCAAAATCCTACCATAAAAAACGATTACGCGCGAAAATATGTCAGAAAATTAAATAATTGAAGAAAAATTACAATCTAGGGTCTGACAGTATGGTCAATTAGACGCCTCCTGTCCCGAAGGACGAAAACTTTTACTGCTACACTATTACACACTATCGACTAAAAAAAATCGGAAATCGAAAAAAAATCGGCTAAAAAGAAATCGTGAGAATTGGCATGCAATTTAATATTGATCGGTACCTAGTTTCCCAATGTATGGACCTGTTCATTTTATTAGCTTTTCTTTTCTTATACATGTACTCTATCAACCTATAACTGGAGTTATAAATTACTTTTAATGGTTTTTAGCTTGTTGAGCTGGGTATGAATTGCTTTTCGTAATTTCAAGTATTTGACGCATGATTAGTAAATAATTTATATTACATTTTGGTAATATCCTAATACCTCGAAAAATATAGCTTGTGAGCCTTGTTAGTAAATGATGCGTGACTCAAATATTCAGCAGTGACACACAATAGATAGAGCCTCCCCGCATGCAACCGAGTCACAAATCAAACTTCATTAGCTATGTAAACGTTACTGAGCCCCGACAGGTACGTTTTCGCAGGTTGTCATAGTTGCTTTGATTAATGTTACAGTTAATTTAGGTCAGGCAGTTTTATCATTCGTTAGTTGATAAGAATTCATGTTATTATTAAACCTATGTGCGATAGTTTACTTATATTAACACGATTTTCACGTTTTTCTTCAAATGATAAGCTAAAGTTGGGTTAGTAGGTTTTGTCAGTTAAGCTTTAGTCAGTTTGCAGCATTAACACTCCTATGATTAACATTCTGTACACTCTTATGCACATACCTAATGGTACCCAAACATTGTATTTTACGGTAATCTTTGTCTCGTGACAAGCTTGTTCGTGATTTTCAAACGTTAGCTCGTGCCTAAACATTTTAACAGAGTTGCAATAATGCAGAAAGTCGATCCCGATACGAGTGACGGGCGCACTTTGAGGTTATGTCGGGAATTTCGTTCGGTATGCAAAATGCTAAATTGAATCGGACTCACCTTCATCGGGTGGTTTGTTTCCGAACGCGAATTCTCTAAATCCCCGCCAGTTGACGGTGTATCGTCCGCTGCGTCGCACCATCATCGAGGATGTAAACACGGCTGCGGCACGGGTCGGGTCGAGTGCTTAATAGCGGGCGGGCAGTAGCATTCTCCGGCAGATATTGGCAGCAGACGTGCGTGGCGCGGCGTCACACGCCCGCCGACGCGTCAGCTGAGAGTGCGTCACTGCACTCGCCGCCCGCCCGCCACAGACCGTCGCGTCGACCCGCCGCCGCGCTTGCGCAAACTTGCTTGCTTCTTACTAGCCGCCCGCCCAGTAATTTCGCAACTGACGCCAGTACGACTGCATTGTCTCTCCTTTTCGATTAGCATTTTAATTTAATTTCAAAGCGATTTGTAAATATATATTAGAGACCTTGAACTCGATTGAATAGAAACTACCCGACGTTAATTCCGAATTTAATATAGTTTTCTTTCATAATTAATCAAATAACTTTTGAAAATATCAAATTGATTAAACACTTGAAGGGGTGTTCTTTCTCTATTTATTCAGAGTTTGTAATTTACAGTTTTCTTTTCAACAAAAGTGGAAATAACCTGAAAAGGATGGGTAAATGGGTTTTGTATAAAGTTATTGTTTCACAAAAGTTTTAAACTTCGTAAAAGTCTAATTTTAAATAATATCAACAGGGATTTTATAAGGGAGACTATTTTTGATCGTGTTACTGTTTCAGATATTTTGATAACTAACTTATTTACTGACCCACACTTTGGTATCTAGAGTTGCGCCCAAAAGTACAACAATAGCTACAAAGTTCCATGTTTGATTTGTAATTATAATGCTTCGACAATAGCTTAGAAAGGTTACAGAATAGCATCGCACCTATTAGCTTTATGCGAGTGTGCAAAACAAATACGCCAATATGTTGTAGAGAGGTCTTACTCAAAGTGAATTTCTTAACTATTTACTAAATTATTACATTATGACAAATATTTTATTACATCTTTTCTCTTCTCAATTCTTAGCACAATTCTCCACTTCAGCCAATGAATAATAGTAAAGTAGTGTTGTCGAAATTCACTGGAAGAAAATATTTTCTAATATTTGAGAGCATGTCTTACTTGGAACGCAAATACGCGTAGCTTTCGAGCAAAAAATATGGTTAAGGTTGCAATTATTAAACCTATGTTTACATATTTTATCATTGTGCACAATAATATTATTTTGATGATCCCATAAACCAGCTGGGGAGAAAGAAATACTTTTTTAACAGCGCCCACGGTTTCTGCGTCGGTCGGGAACAAGGGCCAGTGACACACATCGGCGGAGAAGAACAAGCTCGTATTTGTTTACAATTACAAAAAGGAGTAAAATCTGTCGTTAATCTTAATTTTGCTTTTTTTTTTTCATTTATTATCCAAAGCAAAACAAAATAATTTACAGTGGTTCTTAAATGTAACTTACCTACTGCAATCCTTTTAACGTAATTATACGTAGGTAACTACAGTCGTGGTACAGCATAATGCGCTTTCTTTTTATAAAAGAAAATCGAAAGAAATTGTCTTAGAGGATGGAAAAATAAAAGAAAGGAGCTGCCCTAACTACGGAATGAACGTGTCTACTTATTAAGTAATACCTTTTGGAGGCGTTTTATATTTTTGGGACAGACATCTGACAGGAGGCCCAGCCAGCTTTGCTTATTTGAAATAAAATATACATTTTTCTTTATGAACTTGTTTGAAAATAAAATATCGATTCTTCCTACGTAAGAATCGTAAGCACAAATTCAACTACTTTAAATGGCAACGTTTTAATGTATCGAAAGGACTAAAATGAACATAATATTTCATGCTTTATAAAGTATAAAAAGAAAGCGATTTGTGTAAAAATGTACCTTACGATAAGGTACGTGGGCGGTGTCGATACTTATTAATTTTAATATGTTATTTGAATATCTACTGGTATTCAAAGAAGCCAGCGCTGTCGCATTCATCGAGTGAACAGTATTTAGTGGTTTGTGGAGTGAACTTCAGTAATCAAATCAGCAGTCCCGCAGTCCCGCAGAAATTATCATCAGGTCTTGTACCCGTGCCATATAATGTTTGCTATTTGCATGTTTGATTGTTGTTATTTGTCTGAACGTGTCCGTAACTCATATTCTATCGAAACAATGCGAGCAAGGGCTTTTCTTTATTAAAAAACTCAGACACATTTTTCCACAATCTATTTCATTCATAGCGTAAATTAATTGTTTTTCGGGATCATGGATAGCCATTATTTTGATAAGTTAGAGGAACGATTTTCTATTTTGTTTTACTAGTTTTTTACCAAAGATCGCGTGTAGCAACTATTATCAAAATTATTTCTGGAAAATTAGTGTTATTTATACATTGACCTACTAACAAATATACATTAGTTTATAGTGTTTGTTTTAGAGTCTAAAGACTGGAACTTCAATTTATTCCAATGAGTCAGGAACTGATAATGAATTGGCACTGACGTCGTCTATTAAGACTCAAGATTTTTTTAATGCTTGGTCTATATAGAGCATGTTATTAAAAAATCCACAAAAAATATGTGGAATACCCGGCCAGCCAACGCAAGAAAATTTGTAGATGACACGCGTAGAGATTGTTCTCAGTTTTTATTTCTCAGAAATTACGTCAAGTATCCACTTTGTAAGACAATTCGAACTGTAGTAAATTCATTAATATTATTCCCGTATTGCGTGTCCTAGTGGATTTAAGTACCTCGTTGAATTTTCGGCTATATTTATTTCTCGAACTCGTTGAGTGCCGGCGCAATTATTTTAACATACACGCATAACGGTTTACGATCTTAGGTACTATAAAAATGTGATGCTATTTCCATTTTGCTTATGCATACTTTACATTCCTGGATATATGTAGACTGTCATATTTACAAAATTTATTTAACAATATTACTGAGATAGATAAATTACATTTACAGGTACCTAGCACAATAGACGTCCAAAATGCAACGTATAATAATAATATAATAATAATAATATAATAACGCACACACTCAACATAGCCACGCACTAGGGAAACCCTGTGTCGCGGGTGTCATGAACACACACATGACAACCACAAATTACACCCAAACTCACGAGAGAAATAAATGTAGGTCATACAAATATTTCGCCCGGCCCGGGAATCGAACCTGGGACCTCGGCGTGGCAGTCCGGCATGGTAACCGTTCGGCCACGGAGGCAGTTAATTATATATTATATAAAAATATATATAAAAAGTATATTTTCCCCTTTCTCCTTAACTTACTTAGTATTAGTATTTGTGTGTATCAGTATTTGCATAAAGCAAAATAAATAAATAAATAAGTAAATAGAAAAAATAAAGATACCCACTGTAAAACAGCACAAACTATATAGGTACCTATACTTACATTACATTTTCAGTGTTCTATACATGTGTACATAACCGGTTGTAAAATATTTGTAATACTGTTTTCTGGCAATGGATCGTCATCAGCTCCCAAAGTACAGGGTTACCCTAGTTAGGGGACTGATTGATGGCATGTCCACTGTTTTTTGTCAGTTTATGTACAACCATAATTTGTATGTATTTTGTCTCCTAGTGTAGTCCATAGTGCCCCTCAGATCTTTGCGATTTAAAGCTCTGAATGGCACTGCAACTATTATAAACAGGCGTGTAGTTTACCATCCGGCGCACGATTTGTTCGTCCCGTTACTTGATATTAAAAAAATTAAATAAATAAAGGCACTCTTTAATAATATTTATTACGGTTATTATTTTTATTAATCTTTATTTTTCATAGCTTGTTAGTTGATTTGAACCACACTTGCGGACGTCTATGTGAAGGGTGGGTAATAAAAGTCTGCTTCGTCCTCTTTCACCTGCACGAACGTTCTGACAATGCGACAAGTATTATGAGTTTCACGTGCAAAAGGTAGGTTTTTGTGTCAGTGTCTAATGCAGTTAATTCAAGAAAATACTTGACAGTTGGTACATTGATACATATTAATTGGTTACCTAGTAACAACCATGTATCACCTCGTAAATTTTAAATAATATTAATATTTTTAGTAGAAGTCGAGCTCCTTGTGAAAGAGTTCGTCCAAAGTAGTAACTGCCACCTTACCTATTTCTGTCACCAAGCAGTAATGTGAGCATTACCGTGTTCCGGTTTTGAAGAGTAAGGGTGTCTGGTGAAATTACAGACATACCGAACTTGTCAACTATGCCTCAGGGTGACGGGCGCAGTGGCAGTGCCCCTCAGATCTTTGTGATTTAAGGCTCTGAGTGGCACGGCAACTGCTATGGACAGGCGTGTCGCTTACCGCCAGGCGCACGGCTTCTTCGTCTCGTCAGTTGGTATCATAAAAAAAATGTGCTAATGAGTTAGGTTAGACCGGAATGATAATATTTTTGTCTTTTAGCAGAACGAAGCTTTTTTCTTTTTTGTCATTTACACGGGTAACGCCAGGCTTTACGCCATTGAAAATTGAAGTATATCACCTTGAATAAGCACGATTTCATAAATATAATGTTAGGTGTAACATACACTGTGATGGGCGAAATAAACAATGGAGGTTCGCGAAAATACTGTATATTTAATGCTAAAATATAGTCCTTAACACTAATCTACATAGTCACTCTAGTAGGTACATAGATAGTAGATACATAGGTATCGTATGACAACGTTTATAGTAAAGTTAAATTACATTCCTTATAATTATAATGCATGCAATACATGTTTTTACAATTACTTAATATATATTCCCTTAATATGATACTTGATTTGTCTCCCTGCACGTATTTTATTTTTTTCAAACTAGTACAAATTTAATACTCTTGTATAGGACAATTAAAAGGAATATTTTTATTATTTCGGATTCTTCGGATCGTACAGTGTTAGTTACTATGTACCTTATAACAATCCAAACTAATATTATAAATGAGAAAGTAACAGTATTAATGAATTTTGGTATAGAGATAGATAATAATAATAATAACGCACACATTCAAACCCTGTATCGCGGTTGCCATAATTACACACGTATATAACTACAAATTTGCCGTCTACTAACTAAACAGCGACTAAGTGGCAAGTGGTCAAATATTCGTTTTAAATAGCAAAAGATATAGTTGCAAAATTGTATTTTAAAAATAGTTAAAATTAGTTAACGTTCGACTTATTAGGTGAAATATCATTAAACAATTTCATTATTCTAAAACTGAGTTATGGTTTTTTATGATATCTCAAAAAAATATTTTGTAACTTAGCCGCGTTTTAGTTGGTGGACGGCAGAAATTACATCTAAACTCGCGAGGGAAATACATGTTGGCCATACAAATATTTCTCCCGGCCCGGGAATCGAACCCGGGACCTCTGGCAGTCACGAGAGTAGGCAATTCCAAAAACCTAGGGGTTACTCGATACTAAGAAAACGAGGCCGGGTGAAGGGAAAGGCTTTGAGGACATCGATAACTAGAGTTTATTAATTAAATAATAGATAAGCAAGTAAATTGACATTACATCTTGTACCTAAGTACGAACATATACAACTTTTTGTTTGTTTTTTGAAAATAAAAGAAAATTCATCTAACAAGGGTACATACATACAACCGCATTTTTATATTTTTTTTATTACTAGTATTTTTGGTAGCCATAAAGGTATTATTATGACAGGTTATCTAGAGTTATCTTGGACTATAAAAATGAATGTCGAAATAAAACATTGTTGTTGTACGTTTTTATCTGTTTTTTTAACAGTTGCTACGAAATATTTCTAGAATCAATTTAATTACTTGTAAATGACAGAAAATTGCGCAGCGTCAATTACATTTACGTAATTGTTCAGTTGTGCCTGTTAAAATGTTAATTTAGGGTAGTAATAAAAGCTCCGAAAAGTAAATAAAAAACGAGCTTATTCAAATTATGAATATTATTTACCAATCTTCTGAAAACTTTTGTGGAAATAAAAACACGAAAACAACCGAATGAAATATTGAAAGTCCCGAAAATAACAATTTTAGAATATATTTGAAATATTTAATGTTAACAACAATGTTTAATTTATATTTCACGGAAAACTATTGATAACCATTTTTATTGCAAATCTTGCCTATTATAAATTGAAAATTGACTTTTCATGAACTTTATTGCATGTCAAACATGCCATCGTACGGAAATACTATTATGTATGACAACATCTGGAGGATATGATGTGGTGGATATGAACACTGGAGGACGTCTTTAAATCTAAAATTTCTCAAAGCCTGAAAACTAAAGTTTATAATCAATGCGTCTTGTCTACTTACTTTTACGTACTTACTTAAGGCGGGCGCCGAGACATGGCCGCTCACAAAGGAATACAAGCACAAAGTCAGAGTAGCACAAAGGGTAATGGAGTGCACCATGCTTGTCGACCGTATACCCAACGTGGAGATATGACAGCGAACAAAGTTGTAGACGTCGTCGGTACGTAGATTGCGAGGTTAAAATGGAGATGGGCAGGACGCGTTGCTAGGCAGGACGACGGCCGATGGACCAAGGCGGTCACTGAGTGGTACCCGGTAGGAGCAAGACGTCCTGCTAGATGGACGGACGATATCTTGGGGGTGACAGAAAGATTGTGGATGAGACTCGCACAGGACCGCTTGAGCTGGCGAGCAAAAGAGGACGCGTATACCAGCAGTGGATGTAAACGGGCTGAGATGATGAAGATGATAACATCATAGAGCAAACTTCGGTAAATTAGTATCTCTTTCGGATGTTTAGTATATTATTCGGAAGTAGGTAGTTTTTTTCGTAGAATTGTGATTTGAACAACTTCTTGATTGTTTACTAAATATGATTAATTTTCATGGTGTGTTCATTCATTCATCATTTTTATTTTTCAGTAATTCATTTAAACGTACCTCAGTTAGTATTACAGTTAGCCTCAGTTCGCTGCAAAGTCATTTGTTTTTCGGAATCTTTATTATTTTTCCATTAATAAATACCAGTTCCAGCCTTATTTTACAAATCTGCCATTGAATTTAAGTAAGTTGGTACTAAATCAAATTTACGCCATCGTTTAATGATAAATAAAACATAAATGAATTGAACTTATGTATATTTTCCATGTCGTTAAGCACAATCATAATTTTTATTAACTCTACCAATGTTAAGTAACTTAAAAATCTACAAATGCTCTAATATTGTGTACCCAGACCCAAATGTTAGGGGCAAAGTAAATATGATTAGATGCAAAATAGGTCTATAACAATAACAGAGTGTGACTCTACTTTTAGTTTGTCTTTATATAAGCAATCACGTGCCTGCTGAGCTTACAAAATTTGACGATAACCTGTGACCGTTTATCATTTTGCGATAATGCGTTTGTGCGTATTCGAGTCCAAATTTTTTATGACGCACGACTAAAATTGCTTGCTGCTAACTGCTATTAATTCCTTTAACGTAGTCTGTCATTTGTCTGTTATCATCAGCCTCGCAAAGTAAAGGAGAAATGGTATGAATGATAGGCGAATTATCTGTAACTCGTGCCTTTGGGTCATATCTCCAAATTGACTACTTTTTAGAGATTCTACAAACGAGATTAATCGCTTACTTTTTTATGCTACAACAGGTATTATGAAATTAAACATAATATACGTAAGTTGTTTCATGTAGTTTGAAATTTTTTTATGACTCTCACATTTTACACTTTTGACGTATGATCACTTGTGGCCAAGGGTACGAATTGATGCCATGACATGAAATCTTATCAAACTGTGTAAGGATGTAGGTAGGATGGTAATTAGGTATATGAAAATATTGATGATGACGGCAAATATTTCTAGAGTGGTTATTGATCATTACCGCAGGTAGGAAGTAATTAGCTCTTCTGTAGCTACTGAAACACAGAGTTGTTGTGTGCATTAATATTTCTGGTATAAAGGATTCTATTTTCTAACTTACAAATACAGTTGTTAACATCAGCTATGTTATGATTATTATTTGATGTACTTAATTAATGTTGAGATAATATTCAGTTACGAGTGGGCGCGTGCTCGGCAGACGATAGCGATAACAAGGGTCACGGGGTACCGTTATAAGAACAACTCGACCATCAGTCGGCAGTGTCTGTATGCCTCGACGTTGTTTTCTACACACTCTCAAAATTAAGTGAATTTAATTAACTAAACAAAATGCCTTGGACTAGTACTAACAGGTAATGTAAATCTTTATGGATTTTTTATATGTAATTTATTTTGAAAACTCCAATGAACTAATACGAAATAAATTTCAGAATTTACGCGAAACCTTCAAACACAGCTTCGGGTGAAGATGTTGGGGGTGGTTCCGTTACGGCGCGGTCAGGGCCGACGGCCGCAGCCGACTCCGGTGGGCGCTTCGAGCTCAGCGATCACGGTTATGGCAAGTGCTCCGTAAAGCTCCTGCACGTGCACCGCGACGGCGACTACCACAGCATCCGCGAGTTTGAAGTTAACACCGAACTGAAACTCGCTTCTGAATCGGCGTATGTACTCGGTGACAATAAAGAAGTAGTAGCAACCGATTCGCAGAAGAACACGGTCTACTTGTTAGCGAAAAAACACGGCGTTAAGACTCCGGAAGAGTTCGGTGCTGTGGTTGTAAACCATTTCCTGTATATGTACAAGCAGGTGGTCGAAGCAAAGTGTAGAATAGTGGAATACCCCTGGGAAAGGTTGCAGGCAGGGGTGCCTCACAATCACGCCTTCGTCTTTTCACCAACTGCTACAAGATGGTCTGAAGTGTCACAAGCTAGGCATGGTGAGTATACTAGCATTCAACTTTCGAAATTTACTTCGCAATATTTTTTATAATATTTACCATTGTGGTTTTAACGAACTGGTACTAAATAAAACGTTCTGTTGATAATACAGAGGCTGTGGTAGTTAAATCTGGTTTGAGCGGCCTTCGGGTCCTGAAGACTACACAATCAGCTTTCGTGGATTTTGTACAAGATGAATATACTACACTTGCTGATGCAGCGGAAAGAATATTCAGGTAGGCAAACAGAAAAAAAAACATTTATAAAAATGGAAATACATTCAGTCGGTATTCATACTTATGACAAATTGCATTAGCATAAAATAAAAAATATTATTTTGAATTATTGAAAAACAATTTAGTTCTCTATATAAAAATCCTTTGTCGCCATTTTATCGCGTTCATTTCCTATATTGTAAATTTTCTTTAAAGTTGTTTGTTATCATAAGTAAGAGCACCGTCTGATACAAATAGGTATATACCGTTTTGCAACATATGAAATTAGTTACGAATGTTTTAAGTACATAACATAGTTTTTCTTATTCTATTGTTTTATAGTAAAATCATGTGATTGATAAACTCTATTGAGTCCAGTTACGCGATTATATATGTTTAAAACAGGTTAATAGAGTTGTTTCATGATTCTATGTATTATACTAAAATACTAGACTACTGACTGTGCAGCAGTGAACGGTAAAACCAAAATTAGTTTTTGTGACACTGTAGAATTATATTATATTATATAAATAAAAAATTACTATTTAACATTTAACAATTATTTGGCAATCACAAGGTTAATTTGTTTCTGCAAATAAGAAAGATATCATAACAATATTTTGTTCTACAGTACGGTAGTGGAAGCGGAGTGGACATACGACAGCATGCGAACAGCAAACTTCGACAACGCGTGGTTGACCGTAAAGGATGCTATTCTAGACAAGTTCGCTGGTCCTCCCGATACAGGTGTCTACTCCCCATCAGTACAGCACACTCTTTACCAGGCTGAAAAGGTGGTGCTTGAAAAAGTTTCGGAGGTAAGACTGTTTAATATAAATGGAATCTTTAAATCGATAGTAAGTAAATTTTAATACATGAGTTTCATACAGACTTAGTTCGTAAAAGTTTTTAAGTGTTTCTATGCGTTTAAAATTAGAAGAACAAAGTTTACTGTCCGTGGAAGCCGGTGATAAACTCGAGCAATAACAAAACATAGCCTTTGCTTTTACCGACATATTTATCATTATTACACAGTTTTTTATGTAGAACTACACGTAATAACATAATCAGGTGTACTTTTATGTCTAATTTTTAATTATTGTACACCCAGCCAGTGTAGTACGTTTTTAATTCGGCAAAGTTCTAGTGTTAATTTTTGAACTCACTCAAAACTCGTACTAATGGAATTAATTACATTTTTTTATTCTTTCACTGTGAAAAACCATTAGAGAGTACGCACGTGTTAAAATACTGTGTAAATATGTTTTAAATATTTTATACTGAATGCTTCTTGTCGTAGATGTAATTCCCAAATGAAACATAAATATGGTCTCTTTTCTAATCAAAATTACACTTAGTGAAAATTATCTTTCTACCGACGATATATATAATAATGTAGTATTAATAAAGTAGTACTAGTAGTAATATACAATAATAAATATACATGTAAACGTGGTTCATTATGATAATCAATAAGGTTAGGAACTGTGTAGACTTTCTTCTTACAAATAACAATTGCTTCATAACCCAGTTTAATTCACTACTAACGAAAGTCATACACACAATGTGTATAACGCCGAACGACATATTAAAGAATTTATCAAAAAAATTGTTAGTTTGTCCTAAACTAAACCCTTAGCTTAGGTCAAACTAACAATTTTTTTCACTTTGCCATCTTTGAAGAATAATTTCGACGGCCAATGCAAAATTTCAAACATTAAAAAATATATAAAATTTCATTATCTGCGAATTTTTTAAATTGTTAAAGTAAATTTTTGGTGGTAACTTTCTTAGCTAACCTTTTTAAATGTCGTGTTTCTTTTTATATAAACCCTGTATAATGGGAGCAAAGTACGAATATATGGAGCAATAACACGCAAATGGTTGGTAATTATACTTAATCTTGTGTCATGTGCTTACTATCAGTGAGGTGCCAAAGTTCCTTTTGTACTCAGATTGTGCACTATGAGTATGTTCATCTTGTATGTTAACCTCGTCTTAAATGACGTACAGTCGTCATAATCATTTCTGCCGCGTGATACGTGGTTACGGATATTGTACAGTTGATGTAATAACTAGGTGACTTTGTTAAGTGGATTTGTTACTTATGAAGATTATTCTTCATGTCGTCCTTTATTAAATATGCAGGCGAAGTACAATTTTGCCACTTTGCGTCTTAGACATATTTCAGTTCCGTCAAAATGCTGTCTGGTGTTTTGAGAATAGAACTATATAGACACAGTGATCGTAATATTTTCGTAGCAGTAGAGCTCCTTGCGAAAGAGTTCGTCTAAGGAAGTACTGCCACCTTACCTATTTCCGCCGCCAAGCAGTAATGTCAGCATTACTGTGTTTCGGTTTTGAAGGGTAAGGGTGCTGGTGAAATTACAGGCACATGGGATTTGTCAACTTATGTCTCAGGGTGACGAGCGCAGCGGCAGTATCCCTCAGATCTTTGTGATTTAAAGCTCTGAGTGCCACTGCAAATTTTATGGATGGGCGTGTAGCTTACCATCAGGTGCACGACTTGTTTCTTCAAGTCAATAATTGTCATTCATCATCAACCTATTTATACATCCCATTGCTGGGCACGGGTCTCCTCACAGATGAGGGTTTGGGCCATAGTCCGTCTCGCTGGCCCAATGTGGGTTGGGTACTTCATACGTTTTCTATGAGTTGTGAATCTTCTTCGACGTGCAGGTTTCACTTTCACAAATTTCAAATCGTATTTCGCACATCAATTTTTCACATCAACTTTATATTTTGTGTACTGTCGCGCAATTACATTCTCAGTTACCGTACGATCCCACTATATTAACAACGAAAAGACGTAAGAATATTGTTCTTCATCATTCATTGCACGCAGGGTTCTCTCACAGATCGTTTTTTTACCTAGCTTGGACACCAGTCTCCCATTTTAGCATTGTTTAAATCTATGTCTGTACAAACTGTCATTGTAATATTTGCGAGCTATTGGGAGAAATAAAAGAAAGATCCGAGAAACTAAGAGGTGCGAGCCCGGACTTGAACCCACGGCCTCTGCTTGAGAGGCGGTAGGTCATACCATTAGGCTCCCATGCACGGCTTCGTAACAGTATGTTATATTATTGTATCAATATGATATATATTATATATTTGAGTCTGCATCTATTCTATAGTTTAGTCAATATTGACATCAGTGTCAAAATAAGATGCTGAGTGCTATTTATGAGCATCGCGTGCGGCCGCACTGATAAGTGCATCTCCGTGGTTATATTTCAACCCGGGACGGCGTTCGTCACTTGTGTTTACCGTTTGTCGCCCTCGGCCGATAACGATCTTCTTATTACATGATTTTGTATACTCAATTAAATATAGATAATTATCGATAATTTGCTTTAATATAATTTTGCAATTTGACTCTTTGCATAATCTACATTCAGAATTTATACAGTTTAAAATTTTTAAAAAGCCGTGTCTGTCGCCTTTCCAAGTAGAGGTTCGTGGGTTCGAATTCGACTTTGAACCTTTACTTTTTCGAAATTCATTTGTGAAATTTAATTTGCAACTTACCATGAGCTTTTCAATGAAGGAAAACAACGGTGTGTGTGAAGTTCTCAATCAGCGTTGGATCTGCGTGGAGTGCGTGCAGCCCTCTCATTATGAGAGGAGGCCTGTGCTCAGCAGTGGGAATATATAGACTAACAATAATATTTATAATTATTATATTATAAATATATGCCATTACTATTCTTTCGGAGGCATTTCTTAGACAAAGATAAAATGCAGAAGTTATTTCGTATTAAAATGTTTTAACAAAGTACTAATTGATAGCTTTTCTAGGTTTTTTTTATATAATATCAAGTGACGGGATGGACAATTCGTGCGCCTGATGGTAAGCTACATGCCTGTTCATAACGGTTGCAGTGCCATTCAGAGCTTTAAATCGCAAAGATCCCCGTCCTCCTGAGACACAAGTTGACAAGTCCCATGTGAAGATGATACAGTAGTTCTTTTTAGGATAATTTATGTGCCTCGGTTAGTATACCTCTCACGATAAGCTACGTGACATGTGTCATATGAATAAAACGTCTGAAATCACGCGACGCGACGGTCTAATATTTCTTATCAGAATTCTGGTGCTGACCGGTCCGTTATTTATTTATTGACTTCGTTAATGATAATACAAATCAGAATTTGAGGATGTTGTTGTTTAAAAATAAGTTGCTTGACGGACTTCCTTGTTTTATTATTATTATATATTTAGAATATAACCAAAACTCGCGACAGGTAACCAATTATCACGTGTTCGGATACTATGAGCACTATATGGTATTAGGAGAGTATTAAATATCAAGTGCTCTTTACTAACATTAACGTACTATATGAATTCACAGTTAAGCAAAATAGATATTCATAAAAAAATTGTGTAACCTTTAATGGCGCTTTACAAGCTTTTTCCTTATAGTGCTGATAATAGGGATAGACTAATCCCCCACAGTTGACTTTAACCATTAATACCTATATCTGGTGAATATTTTCAGCACTTCATGTAAGTTTATTGAAGTAATAGAAAGCTCAATAAACAAATTTGAATCAAATGCCCTATTATAATCAATAAGTACGATAACAAAGTTATAAATGAATTTAAATACGATAACAAAGTTATAAATGAAAACTAGAGAGAGAGCCATTAATAAGTTTTTGTTTTATATCATACAAATAATGATCTGATATACATTGCTTCTTGTTCACAGATCACCTGGATAAGAATGACAATGCCGAACAAACATTACCTAAATATCGACATGTCAAAATTCCCCGCCAATGTGACGAAGGGAGACCCTCGACACCACATCTACCAGCCCATAGACAAACCCGCAGGTCTCATCTACGCCCAGCTACGCCGGAGACCGAAAAGCCGCTTGTGACAGTAGATGCTACGGAAAAGCTACGCAACGTAGCAATTGAGGTCTCGTCACATCATAATGATGTTCATTTTAAAATATCACATTTTGCATACAGAAACTGTTTACTTTTAAAGATTGATAGTTGTTATTGTTAGATATCGAAATACTGATGATGAATTACTATGGATGTAAATAGTTATTTGCAGAAATGTATCATGGATAGTTTTTGCTCAAAGTGAGTTTGCTTGTATTGTGAAAATTATATTAATTTCGATATGAATTGATTACATTATATTACATTATAAAATCGTAATGCAGTTATAAAAACTCGTTCCATAATTGTTTAAGTGTGATTTTTGTACAAAATTATATTTTCTTGTTAATTAATTAATTAGGTGTTATGTCTATTGAGTTTTTTAAATCTATGTTATGTCTAGTCAAGTTTTAGTAGCAAATTCTGTATGAATGTTATTACCTACATAAATACATCACTATTTTAATATATGATATATAAGTACAAATAAGTTTTACTTTTTTTACCATTTTTACCTTAATATTGGAAATAAAGAACGGGCCTCTAAATCCGTAAGGACATAGGTGATTTCGTAGAACTGCAATATTTAAACAACTTCCAATATTACAATAGTCAAAAATGTTACTGCAACAAATAAAAATAATTTCATTTAGTGGACATTTAATACAAACACGTTGCTTACCTACGTTACATTTATGACCTTTACATTTTTATGCGATTTCAACATATAAATAGATATTCATTGATTGGCAATAGGTAAATATGAAAAAACATGCCTACCGATGGGATTTTTACCAAGTGAAACCAAAAAGGCGAACTAGCAAGTTACTCTTAAATAATAAATCATTCACAAACGTTTCGTGCCGATAATTTTGTCAGCGAGTGCGTAGAGCTCTTCGACTGTCTGGAAAAGAAAGAAAATCAAGGTTAGCTGAGACTTTTGCTTTGTATGTAGGTATTTTTTTTTCGTGAACAAATACAAAGATCATTAAAAACTCTAAAACAGCGATGCAATCTAAAAATAAACGTAAAACTGGAACAATGCAAGCTAGCTGCACTACTTTCGTACGAAATTTAATTTAATTCAGTTGAATAGTTTTAAAAGTAGACTGGTTTTGGTTACATGAGTGCAATTTAAAAAAAATATTGATTTTCGCACAACTAATATTTTTTTTGCATATGTAGGTCGTAAAGTTGTCCTAACTTAATCAAAAATTTTGACCACTAGTAAACCACCTAATACACAATACAAATATTATTTATTGCACACTGGGACAAATACATAATAAAAAAATACAGGTAAATAAATATATAGGTAGGTAAATAAATAAATAAATAAATAAACAACCGGCGGCATCATTGCTGAATAGCAATTTCTTCCAGGCAATCTTAACACAAGGTTACTCCATTTGTTTTCCATCTCTTTTGTAATTTTATTTAAATGATTACTCACATATCTAGTTGTCATAAAAAAGGCCCGCTTGCTACTAAGAGTATTACAAACTACTGCGGCTTGAAGACCGCTATCAAATGCAAAAAAACCTCAGCTGTCTCCGATGCAATTATTAATTGAAATAAAATTGTGAGACATTTCCATTCAACTAATTAGAGGAATATTTTTCGGTTTTTAGTGTTAGATAAGTAATAGGTGTTGGGGCTTTTTAACCGACTCCAAAAAAGGAGGGATTTTTTTTATATGTATGTTTTGCGATAATTCGTGAATCGATTTTGATGATTCTTTTTTTTGTTGGAAAGAGGGTACGTCAGAAGTGGTTCCATTTAAATTTGAAGAAAATATTTCACCTGGTGGCAAACTAGGGGCTGAATGATTTTTGAGGTCGGTGTTTTTAGTACTGTGTACTGAGATTATTTAACTTTCTAATGGACCTATATTTATTGTAAGCCTATTCAGAGTCGATTAGATTAGTCGATAATCCAACAGAGACATATAAAACCAAAACAAAGATCAAAATTGATTGTCTACGATTCAAGTCAAGGACTAGATTTAATTCAAAGCAGTTCATAATTTAAAGCGGAAAGTACAATGCCAAGGCCCCTGATGCTTTTATTTGCTGAATATCTACTTGAATCCGGAACACAACAATCCATCTTTTTCTTAATAATAATTAGTTTATGATCGGACTACATTTTCGTGGTATAAAAAAAATAACAAAAAAATTACCAAAAAAAATAAAAATATATTTATTTTATATATATAAGCTAGCAACAACCATTACAGGACTAACCTAATGCAATAGTGAAGCCAAAATTATCACTTGTTCAACATTATTAACAACATTAAAAAATATAATTTTAGTACATACAATATAATTTTTGATAAAGTAAAAATTATATTGTATGTACTAAAATTATATTATACCATATTACATTACAAACTTTCATTATTTCATAACATATTGAACTCACACCGAGAACAGGCAAGTAGATTAATTTGCCCATCAATAACGTTCAAAGTCCTCATCGCTCTTATCAGTAGTGTTCAGCAGATTGGTTCCTCCACGAGGAATCGCCAACAACTGAGGCCGGCGCCGGCGCCCTACATACCCATCGGGAACGCACACACATCATTAAATTGGTTTGTAAATGTGTGCGATGTTTTCCTTCTCCAAAAACTCATAGTCAACTTTAAATTAAATTTCACACATAAATTCCAAATAACTGTGAGGTGCATGCGCGGTTTCGAACCCACGACTTTCGCTTGAGAGGTGGTGGTAGATCTTTATTAAGCTACCGTGGTCTTTTTTGTATTTACGCTTATTACATTTAATTTGTTACTCTTACTTTTAAAATTAGGTGATAACAATTTTATGTGAAATCTATCAAAAACGCATTTTATCGTTACCAACCAGTTTATTGAGATGTCCTCAACAATATAAATAGGCAGTCTCTCAGCTATACATTTCTATGAACCCGATTCCATAAAAATATCTTTTATAAACAATATAGCCCAGTAAAATATGAGCATTAGGTTTCTTGTTTTAAAGGGGACATTACAAATACATGTACTTATCATATCAAGCGCTGAGTAACATATATTTATCTTTAAGTTAATGAAATGTGACTGATGTCCATAATGTAACCGGTTAGTTTTAGTTTATAATAAACAAAGACATATTAGTTTGTGTGCTGCTGGTTCTAGTACACGTTCGCGTTGGATTTGACTATCGGTGATCTATTGACCCGTGTCGTTCGTTGATACAAGCGGCATTATTGGTAAGATTAAAATGTTTAATAGAGAGTAAAAGATTTCATCGAAGAAAAACATAATGGGAAATCCAGTTCTCAAAAAAGATTTAAAAAGTCACGAGAGTAATGGCTAGGAAAGTAAGCACATCGAAACCATTGGCCGGTTATTCTCGGACTAGTGTTTTGTTTTGGCAATTTTTATAACATTTCACGATACAATATTCGAATATTAAATAATAATGCACGATAAAAAAATTGAATACTTAAATCATAAAAATTGCCACGGAAATTAGGTAGTGAACACTAGTCCACTAGTCGGAAAATAGCGAAGTAGTAAAATGGTACAAAAATAAACAATAATCGACAATAGCAATCACTGAAGTAGAACCAACATATTCGCAGTCAGTCGTTTAGGAAAACCTTCATGAATATAAAGTACATGTTCAGGTCCCATAAGGAGTGCCTTTAATATTTTATTTACAATAAATGCCGTACCTAATAGACTTGAGTGGACTTAACAATTTTGTATGTATGTATGTAAACACTTTATTGTACAACAAAACAAATTACAAATCTTAACAGAATTTAAAACGTTATTGTACAAAGGCGAGCTTATCCCATAAAGGGATTTCTTACTGCCAACCTTTGAAAAATTGAAAGGAAAGTTGTCTCTTGGGTTGGCAATAAAGTTTTGTTTCCGGAAAAGTAAATAATGTTACACAAAGGCCTTATAAGTCTGTACTTATACTGTTTATAGATATAATACGTATCTAAGTAAGTACAACTTTATGTACTAGAAGAATGCATAAACATGAAAATAGTTTTCGTTTTATTTACAACCCTAGTAGTACCAATCACATGAAAGCTCTCATGAACGAATGGATTAATAACATAGACCTGCACTATTTTCTTAGCCCTGGCATTGATTGAACGACCTTTGCCTTCGATATCGTTTGATCAGTTTGTCTGCAATGTCTTGAAATTGTATAGTTCTATCAACGACTTTTCAGAGTTCATATAAAACTAATAAAAATGCTTAAGGCAGCTTCTCACGGCCCATTTTTCCACGGGTCGCACCGCTAAAGGTCGCGCCAACACCGTTGGAGGCGGGGTGCCTGATCGCGCGCGTCGTGGCACGTGGTCGCCTGTGGCGGCTTGTTTGGATCCGCCGAGTGTCGGTAACTTCAGAACCCATAGTATGAATACGTAAAACAAACTACTCATGTTCAATTCATTAAAATCTTAACGATTTACCTTGACCAGCGCTTGTTGAATAATCATCCACCAGCGTCGTTTCTTTAGCTTTTTTTTAGTACGTTGTAACCATTGCAATATATAAAAGTGGCCGCAAAAATAGCTATGCGTTTTTCATATGAAAGTTCCGAACGGTAGCTCGAAGCAGCTCTCGATACACACCCGAAGACTCTCCACCACGCGCGCGCTTGGGCGGCGGCCCTCTTCTCAGGGCACGTAGGTAGCGCGTGATGGCGCGTGGTGGCGCGTTGAAAAACGAGCCGTAGGAAGCCGCCATTATAAGATTTTCCCGATGACATTAGTTATATAACTTTCTTGTATCTTTCTTTCATCACAGTACTACAAAACCTCGTGGTGTAGCATTTCGTTCAGGATTGATGCAATATTACCTTCACTATCAATAACTTAGTAAAACATAACTAAGCGTGTGTTCATGATGCTGAATACAGTTTAAACGCGCCACAAAAATCGAGTGCATCGTGATTAATTGGTGCTATTCAAATAAAGTCATAGGTCAGATGTAACTAACTTCCAACCGTCTGTAACCGGTTTTTGTCCGATCGCTATCTTACCGTGTATATAATTTGTAATATGGTAAGAGACTAATAAGTTTAAAAGGTGATAGGAACTATTGATAGGAAGACCCAGTTATGTCACTTCTAAGTTATGTAGAAAATGGCGCATACCGCGTTTTAGAATATATATTTATTGTAATTGTGTAAATTAATTAAATACACAATGAAACAAGTCTCGACTTTACATGAATATTTAAATTGGAAATAAGCTACACTTAACTCTGTAGGTGAGAGGTAAAGAACATTAAAGGCCAAATATTAACTTTTACCACAGAGGGTTTTAAAGAGAATGAGGCTCTTAACTAGACATTTAAAATCAATGTTAAGGTCAAAAAACAACGGTTCCCATTGCGTAATTTTTATTTATTTTATTCACTTATTTAAACTTAATTGCACACAAAACAATACAAAAGGCGGACTTAATGCCATTTGGCATTCTCTACCAGTCATCCGGAGAGCTGGGTTCAAAATAATTAACAGGGGTGCATAACATGATAATTAAAACAGATAGGAAGAAGTGTGTAAATAATTGCTTTTATAATTATTTTTAGCATTCTAAAGCAATTAAATTTTTTATTGAATTGATATTCAATTCTTTTTTGTGAAATTTCTCGACAAGTTTGTTATAATTATTAATACAAAGATCGAACACTTAGAAAAAATACCTTTGATCCGGCCGGATTCGAAGCGACGTCTCCTATCAAAGTAATGTGGCTAAAACAATGTTTGCGAAAACATTTAAATTCCAAAATATGGACTTAAGGTCCTTTACCCCTCACGCAAAGATTAAGTAAGGCATTAATTATGTATGAAATATTTAGCTATAATTTGAATATCATGTGACAAATAAATAAATAAATGATACAAACCGTTAGATTTTTAAGATTCTTGATATCATTAGTTTCGTACTTGATTGTGGCGTACATTTCGTCGGTGAAGCGCACACCCTTTTCGATATCAGCCTGCTTTTGATCCTCAATCTCCTGTCGGCACCTTTCCAACAGCTGTTCCGACGTCAATTTCTCTCCTTCTTCTTGTTCCTCAACAACGTTTTCGTCTTCCGTGAACTGAGGAGATATAACACCTTAATATGTTTTCTAATGTTGGCTCTAGATTCGTAATAGTACAAACAGTATAAGACAAACTTAACTAATAAGTAACTAAAACATTTTTAGTTTTTTATTCGTCTTGATTCCTTTGCCTAATAAATTAAGAGTAAGCAACATCAATTTAACAGCATTTTATAGGTATAGAAAGAGTTTGCTTTAGTTCTGTTTCTACGTGTTGTTCTGGCAACCAAATTTAGGAAGTAAACTCTAGTAAGTAACTTTAGTGAAATGAACTGAATATTTAAAACAAAAAATCAAGTAATATTATCCTTAATTATTACCTGTTCAACTTTTTGAGAAGTCTTCAATTTTCTATAATAAGCATCGGCTCGCTTCTTTGACGCCTTGGCGACTTCTTTATTGACCATTCTCCAAAAAACGAAGACTGGATGGTGATATAGTTCTGGAGGACATTCTTGCAATGGTGTTTTTCCGATTAGAATAAGACGTTTTAGTCTTTCCATTTCATCCATCTGCGAACAAAATGGTTGTGTTTCGTTTATTTACATAGATTTAATCTTCGAATATACGTTACTATACAAGTAATTTACTTATTTTATGTAGGCTGCAGTAACTATTACTTTGAATGAAATAGTATTTATTTCAGAAAAAACTTAAGAAAAATATAAGTTACATAAGGATTCACAAAATAATTTGCAGTAAGTAAAGGGGGAAAATAACAATTAGAGCAAAATCGTTTATCAGCTGCAAGAATTCCAGTTGATAATTGGTTTCTCCGTAATTTGATTTCAGACTAAGTAATTAAGTACTGACTTTTAAGCGGCAGTTTCGACCATTTATTGCATTCACCAAATTTCGTACATGTGTAGGTACTTTCGCTACGTTTACATGGCCATATTTTGCTGAACAAAGGCATGAGAATTTAAATTATTAACGTTTATATTAAGTAAATTACACGTATAGTGGTAATTAAATTAGTATCTTTAACATGGAATCAGTAAAATTTTATTGAAATGAAACAAAATGCATTTATTTTTAGATTTGACCAAGAGAAAACAGCCTGAAAAATTAAAAATTGTAACAGTTAACATTGATTTTGTAACATTATTAGTTAAATGAAAGTTTACTAATAAAAAACTTTTTCAACTAAAGCGTATGAAATTTACAAGAACGCATCGCCAATCTCGAACTACTTGACAAACCTGTATTAGTAGAAAATTAAAACAAATCAATGAAAAAAATTACAGTCGAGTAATTTTTTAAAATAAAGAAATCAAAATAGCCTCCCAGATTTTTGAAGGAACAGTGCATTTTTAGGGATTTTAATATACAGTTATTTTTAACTTATCAAGATTTCAATCAATACGATGTAATTTTAGACAAAATTAGATATGTACTTAAGTGTTAGGCAATTTTAATACTTGTAATTTAAAACACTGCTCACGTAAGATAAAATTGCATATTTATGAATTATAAAGTTAGATACTTACAACCCTCTCAGAAATACGTTTATTGAGGTTCTCCTCAATAACTTCGCGGATTCTGTCCTCCAGATCATTCATGTACGATTTATCCGTCAGCCGTACTAGGTTGGTGCCCATGTGTTTTTCCAGTCTGGCGCGGACATGCGGGTGCGCGAAACTGCATCATACAAAAAAAATACGGTTTCATATCAATTGCATTTATAGAACAGACCTATTAATTATGCATATCAAAGTTGTCCTATCTACACACTCTTGTACTATCTCTGTACAATTGTAGGTTAGGACTCGTCTGCTCTCGTCAGAGGTTTAGCCAGGACTGCCTTTGTCGTCTTTTGTCCAAATGCAAGTTGGTTTAATTTTGAATTCCCGCCAGTCTAGTCAGTCTATTTTTTGGCCGGTCTTTGTGGTCATCCATGGAGACTGGAGATTTGCTGCGATAACACTGTTACATTGGTACACATGACGAAGGTTTCAAGATCCTTTTCGTTTGTTATACCATAATGATACTAACACAAGGACAAATGTGATACACATGTTTAACTTATTGTAAAGAAAATTTATAGAAGAAAATAGCTATAATAGGTACTACTTACGTTACTCTGGAATTAAGAACGATTTCTTCATTAAAAATAAAGACATCGAATAGGTGAAATTACCTTGGCAACTGAACAATTTTATATGTTACTTAACAAAAACCACGGTAACATTTGTGTACAAACAATGTAACATATTTCACAAAAAATATACATATCTTACCGCGCAGAAATTCGTTATTATCCCGTTGTCTTTTAAATACTAAGTAGAGCCAGACGGCCTATCTGTCGGCGCCGTAGACTTCCAGTACTTTTGATGCTAGGTCTTGTGTCATAGTTGAGACCTTACCGTGCCATACGATGGGGCTGGCACGGTGTGGCACGGCCTCCAACACCACGTATGAAATTGCGTGTAAGGTGGTTTTCACACCAGTAACAGGTTTTTCATGTACGCCGCAAATTCCTGATTATCCGCAGAAGTCGATAGTCGAACATAGCATTTAACACTTTGGTAATTCATTAATTAATGAACTGAGATCATTCTTCCAAGCTTGCCTATGAATGTAAGCAAGTAAATTTTTATGTAAATATTATACCTGTATTGTTTACCCAAAAAAAATCTTACACTTCGTTTAATAATTTCAACAAAATCAGGACCAACGTTCATCTTTTCCTCAAATAATAGTTTTCTTGGTATCTCATAATCTTCGTAATGATAACTTTTTATTATATATTGGATAACACTTCATATAAAACAGCTTACGGTTAAAAGATTGATTTTACTATCAGAGTAGTTGAGTTTTCCCCACCAACAAGTGTACTTACAGCATTATCTTTCGTGACTTTTGAATGTTACGACGAACGTTGTACGCGATTTGGTAACTTGGTAAAATTTTCGCCATTAATACCGCAAATGGGCATAATAAAATCGAACAATATTGTAGACGATAACCTGTCGAGACAGGTGTCTAATTACTGATGGTTTTATCACCTCTACGCAGTTGCACACATGTTCACGTTTGACTTGTTTAATCGTTACAAAGTTCCCATGGTGAAAGAATGTAGATTCGACGCCAGGGATTGTTTTTAATAATAGTTGGTGCAAATTCACTATTCTGGTACGCTGAAGTAATTCAGAACGAATTTCGTGACGGAATTCTACTAACAGTACTATCGGAGTTCCTTCACGAAACTTTTTGAAAGACTGAAGCAATTTTCTACAACGCCCCGTTTGAATGGCATAATGAGTTTCGGGTTTACAAGTTTATAGTAAAATAAGGCTATCATCCCATCTTCATTCTTTTTGGAAAATTAATAAAATATCATTTAAGAAGTTTATAGTCAATCTACCCGATGATGAAAGCACTGAAAATACTAATACAAACAAAAATTAAATAGTACTAATTATTTGCTATTAGGATGTTGAAACTTCGTGTTTCGACATAGGCAAAATGACTGTATGATTATGATATAAATTTATATGTGATCATCAAAGAGCTCAAAATATTAATAGAAAGTAATAGCATTTCGACAGTATTAACTTATTTAGTAGTAGGTAGACAAATTTAGGATACTCCTACTAGCATCCCGACGATGCTAATAGGAGTTTCCTAAATTTATCTCATTTATCCTAAAATATTAAACCTCGTAACCTCCATTAATGTAAACTTTTAGTAGGCACAAAAAACAGAATTACTAGAGAAAAATAAAAGATAATCTGTGATTTTACCATTATTATTTTATAACTAAAAGAAGGTGTACAAATTATACGAATATTTTAAGCTTTATTTGCCTTAAAATTTATTTTAAGATTTTATTTAATAATTGTAAAAAAGGGGTTTTATTTAGAAATGGAGTTACGGAGTTTTCAAATTTAGCCGACGAATCTACTGAGACCATTTAAATCATTGTCTGGTTTGCAATAGTTAGAAGACACGAAGTGTCTACAGGGCGGTGAAAATTCAGCGTCGAACCATAGTCAGTATGAATCCATGGTAAGAAGGGTGTTGTTATGTGAAAGTATTTTGTTAATACATAAGCAAATGTTTAGTAGTGAAAATACACATAATAATAAAAATATAAGATTGCACGTGTCATTGAAAGAAATCTCTTATCATTTAAAATAAATTTATTGTAGCTATCACTACATTTTTCACAAGCTATGCACATTGAAATTTAAATAAAAAGCCACACCAGGCCACAGTATAAAAAAAATGTTTTGCCTTTTTTCTTTTGTTTAGCTTTTTATGGAAATTAGCTGTACAATGTTATTCTCTGCGTTTAAGATGAAAAATAATTTCAACACAGTAGATACAGATACATATATGTATATATTTTGTCTTAGAACTTTAGCCGAACCTATGTTTGCGATAACAAAATATATGCATTAGAAGTTATTGCATAATAAAATATTGACACGTGACCTACATGCCAATATCATTTTAATCACACGAAACACAAGTGTCTAAATTGCGCATGATGATACGTTTATCGTCTCGTCACAATGTTAATATCTTAAATATGAATTACTTGCTATAGCTTCACGGATGGCAACAAAGTGACCTGAAGGTATAATTAACCAAATCTATATATCCAAAGTGGTAAATTCTATATACGTATATCATGCACATTTGACAAAAATCAATATTATGCTAACGAATTTCAGATATATTTAAAATTGAAACTGAATGATATGCCTTGGATTTATTGACATCAAGGACCTGCTAGACCCAGTTACAGCTGGGTATGCAGATGACAGCACTGTTACAGAGACACATCTATCCAAACCAAAAGATAGCAGGGTAGCCATCCCTTCGTTAAGAGAGGCCTTAATGGACCGGACAAACTTGACCGTCTAGTCTCGTCTCTCAATGGGGAGATGATAATCTGGTCAATATCCGCAAGTACGAATCAATCCGATTTGACTCCTACTTTACGAGATATATCTGTCCCTGTTACTAACATCCTGGAGCTTCTTGGCATAACGTAGACCTTAACCTTGGCGCTAATATTGAGTGACATGACAAACTGCAGCCAAAAAGCTAGGCATCCTTAATAAAGTAAAGCGATATTGCATGGAGTATTGCAGTTACCTGTGGAATGGCTCAATGAAATATAACACCGCAAAGTTGCCTGTCTGTCGGTTTTCTTCAGAATATGCTTTTGTGAGTATGCCAATAGGCTCATTCCGCTCGCCCCATTTTACCGTCAGACACCCACACGTATGGCGGGATATCAACCATAGTTGGTCGAAATTACCTTCAAGCGTACTAATCGCCTTTCGTCATATTTCATTATGAGCACAGTCCAGGAATGAAATTTTCTGTCTGCGATGCTTCTAAACACCTACAATTCGACATTTCTTAAGGTGCGACTGAATAGGCATCTTCAGGGTGAGCTCCTTGCGTCGTATAACCTACCTTTGCTCCAGGGCTAGGCAGTGGTCCAGAGCAAGTCCCAAGTTGATTTTCGTGAAATTTGAATATGGAGGCAAATGAACCATAAATGGTTCATTTGCCTGCTTCCGTGGCCGAACGGTTATCATGCTGCACTGAGAGAAATAAATATATTATCTCTGAGTTTGGGTGTAATTTGTAGTTGTCTTTGTGTGTGTCCTTCGTACCCGCGATACAAAGTGTCTCTAGTGCAGGGCTATGAGTGAATGCGTTATTAAAAAAAATATCCGTTTAAATAATTTTGACGACGACTATATGTATACATTAGTTCATGCGGCCAGACTGTGGAACGTATTTATTAATACTGTTTATAATATTTTATAGTAGTGGCACAGACCAAATATAAAAATTCAGACACATATACCACTACGTCACTATTTCTACCTCCTCGTTGGCGTCGCGTCGCACTTCGCAGAGCAAACGGACCACATTTGATACCCTGTTTACATTTTCAGAAGGGTGAGCCAAGTCTCCAACTCATGTTACAGTACAACTTTAAAAAATAATAATTGCAGTTATTTCCTTAACACGTTTAGCGCCAAGGGCCTCCGAGGCTCTAAAATCGTGGGAACCATATTTTTTTTTTACTTATATTGTTTCTGTTGGTATTAATTGAATGTGTGGAATTAATATTATGAAGTAAATACTGGCCTGGGAGCTTTTTCATAGATTTAGTTAAATGTAGCTAAAATTTAATAAATATAAACTAAATAATTAATGAGTACATCAAAATAATAATTTATAAGTAAAGTTTATTGTACTAAATTTGATCTTGATTCAATACATTAATTGAGTAATTACAAAAAAGTAATTGAAACTACATATTAATTTTTTTTCTATATAGAACCATAACTTCAAAACTATCACAGATATTTATATCCCAAAAACACTGAGCGATTCGAGAGGGCTTTCAAACGCTCGTACAAAATATTCGAAACTATGAATACACTGAGATATGTGGGCCTAAAGAGCAAGCCTTACCTGTGTATAGCCAGGACACACGGGCGTGGGACAAAAACATTGGGTATATATCACAGACATATATCTAGATAGACGCCGCAAGTACAGCAATTTGTATGGAAACCAAGTGTGCCACACATTTTTTTGTACCCACTATGACGTCACAATAACTATTTAGTGATGGAAACCTCCTTCCGCCCGCTCTAAATCGCTTGATTGAACGGAATACACGTATGCCATTAAATTAATCTATTCTAAATAGAATAATTTTTGTTCAAGTATGTAAGTAAGTATGTTGATTACAAGTAGTCGTAACATTAATATAGTAGAAAAATACTAGAATAAGATAGTTAAGTCTTTTATTTTACTTGTTTTTAAAATATGTTGATTACTTAAAAAAATTAAGACTTTGCTTTTTAATCGACTTCAAATATTAAAATTATTGTCCTTCCAATAAAATGAGCTTATTATATAAGATCTTTTTGTAATAGCAGATCTTTATCGAGTAACTTAAATAATGAAAACGCACGTCATCATATGAACTTGCGACTCCCTTAATTAATTGTACTACATGGTTTTCTGTTGGTAATTGATCAAATTAATGAATGGCAAGACAAATGAAAATGTTACTGCTGACAAAATATGGTATAATCTTATTAACCAGAAGAGGTTTACTTAATGAAGGCGTCGTGTGAAATTTTCGTGATTTGTTTATTATTTGTCAGATTTGTAACTCTGCTACTCTGCATATTTGAATAGCATCTTAGGTGGGATAAACTAGACCACGTTCGTCCTCGAAAGCAACGAACTCATACGTATGACCAAATCCAGGTTTTTGTAAAGACAGCGCACTGTTAATTCTTTGCATTATATATTTTTTTGTATTACTCGTACTAGATATCGGCGATGTATGTAATTATTTGCTCACTATATTCGGACATTGGAGGCAATGTGCTGCAAAAATTATCGAAATTACAGATACTACTAATAATAGATACTACAAAACTGAAAAAAAAATGAAACATTACTTAACAATATAACAAAAGACTATAGAATATTTTTATAATATTGCTAAAGTCATAATAATTTTCGTCCCTTTGTTTTCAAAATCGATCAGAATTGAGAACAGTGTTGCCTAACGTATACACATCGAATATATAACCAGAAATAGAGACGAATAAGGGCCATATATTCCTGGTAACACATTAGTGATACAACTCTTAAAAATATCAACTCTCGTTTGCACTGAAATATAAACAGGCCAACTACTGACCTGTGTGAACGTCTCCGTATATTCCAAAAAATATTCTGTATTTATTGTAATAAAGACAATATCTCTAACAATGCCGTGCTGTTCTATTCGGTGGTGTGGGAAAAACAGCATAATATCTAATTACAAAACAAAGGGAATCACATTTCATCGGCAATAAAATATGAAATATGTAATTTTTCTATATTCGTCCGTTATAGCTCAAGTTAAACTGGTCGATTTGCAGTGAAAACACTCATCAATTGTTTCAAATCATTTATGTATCTTGCTTCCACCTAATGCAACTCTCATTACGTCATCTTATTCTATTCATTGGGAACGCGTTGTTAGTGTTGCACTGAAAAAAATATTATTATGTATCGTTATTTGCAAGTATAATTATTACTGTATAATGATTTATTTAAACAATCGGTAAAGTAAAAAATCTACATCTAACGTCGTCGTAGTTAAGTATTGAGCCATGAGTATAATGCACCGATTTTATACGTATTTCAGATTATGCACAAGAAAAAGATTATGCACTAACTATTACGTGATAGATTGTCGTTCGTTTTTATCGCTCAGGAAAATTGTTTTTGTTTAAGAGTATATTTTTATATATATATTTAACTTCTTACGGCTGTGTGGTACTGGCTTAGTATAATACCACCTCATATCTTTCCATGGATGTCTTCTCAACTAACATACTGCGATAACCTATTCACCTTGCAAGTGTGGTGATTGTGCCAAGTCCCCGAGGAGTCCAGACTGTTTATGGGTTTTGGGGAGACCTATGGGCACTGTCAGTTTTGTGTACTGTCAGTCGTTTTGTTTAAAATACGTGGGTACCGAAAAAACTCTGTATTTTTGTATTGTTTTTAAAGATTTCCTAAGGATCCGGGCCTGAAGGAAAAATGGATTGCTTCCACGAAAAGGGAAAACTGACTTCCAAGCAATTACAGCGTCGTTTGCTTTCGGAATTTCTCAGAGGACTGTTTATATACAAAGAACATTCGCCGCCACTTATTTGATACCGCAATTCCTACACGGCATATGCCTGTAGTAGTAAGTGATATACGTAATCCGTCTAATTTAACTTTATGAAACTTATATTATGTATAGACTCGACTTTTTTCCCCTTCAGAGTAACATAAGTTCTGAACGCGCCAGTAAATGCAAGTCCGATACCATCATCATCTCAAAATGAACTTTTACCAACTACACCTAGGGCAACTAAGCGAAAAGCTACCGATCCTAAAACTCTTACATAGTTTAATTCTCGGACCAAAAAACGTTTTTACAGGCGTGTTTTAGAGTTGACAAGTCAGGTTAAGCATAAAAATAAGACAATGAAGGCACTACAAGAGAAAGTACGTTACTATAATAAGAGGATGGTATCTTTAAAATTTATAATAAAAGAAGAGGTAAAAAAAAATATAAAAGCGAAAGACGGCAACACTTTAAAGAAAACTGGTGTACTTAATGAAGAAATCGTACAAGGTCAATATCTAAAACACAGAACAGGGAAAATTGTAAAAAATTAAATATTTGCCGCAATTGAGGAGTTTCGCTCTTACGTTGAATTTTAATTCGACAAAAGCGTACAAATATGTAAGAAATACATTAAGTACTTGCTCACTCGGAATGACTATGGATTCTAACAATACTACACAATTCGAAATCCTTAAAAGCACACGTAATGGTTATTTATAATGCCATATCGTCGCCTTACTTTCTCAAACTCGTATCTTAAAAAAATAAAGTAACTGAAATGCAAAAAATGCTTTGTATATACATATTTGCAGGATGATTACACATCAAATTTCCTTCATATTCACACACTGCCTTTTACCTATTCTTAAAGTAATGCATCCAAATTAACATCCTTGATAAGAAATTTAAAATAAATAGAAATTCTTGCCATCTCCTGAATAATCACTCTTTATAAGATAAGTGTTTGAGAAAGTAAAGCGTCGATGTATTAATAATAAGTCCATAATGTAAATTACTTATTTATAGGATAACGTTGTAAGAGAGAAATAAAGATTATTATTATTATTATTATTATTATAGATTATCGATTTCGATAATATAATATTTGCTTGCCCATCACTAATGTATATTTCGAATTCGGGCTGGCCTATCGGAGCGCAGTTGTCACCAGTTGTCATTTGGCAGAATAGTTTTCAAACAAATTAAATGACATTTCGTCTCTATTTCTGGTTATATACTCGATGCGTATCACTAAATGTTAAATTTGGCCAAAGAATGCATTATACAAAAGTGCGTTCGTTCCATTAACAAAGGATCACAAACATATCGCACCAAGTAAAAGCCGCAATGTATTACAAATCATGAAGCGTACACTCGGTTGCATATTTATTTTCTCGAAATTTTTACAAAACCAAAATAATTGTTTTTAAAATAAATTACGCACCTACTGATTACAAAATCACTTGCCGGTGGAAGGAAACGTCCTTGTTTACCCGTTAACGAAGTGTAACAGCGGCAACTATGTAAGTGAATTTCACTTACTTTGGGCACGCGAAGTACGTAATCTTGCGGCGTCTATCTAGATAATGCCTGTGGTGAATATCAAGGTAAACACATGACGCTGAACGTGTTAATACGACCAAAAAATCGTTAGTAGATATGTCGTTTAAACACAAAAACTTAATTAGGCTATCTCATGGGTAGGTATACGTTCAATTAACAGAAAATAAACAAAGCGTAAAATGTAACTCATCCTTGGCGAACGGAGTGTGTACGTGTACGTGATTGACGTCACACATTAAACAGACGCGTCTAATCGACTGAGCGGGGTTAGTTGTGTTGCGGTGTTGTGTGCAGACGCGAAAGGGTCCTTTAACGGGTAATCAGGAAGAGAGAGAAAAATATTTCTATCATGGTTATCGTGTGTCCAGCACGCCAGTAAATATTACTTCAAATTGATACTATTTCAGTGCTCCTGAAGTTATGAAACAATAATTAACTGCCTTTTGTAGGAAATGGGTACAGATATTGTGCACCTTTCTCTACTAATGTTTAATTATTTGTGGTTATAAATTTTAAAACGGAATAATTTACTGAACTATTTGAAGCGGCTCAATAAATACATCATACGAACTCAGCAACTCGTAAAGCTGTCGGTAATAAAACAAAAAGCCGATATTTTTATTAGCAAACAACTTATTACAGCACGGATTCTAAAATATTTGCGCTTTCGCTATCGTTTCGGATGTTGCAATATCTAAAGACAAATAGTTCTTTTACATTGTAACAGTCTATCTCTATTTCTAAGCATTGTGCTGAGCAATACATCCTGTTAATTTAATGTCATTACTTTGCACGGAGTACCCCACAGCTATGGGACGCGAAGGGAAAGTACTTTAAATATTGTAGATAGGATATTTTGCTTCTAGACACATTAATTTATTTTGAATAGTACGTACTGCATTCAAAGATTTTAAAAAAGATGCTTGTCTTATCTCTAATCGAACCGACTAAATGTCGAATAAAAACAGTGTGTATTTAGACATTTTTTCTTGTTCTGTTACGTCTTTTAAAATTTCAT
>NW_020653337.1:11492634-11615690 GCF_003589595.1 Hyposmocoma kahamanoa
TATACCTTATTAAATAAAATAAAATAAAATAAATAAAATAAGTATTTTTATGATGCCGTTCGAAGGGGTGTATTACAAGTAACATAGTATCTGAATTTGAAGGAAAAACGTTCAGCCTATACATTTAAAAAAATACAAACTTCAACCTAACAATGTATCTACGGTATTTGAATATAATCTATCAAACGTTCAAATGTGATCCATCTTTTTGTATGCAAATTCTTTTCAGTTTTTTTATAAGTTCGCTGCCTGTAGATTTCCTTATGTTGTTACGATGGATATTCGAACTAATACGTTTCAATTACTTTTTTTATGATAATAAGTAATGGAACGTGCGCCTGATGGTAAGCGACTCGCCTGTCAATGACAGTTGCAGTGCCACTCAGAGTTTTAAATCGCAAAGATCTGAGGGGCACTGCCACTCCGCCCCTCACTCTGAGACATAAGTTGACAAGTTCACACTTACTCTTCAAAACCGGAACGCAGTAATGCTCACATTACTACTTGGCGGCACAAATAGGTAAGGTGGTAGTACTTCCCCGGGCGAACATTTTCAAAAGGAGCTCTACTGCTACTACTATCTACTCTTTGGAACATGATAAAACGTATAGAAAGGACCCCATCGCTCCAATGTATAGTTTCACTGATATTAAGAGTCGTATTCTAGAACTCTACTGTTCATAATATATATATATATAATGCTCAAGTCAGGATTGCACTGGAAATACAAGCACTGGAAATACGACCCTAATGGCAGGAACTTGAGTATGATTTCGAGTGCTTTAAACCATACTCCATGTATAATAAATCTTTCACGTATCCCCAAGAAAGTACGACACAATTTAACAAGAAAGTTAAACACATTATAATTCATTTTCCAAAATTAAATGTAAAATTTCATAGCGTTCCTTTAATTTAAGACACGATGTTACTTAAAATTTACTACATAAAAGTAGCTACAGGATGTTTTTTTCACATTAAAATTTGGTCAGTTCGATTCCTTGACGAGGCAAACAACTTAGTAAAAGTCTTTGGATTCAGTATTACTACTTTCAAAATACAACAACGTCTCCATGAAGCAAAATATACAACATTTAAAGTATTTCACTCTGTGTCCCATAGCCATGAGACGCCCAGTATGCTTTAAGTATACACCACAAACTAAAACAAGTGTACTGCGTAATTGATCAGGGCGTTTTAAGTGTTTTAAAATATTTCATAGACATTATGTTTAACAAAGGAAAATGCTCTTTTTATCAAATTGAAATTTTCTTTCAGGCGTCGTCATTATCGTGTAAAAATTTAAAGTTCAGTTGTCCTTACTGAATTGCTATTTAAAACTGGATGGTTGCTATTTATAGAATATAGTTCGTCATCTGTTAAAGTCAGCACGTCATCTCAGATTATAGACAAGGACGCAATACTTGCCTCTCATGATCGATGTAACAACTCTGATTCTCAATAACAAAACGTAATGAAAACTATCAATCAATAAATTATAGCAACATTTCTATGAAATTTCCAAGAATGATTAAAAGAGAAAACATGTTTTTTGTTAGCAAAGTGTATATATATATATATATATGTATGTATGTATATATATAGCATATCAAGTACGTTATGTAACAATTAATAATAATAATTAATAATAATTTTATCTTATTCTATCATCATAAACGTACATGATCCATATGTGAAATTTGTAGGTTCTTATATTTCGGGGTAAAAATAAAATTTCATACTATAAAATTTACAAAACGAGTGAAGAACGTGAAAATATCTAAACATGTTACTTGATAACCTAACTGTGTATACGCAAAAGAAGTTTTTTTTCTCGAATAACTAAATTTTGAGTACACAGACAGAATGAGCATGACAATTGAACCCAACTACATACACAACGTTTAATAAAATTGACTTTTGCACCCTTTCTTCGTAGAAGTATCGATATATTTCATACGTGGCATATATTATGTAGGTAATAGAATTTTATCGTGCTCGAACCAATTTCCAAGGAGAGGTCACGCACCTCGTACGATGCATAAAATTATTAAATATAAAGTTGTCACATCGGGTGTAAGCAAAAGTTTAGTTTGCTAGGTAATAAAATTTGTAAGGCGAATAATAAAATAAAACGATCATCTGATCATGGATTGACTATCGATCATTTCAAGCATAAAAAGTTTACACATTTTTTAGAGTTCTGTTTTGCGTGGAGCATAATATTATCTGCCCTCATTTGAACAACACTTTTATTAAGCAGATTACGCAGTAGCAAATATAGATGTTTTAGTACTTGAATGTTATTATAAGAGTATATCTATGAGATGCCAACTTGACCTATTTCATATCAAATATGATATTGATATAAGACACTGGGTGACGCAAAAACTTGTTATTAAGTGTTGCTCGATTGGCAAATAATTAGCATGAAATTGTAGATAGGTGTGGCAAAGAGTAATTATAAACATTAAACATTTATTTCGAGTGATAAGAGTGGTATTACGTACTTTGGTGTTAGCGTAATAGTACATAGTAATATAATTGATATACATAATAATATATACAATATAATAATATAATTGAATACACTGATACGAATGATGCAAAGTTATCTCTAGCAACACTTTGGTCCTAAACAAAAGCATCTGTTTGTGGAGTAAACTATAGACACAAACTTTCAAAGAGATTAACGATCTGTTCGGATAAAAGAAAGAGTGTTGTAAAAGCTTTGCTTTTAGGGAATATTGATGAATAAAATTGAAAATTAGAAGTTGGAATGGACTGCTCGACTATGTATCGTTTTCTGTCCTTATATAGTTTTTAGTTTAGTTTAGTTTTTAATAGCAGTTTCAACTAAGACAATAGTCAGAATTATTAGAAAAGTTTTTATTGGACTCGAAGTGAAAAAAAGTTTTTTTTAACGTACACACTCATACCCGCACTAGGGAATCCCTGTATCGCGAGTGCCGCGGATACCACATAGACAAACACAAATTACAACCAAACTCACGGGAGAAATAAATGTAGCTTAGGCCATACATAATATTTCTTCCAGCTCAGGAATCGAACCCGGGATCTCTGCGTGGCCAAGCAGCATGGCAACCGTTAGGCCGCAGAGGTTTCTAAGCAATTTCTCATTCATGAATATAATAGGGAGCTACTTAGGTGTAACGTGCAAAAACGTAAGTTACTTTAGGGGTTGTGCAAATTGTTTGGTTAAAATAAGCACCTGGCAGCAGAAGTCCTTCTAGAGGGAAGATCAAGTGTGGGGAGGATATCGTCAGCATCTGCAGTTGAGCGTCTGCGTCGCCCACGATCTGCCAACAGTTCTATGGTCGTCCAGAAGGAGCCCTCAGATGCACTCGACTCGGACCGTTGCATAGTACTAATGGTGAGGTACTAATGGTGAGAACTGTGCATGTTGCTTCCCCTGCGTTCCAAGGTGCAATGACTGTTGCCACCATTTTCGCTGCCCTGTAGAGCCACCCCCCCAATGTGCACACCCCACGTTCTCTACACGCGAACATTAATCTCTTACCCTGACACCTTTCAACTTTAATTCCCACCTCAATTCAAAAGATTATCGACAAAACGCGAAACTTATTATCTTTGAATGGTGAGTGGTTTGATTTTAATTATACACTAATTGTTGGTAAAGCCACAAGGTTGATGTGAGGTCCTGAACTTCAAGGTAGCGCGTGATTCACTTGAAATTCCATGTAAATACTCAAAGGGTGTTTAAAAGTAACTGTTTAACTTTTGGAGTGTATAGTGAACGGTGTATGTTTGGTATTCTGCGTATAAGAGCCACAGGTTGGCACTCCGCGCCAGTACCCCGCCCGTCTTGAGACTCCCGGCGCATCAACGGGTGACCCGGATGGCGCCAACGTCGCGGTCGCGACCGGGTCGCCGGATGCTTTCCTCGTCCTTCGCAGTTTTGCAAATAATTATGTGTCATTGAAAAAATGCGCGATAGTTCCATTACACTGTCTCGTAACTAGGACAGGGTTGGGACGCAAAATGTTAAAACGAAAATGATTTACATTTAATTTACATAGTGAATATTTTGAATATTTTGTTTAAGTTTAAGTGAATATTTTGGACAATTACGTAGTTTAATGTTTTTTGAGGTTCGGTTTCGGGAATAGGCCTTAATTCAGATCGTTTGTTTCAAGCATGTTTTTAAGAAATAATTTCTTACTAATTATGTCTGTGTCTGTCTATATCTATAATACTGTCTATGTCTGTCAGAACAAATACAATGTTGTTTGTCTTATAGTAAATGTTTTTATTTCAAGGTCGTGTCATATCAGAAGACAGATGGAATTATATAATAGGTGGTGGAAACGTGTGAATATTTTGTAATAAATCACGCGAATTGTTTGGAAAATGCAAAGCGAAAACGAATTGTTTATTTGACGATAGATTATTATGGTAGATATTTATTTAGTTAGTTGTATGCGATTGCCTAGTAATTAAGTTATTTTATGAAATACATCTTTTAGCAGTTAATATTTCTTTACGAGTGAGCTCAGCCTCAGTGTAAATAAATTAGATCTCGCTTACGCATATTGTATAACTTTGGCCTGCCACCATCGCGGCAAATTGGCAGGCAGTTGGAATCTTTTCATTTTCTTGTGCCCAATCTCTCCTTCACCGACTTCATCTTCGCCTTCCACCTGTTATGTCATATGATTTAAATAAATAACTCTGCTCCAATTGAAGCTAAGCTTTCCGTATAAAGTGTACTTCGCGTGGGGAGTAAAAGTAAAGTTATTGTAACAGTAACATTAAAGGAAATTACCAAGAACACAGATCAGTACCCGTAGTACAGTACTGTATACATATATATTATATATATATATATATATATATTCTTTAAACTGCTACTGTAAAGCAGTTGTTGTATTTTGCAGTTGGCCTACAACCTCTTTCGCCTGGCGCCCGGGACGGCAAGGGATTTTTAGGTGATAAATATACCTTAACACTACGACATTATAGTTGCAATTTGAATGATATTAGTCGTAGCTACGAAATAAAGCTGCGGTATGCTTAGGGATGCCTGCTTCGGCAGCTTTGGGAAGACTTCGGCAGCTTTCGGGATGCTTCGGATGCAGAGCGAGGGGAGGCACTTACGGCAAGACTGATCTGAAGAGAAATTAGGTGCAAGCACAATGTCGCGATGGAATGCTTCCGCATGCCTAAGGACGCTCAAGCATGCTTAAGAATGCTGCGTCGTACCTAGGGATACCGCGGCATCATTGCCATCAGTGTGTGCTTGTATGCAGGGATATCGAAGGATTCCCTGCCGAGCCACCCGTCAGTGTGCCTTAGTGTGCACGTGACAATATTATGTTCAGATTGTTAAGTGTACCTATTTGTTTCATATTGTTTATGCTTTACATGAACCATGTAAATGTTACACGTGTTACACTTAGCACAAGAACAGAATGATATACTTACTGCGATTTTAACTGATCGTTTGTCTTTATTGTCATCATTTTCATTGCCGTTATTTGTAGCATTAGCATCACCAGAAGTATCACCCATTGTTACTTTAATTTAATTTTTCACTTGCAATTTAGAAAAATTCCAAAAAATATCGTTTGCTCTTGTAAATTTTGTGTCCCCCAAATTTACATGACCCCAAACCGAAACTGGTGATATTTTAAGTAGCCATGACAGTATAGATTTTATTTATCAATTGCATAAGATTTCATGAGACTATGGATGTCAGTGTCAGCTGCAATTAAAAAAGCTTAGAGGATGGAAAAAAATAAGGGAAAAAAGTCACTGGAAGATATCATAAAAAAAACCGACCTCAAAAGTACTGGAATTACGTCTATTTGCTAAGTTTTATTGAAATATCCCCTAGTTCGCCACTGTACAGGACTTGACACTGGAGATAATAAAAGTAGGTTCTCCATACTCAAAGTATATCGAGAGAAAAACGCCTTGAATTGGAGAAATAGCAAAATCAACCATTAAAATAATAATTGCTCCTAAATTAAAGTTTAGGCGCTATTTATAAAAATGAATCTTCATGCGTGAACAGCCACTCTTAGAGGTGGATGATTTTCTTTAAAATGAAATGGGACCACTAGGGAAGTACCCCCCTTTCCGACAAAAAAAGAATCATGAAAATCGGTTCACAAATATCGGAGTTATCGCGTAACATACATACACAAAAAAACATACAGTCGAATTGAGAACCTCCTCCTTTTTTGAAGTCGGTTAAAAATCACGTTTAGTATGCTTGACCCGTCGAGATTCATGTATAGTGCCCGTTTTAAGCGAGATTTACTGTTAATTAATACAATATAATATGCATAATCTATTTCAAAACAACTACACAGCACTGCATCATCAAAATTTAAAATCTAGTACTAAGCCTTGTATTTCCTCAACCTGCAGAGACCTCTAAAATTACTAGACAAAACTGGATACTGGCGAAGTCCATTAATCTCAGTACAGAGTACTAAAAAAACCGACCTCAAAAGTACGTGAAATTACATCTATTTGCCAAGTTTTATTGAACTCGGTTACCGGAAAGTGCGCAAACCCGGATTCGTCCCCTAGTTCGCCACTATATGGGACTTGACACAGGAGATCAAAAAAATCGGTTGTATTATAGTACATTGAGAGAGAAAAACGCCTGGAATTGGAGAATAGCAAAATCAACCATTAAAATAATTGCTCCTTATAATAAAATTTAGGCGCTATTTATAAAAATGAATCTTCATGCGTGAACATCCACCCTTAGAGGTGGATAATTTTCTTCAAAATGAAATCGAACCACTATGGAGGTAGCCTCTTTCGAACAAAAAAAGAATCATGGAAATCAGTTCACAAATACCGGGGTTATCGCGTAACACACATTCAAAAAATAAACAGTCGAATTGAGAACCTCCTCCTTTTTTTGAAGTCGGTTAAAAAGGGCACCCCTAATAAAGTAAAAGAAGAAAAAGAATACAAATTTGTGTTGAACAAGGTTACGACGAATAGTATGGGCTGCTGGCCGAATATCCGATTTTCGAAATTAGCACGAAAAATGTCACTTATTAACTTGGCTTATTAACTTCAGTGTGATAAATAATTATGTACTATGAACTAAACAAAATACCTACGTTAAATTTCAAGTTTATAATAGAAATTTATGGCTTAATGAAGAAAGTAATTAATTATATTAGGGCGCAATGTAATGAAACAAGAATAAATAAATAGATTTTAATAATATTTAATCGATTATATTGTAAATAATATTATATATTCTTCATTTCTTGAGTGCCGTTGTCTTGTATATTCGTGGCGGCAATCCATCGTTGGCGAATTTCAGGGTCAGTTGGACCCCAATCTTTGTGGGGCTGGCAGTTGCTTCGTATTCGCTGAAAAATATTAAATCTTGCGATTTTGGTTCTTGTGTTAGAATCTCTTACAGCAACTCTATTAACGTTCTAAAGGTTATAATCATAATGCGTTTTTTTTAATAAAACAAATATGTGCGTTTTTTATTTCCATGTCACCTGATGGAAAGTGATGATGAGGTCGACGATGGAGCACGCACACATAAAATGCTTATTCACTCTCGCCTTGAAAAGGCCTAATTTATAAGTGTTCAGGGGTTCCCGTTTCCGTTTTACTTGTGCTGGTACAGCTGAAACAACTGTCTCGGTGTGTTTCGTTCATACTTCTCTTTGTTAGTCTAATCTCATTTTACCCAAGTACATTAAATAGGAATCTCATTTCGACTGTGGTGAACCAGTAATGGTAAGCCGTGCATAAATCAAATACGTACATTTTTTGTTTTGATATAAATAAGTAATACATATTCGCTACACATAGATACAAGAAATTGTTTTACCTTTAGTAATGGTCCTTTCGTCTGATAGATAAGTCTAATAATATGAATTGGTATGCAAATGACAGACGCAAGCGCAACGCACCAACCAGCAAAACCAGAAGCTTCGCGCAATGTGTAAATTGTGATTACCTAAAACAAAAAATAAACCCTAAAAAGGCCGACATCAGATTACAAGCTGAATGAATGGGGATCCTACATAGACGCACCACTGTAACAAATCATTCTGATATACATACTCTACTGCACGCCGCTTGTAGGCAACCAAAATATGACAGAGCGGCAACATTACGGCGAACAGTTACACGGAACATGCATGAAAAAGTAAAAAGAAATTGAGTTTACCCTTTCATTTGGCAAAAAATACTGTTTCAGAAAATGCTATCCACGATTCATTAATTTACACTTACGATGAGAATAACTGGCAAGATATATCTCCATAAAATGAGCCAAAACGGCTTAAGCGGATGACCAGTCATAAACTCTATATCTGCGCTCAGTTTCTTCGCTCCATACGTATAAACGGCACCCACTAACTCCAAAAGGCATACCAAAGGAACACACGCTATTGCCACGTGTGCGTCTAGAAGCCCTAAGACATGGAGACCGCCCTGAAAATAAAGATATAATTAAAAATACTTAGATTATATACACACGAGAATACGATGTAATCTTGAAACGTAGGAAATTGTTAACTTAATTTTTTTTTTGTAGAACGGCAATGATCATATTCATATTGTACATCATTCGACATTTTTCTTTTTCAGATATTACTATAATACGAAAATCTCTGCCATTATGGCAACTAATATTTTGGGAAATGACAATGCTACAATCAAAATATACAATGACATTTTATGTAAAATAAATAAATGTTTAGGTTTCTGGTATCCAATAAAAGTAGTTTTAACTACTGGGATCTTCCAGAAGTTATAAATTGATTTACTTGAACATACAAAACTCACCAAAATAAATGGGAAGTAAGAGTTATATCTAAGCTATGGGCAATCAGAAGTCTAATGCTCTGGCCACACAGAGGCGACCGCGGAAGCGTTCCGGGCGCGGGAATTTTTGTAATGTACGAGTTCGTATGAACCCTGCCATACCCAAACGCACGTCGTTATGTAGTAGGTAAATGTTTTATGATATGAAGGGCTGAATCATGCTGATGACAATTTTTACATTTATTACAACACTGTTTCAGAAATTCCAACTATACAAAACAATCATAAGTCATACCCTTGGTATAATAAAACCACGGGTTATTGTACGTCAAAAGTGCTTTTATCACAAGAAAGTCATTAAAATGACACGAAGTACATAAAAATATTTAAGCATAAAAAAGTGATCGGCTAATTTCGTTCCTAGAATCTATAAACCTCTCTCCTTAAATTTTTTTTGTAGAAGTGGTTTTACGTCTCTAAAGGATTGCTGATTCTTGAGTTGGCGATGACGTAAACAGTGAACGCTCAATAATCAATCACACAGGTAAATTTCTTGTATTAGATGTACATCGACTATGCAGAGCTCCGAATACTCGGAATTTGAAGAAAGCTTTTAATAAGACCGCCAAGAAGTGCAAAAGCGTGTTACGTAGAGCCAAGTTCGACCATAGGGATCAAGCTTGCCTCTTATCCAGCAGGCAGCAAATCCTTTTGTTCACTGGCCGAAGCGGTCGAATCTAACTTTTGTTGCCCATTTTTGCCACCTCTGCTGAGGCCGGATGGCTCGCTAGTTCATACTGCCGAAGAGAAGGCGAATTTTTTTGCCTCACTCTTTGCAGAGAGATCGCGTCTGGATGCCGCAGGGAACCTACCACCTACCTTATCTCGGACTGGCTGCACGATGGCGCCATTTCGCATACGCCAAAAAGAGGTACATATAACTCTGCGGAATCTAGAAGTGAATAAAGCTAGCGGGCCAGATGAAATTCTAGCAATAAACCTGCGTAATTGTGCGCCTGAGCTATCTCCTGTTCTCACACGCCTGTACCGCCTCTCACTTGACTGGTGTAGGTCCCAGGTCGTGGAAGCTGACAAGCGTGCAACCTGTGCCGAAAAAGGGAAGCAGATCTGACCCTGTCAGTTACAGACCTATCTCAGTCACTTCCACACTCTACAAGACTATGGAACGTGTACTCAACAACCGTCTCCTGTCATACCTTGAAGATAACGACTTCCTCAGTGATTGCCTGGAGATCTTCTTGTGTATGCCTGTCACATATGGAGCGAGGCTACAGAAAAGCAAGGCGAAGCACTTGCAGTGTCTTTGGTTATTTCTAAAGCCTTTGACAGGCTTTGAAAGGCTTGCCCTTTTAAGTAAGCTTCCCTCTTATGGGCTCCCCACCGACCTTCGCAATTGGATCTCGGATTTCTCGAGCGAAAGTTCGATTCAAGTGGTCTTAGAAGTTTACTCTTCCCCACATACGGCAATATATATAGTTCCTCAGGTTCCGTACTGTCTGCAAGTCTCTTTCTGCTGCATATCATATTAATTCCGGGTACCTTTGCGTATGCTGATGACAGCACAGTTGTAGATAGGTACTTGACCAATACAAGGGTCAGTGGAAAGGAAAACCAGTATTGTCGAGAGTCCATGGTTAGCCGTTTAGATTTAACGCTCAAGGCAGTCTCCGATTGCCATGCCAATCTTGTCAAATTTGACGCTGCCAAAACGCAGGCGTATCTATTCCTTACAAAACGGAATTCCTTTGAGCTGACTCCGACTATTCGTGATATATCCATACCGATAGCCGACTGTCTCCAGCTACTTGGAATGTACCTGTCGTCAAATTTGAACTTCGGCAGATACATTGAATCCAAGGCCAAAAATTCAGCAAGGAAGCTAGGCATCCTTTCCAGGTTGAGGCGTTACTTTACACCGGGATAGTTGCTTCAGCTGTACCAAGCACCGGTCGTGCATGAAGTACTGCTGCCACCTTTGGAATGGCTCTGCTACATACTAACTGGCTACTTTGGATTCAATTGACAACCGTGCCAAAAGATTAATAGGTGACTCGGAATTAGTGGAGGCGAAGCTGCAGAGCCTTAACACCGCCATAAAGTTGCCTGCTTATTGGTATTGTACAGGATATATCACGGAGAGTGTGCGATGGAATTACACGATTTAATTCCGTCATCCCCTTTCGATCACCGGGGATCTAGGCGTAGGCTTGGGTTTCACCACTATGTTGTGGATATTCCAAAGATTCGCACGAAGCGTTATGCTTCCACGTTTATATGGCGAACGGCTATGGAGTGGAATTCCCTGCCTGCAGACTTGTTCCCTGAACGATATAACTTGGGCCTTTTCAAGGCGAGAGTGAATAGGCATTTTTTAGGTGTGTATGCTCCATCGTCGAAATCATCGTCACTTTCCATTAGGTGAGATGGAGGATGGAAGATGGGATGGATGAAAAAATACGAATGTATATATATTTAATAAATGATGATACCTAACACATACATAATCCATATAAAAATAAATGAATATATTAATTAATCTTTAAGCTTTAACGTCAGGAGTTCGAACTAGTCCAAGACCTCAAAAGGGCACTTTTTTGCTTAATCTGCGTTGGGTTTCACGAACAACTTTTATGGTGAACGAGTATGAAATATATTTGTGAATATACGGTATGATGAGAGACAAATTAGTGCCGAAACGCAGCAGAGTAGAGTTTTTAGTAGAGCTCCTTACTTATGTCTGCAATAAGCAACACGCAGTAATGTGAGTATTATTACATTCCAGCTTAGAAGGGTAAGGGTGCTGGTAAAATTACAGGCACATGGGACTTGTCAACTTATGTCTCAGGGTGACAGGTGCAGAGGCAGTGCCCCTCAGGTCTTTGCGACATAAAGCTGTGAGTGGCACTGAAACTGTTATGGACATGTAGCTTTCCACCAGGCGCACGACTTGTTTGTCCTGACACGTGATATTATAAAAATTGAAGAAAAATAACGCAGTCGTTCACCCACAGTCTGATGGAATTTAAAGCGCTCGGAAGGTAATTAGGGGAAAAACGAGGTTTTATAGAGGAAACTTGGAAAGTGTTTTTACGGAGACAATAAGGTTTTACGGAGACATTAAGTCACTTCAGTTCAAGAGTAAAGAAAAAAACTTTCATAAACTTCTTACAGATGGCGCTACGGAAAAAGTAGTTAAAACCGAAAACGACGAAGATCTGCAAACAAGCACATAGAGAAACCTTACTGCTGGTTCGTTCCGTGGCTTAGTTGGGAGTCAGCCACAGTATGGCGAAGTCGCTGGTTCGTATCCAGCCAGATCAAAGGAATTTCTTTTAGTGTTCGTTGTGAATTTACTATTCACAAAAAATCTTGATATCATGGTAGTAAAACATCGTGATATTTAATAAACTTAATATGACGATAACTTCAGTTCATCTCTAAACTAGGAAATGTGGTAATATGTTTTCAAGCTGAATTTAATCTAATGCACTGATTTTGCAGTCACTCTAATTTATTATGAAGCTCCTCCGTAAGAGAAAAATACGTAGAGCATAATATATACTGCCGGATTTTAAAGGAATTTATACGAGATTTATGCGTCATGTGAATGTGTTATAAGCAGTTAACATTGGAATTTTCTCAAAACAAATGCTTACGATAACAAAATCAAATACCAAATCAACCTACTTTGACTTACAGTAGGTACCTAGTAATATCTAAGGGTGAAACGTTGGCTATGTGAATGTCAAACTTATCACTAGCAATTCCATTGAAACTATGTTGCTGGATAAGAGGCCTTACTCTAAGTTTCTTCGCATAAATTGAATGATTCACAACAATGTACCGAGTAGATAAGTAAATGTTTTCCGTTTATATTTCCCTTTGTCCTACATACGCTGCTTGTTGAAAATATTTCTTGTAAATAGTGACAACACGTTAAACCTATAAAATTTCTGGACGGAGTAATCAAGTACCTACTAATGAGCTCGAATGTTATCCGTCTGCATCGGGATTGCTAGCTGGCTGTTTCTTGTTTCACTGGACATTATTATTGTAGAAAGTTGTGTTATATATAATATTCGCAACGTTTTGCTACTATAGTTGGATAAGTGCTATCTAAGTTTTATAAAAGTTATGAGTTTTAAGGTCACGAAATATTGTGAGATATGTGTAGTTACCTACACACGCAACATTCTCCATCTTGTTCTTACAAAGGCTGGCAAAATCTCGTCGATTTTTAATATGTAGTTAAACTCGGACTTTACGAAACTCAGAAAAAATAACATGCAAACTTTAAGCTTACGTACTGTTCAGTTTTAAGTATATGTTGTCTAGATTAACAAAAAATAAACAAATGTCAATTGTTTGTCAATCTAAATTATAACTTTATAACAAATGTCAGAGTAATCGTATAACCCACATACGCAAAAGAAAGTTGAGTTGAGAAGCCGCCCATTTACCGTGCCTTCATATACATTAATTTTATTAATTATATTATTGAATAATACAACCGCCTGGATCCTTAAATCCTGACACCGTTTATTAATAATGTAGACCAAAAAAAAAAAAAATACTGTATATATTAAATTTCTAATACATACCTCAGTATTACAGATTATTGATAGTAGAAATAATACTACACAGGTTAGGAGGGTTATCCACCTTTTACGAACACGCAGCTTTGGGAATTCGTCTAATATCCCTGCTATCACTGCTTCGATGGTCACGAACTGAAACGTCAAGTTCGGCTGTATCATAAAAACGGTATTTTAATTTAATCGCGTTAATCACCATAAATTACCATAATCCGATTATTTATGTAATTAGTTCTGAATAAAATTATACAGTGTATAAGTAGCCTATGAAGTTAATGCGTTATAAGTAAAATTGTCTATTAAAATATACGCATTTTGGACTAAGATAGTACAGATTCATCACTATATAACTGTACAGCTTTCAAGATGTTACAGGGTTATTTGTAAAATACTAACCTCCCAGGATTGTATTACTACAATCAAAAACGATAACTTTTGTTCCATGACTTTTAATAATTCATCAGATTTCACTTTCGCATAAAAAATACAAATAAAATTTAAATAGATAGCTTCTAAATGGTGATAACTCTGCCGTAACAAAGAAATTTTAGTCGCAGTAGACAATACGTCCAGGGAAGTACTGCCACCTTACCTATTACTGCCGCTAATGAGCTGTGAGCATTACTACATTCCGGTTTAGAAGGGTGTTGGTGAAATTAGAGTCACATGGGACTTATTATGTCTCAAGGTGACGGTCACAGTGGCAGTGCCCATAAGGTCTTTGCGATTTAAAGAACTGTTATGGACAGGCGTGTCGCTTACCACCAGGTGCACGACTTGTTCGTCCCTTCACTTGGTATTATATATTTAAAAAAATGTCTTAGCGTAAATATCAGCCCGATGCAAAACGCAGGAGCGTTAGATGACGGTGTGGCGGGTGTGGTGGGTGACGGCGAGAACGCTTGTGTATTTGAACTTACTACCAAATACAGGTCTAAAAAGTGTCAGGTAGCAAAACAAAAATTTAAAAGTTTATTTTTGAAATTTGTTTTCTAAAAAAAAAGTTTTCTAAAAAGTCATGCAACAAGCGTTCTTGTTTACGATGTTAGTAATATGTACGAAAGCGTTTAATGTTAAAATTCTGGATATTCTAGTTTTATTTAAAAAAAGTTATTGATGTCGATTTACTCATTAGGTAAACGTACTTTCGATATCAGTTTAAAGTTTTTTGATATCTCTTATATTTATGGAACAATCGCCTGGGCACACTTAACGCTTACACTTGTATATGAGAGAACGCACTCGCAGTCAAGCTAGTAAACTCCTGAATCCTGTAAGGGGATGATATGTTTCACTAGTCTCAGGCACTGAGAGATTTATATTCGAAAAAATAGTTTCATTTCCTATGTGTAACAATCGCGAAAACCTAAGAACTCGATATTTACAGAGTAATTATGTTTTGTAAAAAGTCGTGGAACAAAACTTGTTGTTTATGTTGTTAGTAAAGTATCCTGGGAGGTTGTTAGTATTTTACAAATAAACTTGTGCACATACTCACCATAGTATCGATACCGAGGAAAAACAACATAACAAAGAAAGTGATTGCCCAAAAATTGGGTGCAGGCATCATTGCAACCGCAGCTGGGTAAGTAACAAAAGCCAATCCTGGTCCAGCCGTGGCCACCTGGCCGACTGGCACTCCAGCTCGCTCGGCAGCAAATCCGAGGACTGAAAACACCACAAACCCTGCCCAGATACTGGTACCACTGTTTACAAGCGGTATTATTATTGAGGACCTGTAAACAAAAGTGTGGCTTTAGGGAGTCACTATCTTCATCGACATAGAATCGTATTAAGCCGGTCAGAAAAATCTTTATGTCCATATAACAAGAGCGGAAAAGTCGTTGTGCCTTCCGCAGCGCAAGCGAAACGCGAAACGTCTTTTTCGCTTTTATTACATTTTTCTGACCGGCTCTTTCGGACACAAACATTTTTCTGACTGGCCCTATGTGATACCGTGTCGATAAGTGTGGTGACTCCCTTAATGAGATCTTTTATAACAAGACAGTTACACGAGAAATCAAAATATATATTCGAGGACATAAACTCTTTTCCTTTTTAAATTGGTTTTCTAACTGCGACACGAGTGATATGGAAAAACTTGTTACAAGAAAAACAAAATTTTGCAACTATAAGGTGATGGAAGTAATTATAGTATTGTAAAGTATCATAGAATGAAAGTTACTGTTCTAGTACTTGTACAAATTCATCTTACTCATAAATACGAACAAATCGTTTCATATAGACTATATGAAACGATTACAGAGTATACATACCTACATGAACATTTAATATGGATTGGGAGATATTTTTCGCGAAGATATTTTTTATTCGCGGTATGATTTTTGAGCCCGCCCTAAAATATAGTGAAATAAATAGAGTATACTTATACATTATTCCATTTCTTCACTTAATTATAGCATTTACTTTTGAACGCAATCCATTACATCGTTACTTACTTCAAATTGTTATAATGAAACCTATTGAAGCTGGCCATGCTGACCAAACCTCCCCAGCCAGGACCTAAAGAGTAGAAGATTTGGGTTGCAGCATCAGCCCACACCTGTAGTGTTAATATAGAGATGATACTTAATTTGTAGTTATTAAAGTCAATCAAAATCAAACATGCACAAGTACGATTTACATCAGTAAATATTTCTATTCTATATAACTAAATATTTGAGGCAAAATATATTATTTTGGCTGAAAACATTGCTTTGTTCAAACATTAGTATCTACGTATAGAATTACTGTGACCTAGTAGACGAAATGGATCTCGAGATCATAGTCATAAAGTCTAGCACGCACTGCGGGTTCGGTTCGAGGCCAATGATTCATCGATCCTAAGTGGCTTTAATAAAATAAAATAAGTGCTTGTATCCCTCGCTTCGATACATAAATTGTATTTTAGTGTGAATTTACGAAATTGTTGAACTAATTTAGTCACTCTTGATGCCGTGCCAAATCCGCTTCAATGAATTTGGATGAAAATTTCGTCGAGATCACGAAGTTTGTCTCGGAACATATTTTCTACAATATATTATGAACTACACTTTTGTTTTTGAACAAGCAATGTAATAAATTTCAACGAATTTTGATTTAATATGTCTATTTGTTGTTAGCACCTACATACCTTTGGTTTAGCTAGTGAACCCCAATCCGGTAGAATATAGAAAAGAATTCCCTGCCATGCACCCTGTAGGGTAAGTCCACGAACGAGTAGAACACAAAGTACAAAGTATGGAAATAAAACAGTGAAGTAGACGATCTGAAAAACATAAAATTCAGTTCAATTATCATTAAAGAATTTCTTACAAAAATATTTTGAGAGATATATCGGCAGTACGCCAAGAAAAAATTCTCTGAATTTTTACGAGTAAAGATACCTTTCCGACGCTCTTGACACCATTGCATATACAGAGATAAACAAGAATCCAGCAGATCACGTTACAAAAGAAAACTGGCCACACGATGCCTCCAATGTGGCTTATTCCCTCAGACATGTTTAAAAGTCGAATACTAGAAAAAAACCGGTATTAACTGTGGAAACGGTGGTCATTCATTCATTTTCTAGCTCATATAAATCATATCTGTAAGTAAACATGTTACCCTTTGCTAATTTATCTTGTTAAAGAAGGAATGTTTTTAATGAAACGCTTACTGAAAGAATTCATCTTCGGGTGTTGTGATCGAACCATTTGAATTGAAAATGCTGGAATTCCCTGTAATCTGAATATGAAACATTAAATCGGTTGATGTTTAAGAATTGTACAAATTTTGATGTAAATATACGCACCCAAAATTATCTTACCTCGGTGCACTTCTCGGTATTCCATGAATTCCCGCATGTTTGCCAAGGCAGAGGCGAGCTAAAAGAGTGGTAAATGTACAGAATAGGATAGGCCATTATAGATGCAAAATATGTCACCGCTATTACATTTAGTATTATGGTAGCATAACCCGCACCTGAAAAATATAGGAGAAATAAGTGTAATCTGAAATAATTGATAAAAGTTATACTATAGATTGCGTCATATAGGATTATCAAGTTTTTTACTACGTACCCTTAAACAGGGGGTTGATGTTGAACACTGAAATGCAACCTACACTAGCAAACTGTCCTAGTGTGGTCTCCAAGTACACCAGAGGAATCCCGCAAATTACCAGTGTCAAAAAATATGGTATGAGAAATGCTCCTGTAAATTTCCATCACTTGTTATGATATTCTTTTAATATAGGTGTAATAATTGAAATTGGATGAAATGGAACTTACCTCCACCATTCCTGTAGCACAAATATGGGAATCTCCAAAGATTTCCAATACCAACAGCGTACCCCAAACATGATAACAAATATTCAACCTGGTTTCCCCATTTCTCGTGTGGGGCTCCCGCCATTGTAGACAGACAAATCTACTGTGGTGACCCTTCGCGTTGCCACTGACTATCATTAATTGAAATTGAGGATATGGGTTGTCTTCCCTATTGTTATAACACACACCACGATGTGTGATGAAATTTACATTCCAAGAAATGTTCAATTTTTGTACTATGATATGTATGATTTAATGGCGGGCATTACTGCACATTGACGCTCTGTAGGGGTCTGACCATTTAGGAATGGAACTCTGTACATAGCAACAGACGCTCCTACAAGGAGTCAATTGGATAATAGCTCTTTCGTAACCGTTCAATGTAAATAAAAGAATAATGAAGCTAACACATGAACCATTTATTGATCAGGGATTCGAAATGACTCCACGCCGAAACTAAAATGGCAAGTTAAGTTTTCAGGAGCGACTTGTTTTGAAGTCACATCTGATTCAGGTTTTCCTTTTTGTGGTTTATTAGTCACACCTTGAGCGTAATATTGAACTGCCTATAAATGAAAAACATACTACAATTTTTGTAACATGTAAAGTTACTCGTATTAATATAGATAGTTTGTTAGTGTTTGATATACAATTTATTAAAAAATGTGTTTGTGATATAGTATATAGATATTATCGTTTTTGAATTTCATACATTAGTAGATATAAGTGACTGTACATATTTTTTGAAATATCTTCTCCGTACCCCTATTCTACAGAGTGACTACAGAGTTATTATTATTTCTTTGAAAGATGGACTGAGTGTCAAACACGCGAAAGGGTCCTTGCAATTTGGGTATACTAATTTTAAGTTAACACTAAAGTCAATTTCACCTCAGTACAAGAAATAAATAAAACAAGTGTCTGCTTATTAGTCCTCGAATTGAGTTTTACCCCGTTTTCCATAAACATATTAAAAGTTCTTAGGTTTCGCGAATGTTACACATAGGAAATGAAACTATTTTTCACGATTTAAATCGCGTATATTTGTTTTTTCAAACAAACCGACGTTTCGTTCAACCGTGACCATGGGACCTGTAAAGGGTCCGGAAAAATAATTTCATTTCCTATTAAAAGTTCCTAGAAAACAGGGTAATTTTCAGCTTAGTGTTCTGTACTAATTTCGGTGATAATTTTTATTATTTAAATATTTTAGAATATTAGTATGAAGTGTCAAATAATATATCAGGATATTAAACACGAATATTCAATAACTACCTACTTAATTATTTTTTCGTTTAGTCGACATTATTATGAAATGTTAAGTGAGGACTTATCAGGGTTTAAAGCAAAAATCCTAGCTAGTTCGACATGAAATAAAGTCTTTTTAGTGTGTAACCCTTGATGCTTTTCCAAATAAAATTCCTAAATTTAGAAATTTGTTTCCATTCAATTATTTTAATTTTGATGAAGTTCAATACACTTTTTAATATGAGGTTTTTAACAAGTTATAAAATTGTTAATATCTATCCTTTGGAACATGATAAAACTTACAGAAAGATCTCCATCGCCCCAGTGTACAGCTTCATTGGTATTAAGAGTGTCATCCCAATGAAAGTGTTGCGCGGGTTGACTCCAGTCGCATGGCCGCAAGGCACACTTGATGCTAGCAATGGTAGCTCGCATCTCTTTTGGCCGCGATTTTATCGTCGACGTTTTGTCCTTCTTATCCAGCTTCTTGTCTAATTTCACTGACGGTGTCTGCTAATAATAATCAAATCCAAACTTTGTATTATTCAAATTTTTTAATATTATTGATATGAGATTTCTTGGGTTTATAGTCTACACGGTTTTTCAAAACGACATGTCCTTCTATTTTTGACACGAAATGACGGGGAGAACAAGTTGTACGCGTGGTGGTAAACGACATGCCTGCCCATAACAGTTGCAATGCCACTCGGAGCTTCAAGTCGCAACGATTTGAGGGGCACTGCCACTGCGCCCGTCCCCAGACATGCAAGTTGACAAGCTCCATGTGCTTGTAGTTTAACCAGCACCCTTACAGTAGAGCCATGTGTTGCTTGTTTGCTATCTATAGCAGTTGTAGTGCCTCTCAGAGCTTTAAATCACAAAAATCTGAGAGCGTCACCCTGAAATACACATAAGTTGACAAGTCTTATATGCCTGTAATTCACTAGCACCTAAAGATCATCCGTCAAAATCGTAGCGCAATAATATTCACATTATCGATTGGCGGCAGAAATTGGTAAGGCGGCAATACTTCCCTACACGAACTCTTTCACAAGGGGCTCTCCCGCTACTATAAAAGTAAGTCAATTCAAGTAAGTACTTGTACAAAGTAAGTTATAATGACTTTATGTACACGGGTAGACAGATTTATGATTTTTGGGGCGTATATTTACATAAAAAATTGATAATTGCAAACATTTGGAAGCACATGATTTTTTCATTTTGCGATAAAGTAAAAACGATAAAAAGCTTTAGGTAAAATAATGAACGACTCCAGCATATGTTCAAATAATATATTGGCACCCTTGATGTAATAATACCATATCTGCAAAATGACAACTTTTCAGTATAGCAAAGTGCTTAAATAGGAGATCTACAAACTTTCACATATACATAATTTGTTTTACGTAGTTCGCATCGTTATTTTCCCATACTTCAAAAAAAAGGACGAGGTTCTCAATTCGACTGTATTTATTTGTGTGTATCTTACGCGATTATTTCGATATTTGTGAACCGATTTTGATGATTATTTTTTGTTGGAAACGGTGTATCTTAGTAGTGGTCCTATTTAAATTTGAAGAAAATATTCCACTTATCTAAGGGTGGTAAATTAGGGGATGAATCCAGTTTACTGGATTTCACCCACTTTCTGTTAACCGATTTCAATAAAATTTGGCAAATAGATGTCACGAACACAGCGAAAACAGATAAGTAATTTTGAGGTCGGTTCTTTTTTTATTAAAAAAATGTGATTTTTTGGGACAAAAACATTTTTGACGTATTATTTCATGTGGCTTTATTATACCAAGGGTACGACATTAAAGTTATTATTAAGTATGTGTTACCAGCGAGTAAATAAATCTGACGGTGATAACAGATCTGAAGGTATTTCTCACGGCGGTGAGGTCTGGGCAGAAAATCTTAACAGTTGGTTCCTGGAAGTTCATTATTTTGTTCCATGGTATTTTGTTACTCTCGTACGTGGTGTAGTGATGGATCTCACGGGAGTTCTTTGCCTCCAGACGAGCAAATATATCTCCCGTCGTTTCATCACTGGCTGACTCGTTTTCTAAATGGGATGTTCAATATTTGTTTCAATATACATACAATACTCGTACCTCCCGCGTAAGTTGTTGTAAGCCACAAAATGGCATTTTTTACTTATTAACTTAAATGTAAAACATCCTTTTTACTCATTAAAAAATTATGTATATATATACACAGTATGTAGTCATTTATTTCAGGCCATGTAACCCGTATAATATAAACCATATTATATGGGTCATGTGGCCCATATGGTGGTGTGTTGTTTAAAAAAATAAAAAAAGGACTAATATACATACAATGTTATTTAACAATATAATAAATTAAATAACTAATCTATACGAATCGCACTTGTCGGCGCCGCGTGGTGCAATCTGGTGTCGTAACCGGCCGCGGAACCGTCGATATACATACAAAAAACACCTTTCGGCTACAGATGTTCGGTCGGTACTCTCACCACCAACGAATTAAAATTGACGTTGTGGTGGGACTCAACCGCTCGATCCCCGGGGTGTATTGGCCTTTTACTCTGATGTACTCCACTATCTCCTCACACTTCGTGGAGTAATGTGGTCGCGATAGGTACACCAGAGTCGTCGGTATGGCCCGGCGTAACAGAAAGTTCGATCTTGTCAGTGCTGTGCCACAGAGGTTACGGCTGGTGGGCTTCCTCTTCCTCTTCACCACCTTTGTGAAGTCGTCCTCGTCACACTGGTCCGTCTGCCTCTGTGGTTTTATAACTTCAGAGACAAGCTCACGGGGATTGCTTTTCCTCTTAGCCGATTGCCGCCTCTCGAATTTTGAAGTGGCGGGTCGGCTGGTAGAAACGGCTACAGCGGCGTATGCACGTGCCGGGGCTGACATGCACACGCGTGACGTTTCCGCCGCCGCCGGGGCGGAGGGGCGGGCAGCAGGGCGCGGCGCATCACGCACGACGGCAGCAGCGATCGGTGACGCAACCATTTGTGTCGACTTGACACTGCTGATGGATGCATTTTGCACCCCACGACGCGGATTAACATTAGAGGCTTCTGGTGACCTACACACCGAAGCAGCGTTGCTTAATAACGCAACTTGGGCACACAGATCACTTATGGTGTTATCCGAAGCCTCCAATCTACACTGCAACTCGGCCAAGCTTGACTTCAAGGAAGTAATATCCTTCAGCAGCCTGGTGACATCGACGTGATCGAACCTGACGGGGGGTAGCTTGTGCAGCTCCTTCGCCACGAATGTAGGCACGTCGTCCAGGTCAGTCTCTTTCAGGAGTGTGATAATATCTTGGAGACTCTTCACGCCTTCATACCTCCGGCGAGATTGCATCTGCTCGGCTTTGCTGAGGCTCTGGAACAATGACATCTTGCCCATGTAAATTTCACCCTCGTTGACGTTGGATTTGCAGATTAGCACATTGCCGACCTCGTCCGTGGCGTGTTGGACAAACGGCAAAAGCTCAATTATAACAATAATTCTCACTGCGTAGGGAAGCGTATCCGTTTCTGAACGCACTCCGAACTGACTATAAGTTCCATGTTTAAAAGTAAACAAAACAGAAAAAGCACACCCAGTGTTGTATTTACTTTAAAACATGGAACCTATAATATACAGATTAAGTTAAAGAAAAAGTGAAAATGCCATTTTATTGGTTTACTACGTACGTGGGAGATATAGTATTGAATTAAGATGTTTTCATATTACTTAGCTAAACAAAAAAAAGATAGATAGATACATGCCATTTGACAAATTATATAAGGTTATTTGTGAAATACTAATAATCTCGCAGGATACTTTACTAATTTACAAGCAACATAAACCATAAGTTTTGTTGCACGACTTTTACAAAACATAATTACTTTGTTAATATCGAGTTCTTAGGTTTTCGCGATTGTTACACATAGGAAATGAAACTATTTTTTGAGATATAAACGTATCATCCCCTTACAGGATTCAGGAGTTTACTAGCTTGACTGCGAGTGTGTTCTCTGTTATACAGGTGTAATCGTTAAGTACGCCCAGGCGCTTATTCCATAAATATAAGAGATATCAAAAAGCTTTAAACTGATATCGTTTGTATGTTGGACAAACGAAGCGAAGTATTTTTACTTGTGAGTCTGATAAATACTTATTTTAAAAGTCGTGGGACAAGAGATATTGTTTATGATGTTACTAATACCTATAGTCCTGCAAGGTTGTTAGTATTATACAAAATATCCTGTATAAACAAACAATGAGTGACCTATTATATTTTTGTCATCGTGATCACTGGTATTGTCATCTTCAGGAGCAGGCATTAACTCTGTTAGGGATCCGTTTCTTCGGAACATCAGGAACATTCTTCGTTGAGAGTCCAGTAATGGTAGTTCTAGTTCCACGTGGAATGTGGCAATGACACCCTGGAGAGATCGTAGACATATAAAATTGTAAAATTACACTAAGTGATAGAGCGCAAACTAATAGCCCCGTAAGAGCAATTTCCTGATTAATAATTTTTATTGATATTGATTTTGTGTAATGAATCCAGTAGCCAAGCTTTTAATTAACAAAAAACAGCACTTAGATTATACGTATTCTTTTATTAAAATATTTATTAATAGTGTCTTCGTTAACTTTCCAGCGATATTTTATTTATGTACATACTTATGTGTATATGTGCAAAAATGACCTTATCTACTTTTGGAGGAAGTGGTGCACTTATGATTCGTATGACAGTGAATAAGAAATATGTAGAGCGCAGGTCGTCGGGGTGAGGTTCGTATGGTTCCTCGGGGCGGTTAGTCAGCATTATTTCACGGTTGTCTAAATACTTTAAGCCGGGCATTTTTGTGATAATAAAGCGAGCATATCCCAAACACATCTGGAAAGACAACCATTAACACAATTAAAGTATTGTGATGTATTATTATCAGTTTATATAAACGACCCATCGTTGCGTTGTTGGGCCCTTGCCCATTATTAGATTTCAAATGAGATTAAAATAGGCCCTTGCTCTTTTTAAATCTAATCAAGTTTTATTTTAAACTTATAAAACGATGATAAACTGAAGATATGCCATGCGGGCTGTAATACAATTATAACATAGTTATTCTCTTGGTTAGGCAGCGCCATCTGTGCGTACCGGAAAGTACTAATCAGTATATTAGTTACCGCGCAAGGGTTCCCTGCAAGAACAAGAGATTGGAGCGTTTGAAGTTTAGTTAGTGGCTCTATTACTGCCTCCAAATCATAGATGTCGTTGTCGGACAAATCTATTGCCGAGATATGGGGAGACAATCGTGATAATATATCCAGACCGCTGGCTGCAAATAAAGTTTGATATGTAATAACGTTCGTGTATAAAAATTACATGTCTGGTCTACACAATTTTACCATTTGCCAATAAATTTTTTGCCAATCCCAAATATAACAAGTTTTCAGGTAAATTATAGAAACTTTCCAAGTTGCTGATGCGATTTGCTTGAAGCTCAAGGATTCTCAAATTTCTTGGTAAAAAAAAAGTATCCAATGCATCGATGTAGTTTCCGCAGAGGTTTAGAGTCACCAGGAAAGGAAATTTTGCAATACTGTTATCTAAGTGTGTTATCTGAAGTTTTAAACATTAGAATTAAATTTTATGGCCTTAGAGAACTTTAAACAAAAGGACATAAATAAATCTCTATTACGAGTTAAGTTAAAAATATTATACGTCAACATACTCCTCCTTTTCTGAACTGTAAATAAATGTGTGTAATATAATATATATCTTTTTTATGTTAGTACTTCTAGTGTTACAAAACTACTGTTTGTTAGATTTGTTCTTAAACTAATATAATAAACCAGACAGAACGGCTGAGTCCTGGCATGGAATATATTGAGCTACTATTGCAGATTACTGATAATAACTATAGCACCAGACAGAGCGCATATGTCCTGACATGGAATAAAATGTGCTGCTAGTGATGTTTACTGATAATAAACTTTAGCATTAGACAGAGCGTATGTGTCCTGGCATGGAACAAAACGCGCTGTTGGTGCAGTTTACTGAGAATAACCTTAGCACCAGACAGAGCGAACGAGTCTTGAATGAGTTTACAGATAATGATCATCTCATTAGTAAAAGGCACATTCCACCAACGCGGACCGTGCGGACGTCAATCCTTTTCTTTTGATACCGATTTTAGAACAGGTACATTAGATTCTAAATACACAACCGTTCCTCTACTGGACATACCCTGACACAATGCGGGTAAGTAACTTCACACGTTTTCTAAAGGTTGGGAACCATCTTCGGCGTGCAGGTTCCATCACGATGATTTTCTTCACCATTTGCGAGAGTTATTTCCACCAAACATTACATGCCGCTACAAGGCTTCGAATTGAAAAGCAAACTGTTTTCCAAATGGACTACCGATCTTTGTATTAATAATTATAACTAGTAGAGCAATTTCACAAAAAACTAATTGAATATTATGGTAGTAAAATATCGTGATATTAGACCTATTTGACATTGTAAAATATTTCGAACTGCTCGTTTGTCTGTAGGTTTTGGAGGGACGGGATGTTAATGTAATGTGTACCTTGGCATCAATTACTCTCAAAACGAGGATTTTTTTAAAGTCTTGTTTCAAAACTTTTCTACTATTTGCTATCACAGCATTCTTGATTAAATCTTTCGGATTATCTGTTATACAGTTGTCGCTGTTGTAGCATATTTTTCCTTCTTCGTTAGCACATTTATGTATATCAAAAATGGTCATAGGTAATGTTACTTCCCAATGTTGCCGAAGTGTGAGAGATGATTTATTGTCTAGAAATTCGCCTATTATGCTATTTTCTATTTTATTTTTTAGTGCTTTTGAGAAAGAAACTTTTGGAATATGCTCTCTACCACCTAGAGCTTTATGATGGCGCAAGGCTTGTTCTGTGAGAACCCATTCTACTCCAGTTTCTATACGCTCTTGAAAGCCTGTAATTATAAAAAAAACAGGATTGTACGTATTCTCAAGATACTGTTAATTTACTATATTTTTATGTACTTACCGTAGAGGACTGACTTTATTGGATAACTTGTTTTATAGCCTGGGACTGACACCTATAACTAAGTTGCAGTGCAGCTCAGAGCTTTAAATTCCAAAGATCTGAGGGGCATTGCTACTGCGCCCGTCACCCTGAGATGCGCTGAAAAATTCCAGTGGCTGTAATTTGACCAGCACCATTACCCTTCAAAACCGAAACATAGTAATGCTCACATTACTGCTTGGCGACAGACATAGGTAAGGTGGCATTACTTCCCTATACGAACTCTTTCACAAGTAGATGTACTGCTACTAATTTGCTTAAATTGAATATATTCTGTGCATGCATATTTGGGCAACACTTACCTTCAATTGCATTACTAGGAACGAAAACTAGACTAGCGTCACTGATCGGAAGTCGAATTAAAGTGATTTCCTTTTTCTTTTCTTGTTTGGCCAATTTGGGCGGTGGCATATTTTCTGAATAAATAAATAGGTGATATATTAATCAATAAATCTAAGCTGTCAAACGTATTTTGTGATGAAATTGGTAAATAAGTATAAAAGTTAGCAGTCGAGCAGAATTTAAACTTTTATTACAATATGAATATTAATCTAACTGCCTATGTCATATAAACGTACTTTTTTTTAGTATTAACGGCTTTGCCTTCGCATTTAGCGAACGAAAGGGTTGAGAAAGCAGAAATTACAGATTATGGAAGAGGTACGGAATTTGGATGAAAAATTAAAGCATAGAGAAATTTATAAAATCATTGGAAAATATGACTGTGTCAGAACCATGTCAGAACTATCAAAATGTACCTTTTTATTTCGGAGAAGTTTTAATTCTTTCCTTTTTTTTGGCTTTTCTTGGATTCGGAGTTTTACTTACATAAATTATAATTTGTCTTTTGAACGCGGAATCTTTTATTTACATAACATAAAAATGAAATTTAGAAACGGAGTGAAAAGTGATGAACTGTGAGATATAAATAAACAATTACTATAAATAAAGAAGAAATATTGTATAATACAACCACAATTTTTAAATATTCTTTTCCAAAAAATAAGTAAAAAAAAATATTGGACAAAAGTTGAATGGACGTGTGAAGAGATCAATGGAATTGGATCTAGGACTATTTTATAGAAATATATGATTCAAATCGCCAACTTCGCCGCACTCACACGTGACATAATCTCATACCAGTCAATATGCTTGCCATTCTGTTCAATTTCAGCTTAGAGAACCACGGTTTTACATATGCATCTATGCAGATAGTTGAATACTACTATAAAATCTACCTTTGGACTGAGAGCTCTCTTTTATGATTAAAATAATCTTATGATTTTAATGAATAGAGGAGACGTTGTTAGTAAATATATATTGATATTAAGTGTATAATCCTCTTTTGGGCATATCCGTTAGATTTAGTAAAGAGTATTTTAATAAAATATCTAAAGTTGTTTAATAGTCGACAGTATAATAAATATAATATAATAATGAAATAAATATAATAATGAAAGCAGCTCTATAGGTGATTTATTATATAAATCACCTATAGAGGTGCTTTCATTTAAAACATGATATGCCAAAGAAAAATAAAAAGTCTAGTGCCTACATAATTATTATGGAAAGTTTGTGCAGTGCAGCAGATCATGTATACTTTAAGTAGATACCACTTAAATAAAGTATGAATTTTCTTGCTTGGCAAGTAGATCTTTTCATGGTTGTTCATTGTAGTTTTCCAATTTTCCATTTCCAAGCTCCGTAGGTAAAACAGAACTGTAAATATACAATTTGTCGGTAGATGTCGCAACGCGAATGTTTAGTTTTATGACAGATACGTCTAGTAGGTTTCACGTTTGCGTGTATTCATGTCAAACATGGCCAAAGTGCACGTCGCCTTTGAAAAGATCTGACACCTTATATTTCCATTTGGTTTTAATATAAGATAATTAATTTATTTCTATATTATCTCGCGCGGCTACGTAAAGATTACATCGTTTCAACGACTAAGACACAGTTCTTTCAGTAACAATATTTATTCTATGCGATTTTCCGGTCTGTCTCTAGAGTAAATAAATGAAGTGAGCTGTTCATGCGCATTGGAAAAATCATATTTGAGACGGCGCGCGGGAAATTCTTAAAAGTAATCTGGATGAAATAAATTTAAACCGTGATAGTTGAGACATTGTGTCACAAATATATTTTGTTAAGTGAATGCCTGTGCAATGCGGTTGTGTTGCGGTGCCGACGCTGCCGCTGCCAACACCCGTTTGTCTCCGTGCGGTTGGCAAAGGACCATATGTGGCAGGAATTCACTATTGTTGACTTCCGCCTGAAGTTTATAATTTTTTATTGTTAAGGTAAGGGCTAGCATTCAACAGATAATTGAAGCATATGTCATTTTCAACAGGTACAACTTTTTGCCTAATTTTGGTGGTGATTTTTAATTTTGAGCTTTAAGAAAAAAATATGGTTTGGTATTACACCAAAAATTAATTGCAAAGAGAATATATTAGCGGCCCCTCAAAATGTCAAGTAGTTTTTAAAATATATGTTATTTATTTATAAAGCAATTAAATTTTATTGGACACTAAAATTTAAAGTCTCTACCAAAATTAGGATATTGGAAAAAAATACAAATTGAATTACAAAAAATGTTTATATTTATATTTGTATTTTTACCATAAATCTATAAATTAAAAAAGTAGATTTTTTTGTGAACCAAATATACATAAATAAATATATATAAATATAGTAGGTTTTGACAACAAATCAAGTCAAGGTACATTTATTTTTATAAGAAAAGCTATTTTTATATTAAGATAAGTGAAACAAAAACCATCTTCTTTCTGATTTTGAGCATGTTTTTAACATTGAATTATAATTACGTGTTATATTTTAACTTAAAAATATTTTAACTTGTGACAAAATAATTAGAAATATGCAGTCAAAATCGAAAAGACACAAATTGCTAAATTAAATTAAAATATTCAGAGGATTCTGTTTCATAACTATCTCCTCTTTCCTGTATTTCGGTTTCCTCAGTTATATTAAATTTGTCATTATAAATTATATTTGTCATTATATTATATTAGAATATTTAGATTTGTCAAATTTTCCAAAAGTGGCATATTTGCTATTGACATTTAAAAATATTAAATGGAGTAGAATTATCGAGATCTAAATCAATGTCACGCCATTACTATACTACAATAATATGGTAACCTTGATCTGATACTGCAACAAGGACAGTCTGCAGACTACCCAATTCCTCAACTACTTACAGTAGAACTATCGCATTTAGGCTCATTAAATTAGTATCATTGAATTGTTACTTCACGAAGTGCACTGTTTTAAATCGACGTTTTTTTTAAATTGAAGTATTATTTGTAATTTAATTTACAAATGAATATAGATATTAGTGTCAGATTAGATACAATTATGTCAATAAAGATAATTAGATACTTATTTTCTAATTTTGGTGGTAACAAAGTTATGGTAACAAAGTAAATGTTGGTCACAAATAAGCCACCAATACCACCAACACCACCAAAATTGCGTCACCGGAATTAGAAAACATACGAAAAGTTATTATAGAAAACATACCTTTTAAAATAGGGCCATTATCAACTATATATAATACATTAAAAGTAACCAAATTCAACATTGAAAATGCACAGAGATTTATATTTTCACAGTTTTAGCCGGCCCCCATGCCACCAAATATTAGTACATACCTTATTGGTAAGTTAATTGACACGATCTCCGCCTGCCTGCATTGTGCGTTATCCTGCACTGAAAGGGACAGGAGCTGAAAATCGGAAACTAGTTCAACGCTCATCAGCGTTAAAATTATTCACCAAAATTCGGATTTTTGCGCGGACGCATGTTCTGGGTACTATACATTAGACTGTTAAATTAATATTAATTTAATTACAGCTAGTTTATTAAGAATTAACAGATATTTATTAAGAAGGCAAGTGGGTCAGTATTTTTTTAAATATTGCTAGATTTTTTAAAATTATGATAACAAATGCGAGACACAGGTTATGGACGCGCCACCAAAATTAGAAATCTGTATTTAAAAAAATAATAAATATACTATAACGTCAACGTAGGAATTTTCCTTTTGTGGTTCCAGATTTAGATTACCTACTTGAGTAAAAAAAATATTATTATACATTGGCAACATATACTACGATTTTCGACCACGCCGCGCAATACTGGGTAAAGCACTCATATTCTGCTTTTTATACAAGACGTGATTCTCTATTCTTAATGTTCCTATTTCATAATTCACCATAAATGCACCCATTGCAACGCACCAGAACATTGTACAGAAAAATATTTCTCAATGAAGGTAGTAAATATCGTGTTCGATAAACCATAAAATGTCGATGGTTCAATTTCGACAATGTGACAACAATAATAAAAAATCTTTGGTTTAATTTTAAACATTCTTTTTATATAACATTAAACATTCGTTTTAAATTATTCATATATATATATATATGTATGTACTAATGTATTTAGAAACTGAAAACTTTAAGGTACATAGATTATGGGAAATAATGTCCTAATAGTTTATTTATTTATACATTTAAGGAAAATTCATACAACAAACACACAATAGTACAAACAAGTAATTCAATTATAGTATACTTAAAAAGAGATTATAGGAAGAAAACAAAGAACATAGTAACATAAAAAAAATGTATGAATGAAAAAAATAGATAATGCTACGTAAATAGTAGTTATGCTTCTTACTCTACCGTTTTGTATCCATATTTCCTGTGAACTTCGTAGCATAAAAAAAAATACATTAAGGAGATGAAATGTGAATATCGTTCTTGTACTTGATGATAATAAACAACTAATCAATACAATGACAATGAATGCCGTCTTGGTTAGCGAGTAAAAACGAATTTCATAACATATTACTGCCTGTGACTTTAATTTTAATGTAAAATATGAGTTAATACTTCTGCTACTAATTGAATTGTTAGGTTTTCGCTGCACACGTTGGAAATGAAACTATTTTAATGAATGTTAGGGCCGCTTTCAATTTCGGCACTTAGACATAGAAGCGCTGATGTATGGCGCAGACTACTAATTAGCAGGCTTTACACAGACACTCTATCGCGCGTGATACAGCAATAAAAAAGACGTTGGAAGAAAAAGGGAAAGACCACGCGATTGCGCTCAGCATTCGCGCACTCCTACACGCGCCAGTTTCACGCGTTCTATCCAGAGCTGTTAGCTTTTACACGGACGCTCTTCCCGTTGTAACTAAAACGAACACGAGCAATTGTGCGCGAAAGAACGTTAGCTTAAACAAATTCATATAAGTAATTGCGCACAATTGCGCGTGCAGGCTTTACCGCGCACAATTCTGTACGCTTCTGATCACGCACGATAGAGTGACTGTGTAAAGGGGGTTATTTTTATATATTTAGAAGCTCAGTTGCAGCGCCACCGCCTTGACATGCGCGCTCCACTTTTGTAGTCACAATTAGTGCACAGTCGCGCTACCTACTGTTGCTTCTATAAGCGTTTAATTTGAGGGCGCCCTAAAATTCTGTAGAGTCCGAAACGTTAGGTTGTTTGAAACGACAAATAAACGCGATTTTAGATACTAATTTTATTTCTAAAAGCTTAATTGACGTGTTCTTTCTTACGGTATTCGCCTACTCATACATATACATAGGTATCGTGCAAATTTAACCAGTTAAATCAACAGTATTAACTCATGTGTTCCACTGCTGGGCACAATTTCTTCTAAGAACACGATTACGGCTATAATACATACGTACGTAATATACTACACGTCCTTTTTCTATAGAGATACGAAGAGACAACAACCTTCCCTTTGCCACGATCCTGACATATACCTTTCGCTTCATTAACACTTATCGATGCTTTGATATGCGTTTGCACCGGCCTTTCCTTATTTTGGTCGTGGTAAATTCGACTTACCAATTTGCACGTTCATACTTCCCTTATAAAGTTGTTTGGTTAATTTTTATTTATTCTCTCTACATATCCGAACCACTATATTTAACTGCCTCCGTGGCCGAACTGTTACCATGCCAGACTGCCATGCGGAGGTCCTGGGTTCGATTCCTAAGCCGGGAGAAATATTTGTATGGCCTACATTTATTTCTCTCGTGAGTTTGGGTGTAATTTGTGGTTGTCTATGTGTGTGTCCATGGCACCCGCGATACAGGGTTTCCCTAGTGCGGGGCTATGTTGAGTGTGTGTGTGTGTGTGTGCGTTATTATATATCGCAATAGAATAGGTACATATATAGTGCAAAGTCTACTTTTATCGTTTATAGTAAGTAGTTATACTTAAACTAAAACATGAACTGTTGATACTTAGAGTAAGGCCTGGGGGCCTACTATGAGCTTTCAGCCAAGTTCCTTGCAATTCACTTGACGTGGCAAAACTTAACTGCTTAAATTCGTATGATGACCTACACAAGTTGAACGGGAATGGCATAACAGGATGATGAGTTTTACTTTTTAATTGTTAAAAATGTTAATTATTGTCTGGCTGGCTAGCTGACATCTAACAAGAACTAGATGGAACTACATTCTAAATCATATGAAAGAAATAGATAGATGTACTATCATGAGAGCGTTTAAGCACTATTAACCGATTGTGTTGAAAATGAGAATAATTACATATTACATTTTTTAATTAATTTTGTTATTGATTATAGTTACTACGTTTTGTAACATCGGCAAATTTTCAATCATACTTTACAATTTGTCGTCCGACAAAATTACATGTCATGCCTAGTCATTATCATTGAAAATTAATAAGGTAAGTTTGTAATTTGATAACATAATTGGAACGTATCTTGTACATTTTCATTGATTGCATTAAAGTAAAATATAGCACTATTTAAAATTTTTTTTACGATTTTCGGTCAACAAAATGACTAAAATGATTAAAATTCCATTTTTACATTGCAATAAGATTCATGGCAATAGTTTATCAACAATAATTTTAAGATTGGGAACACGAACTAAAATTTTCAAAAAGGCTCAATAGTTAATAAAACTGAAAATATAATAAAACTTAAACGAAATTCAGAAAAAAAGTTAGTCACGGAGTAACTTTTTTGAATTGCTTATTTTCACAGATGAGGCCGCCACTTGCATGGCAAATAGCCTAATACGATTTTGCTATGAAAGAAAAGGTGAATGGCTTTCGAATGGGGAACGTAAACTGCATAGACAGTGAATTGTTTTTGTGAGGTCATAGTACGATTTTGACAGGCAATCCAACTTACAGGCTTAAATACGATTGCTCTAAGAGCTCATAGTAGGCCCCCTGACTATTAGATGTCAAATAGGATTAAGGTATAATTTACTTGTGCGCAGAAATAATTCAACAAAACTGTAATTATTGGTTTTATTACGCTTGTTTGCTATATAGTTCTGAGTTCTATTTTTTCTATCATTAATAACAGGCCTTCTGGTGCTATTATTACTAAATTAATTAATTAATATTTTCATTGAAATGTAGACTAAGAACCGTCACGCAAGAAATTTCTTGGCTTTATAATAGATATTCAACGACGCTCAAAGCAAAATTGAAACAATTTACCCTATTCCCTATCTTTGAAGAGCATCGAATGACGTCAGATATTGACCGTCCAATAACAACTACGAAGGCAAACAATACCATTGTCTTAGTAAACAATACTTTAACATAGATTTTGAAATTGTTGTTGATTCATGAGTTAATAGATATTACCTGCGTCGATATTAATCACGAAAGACTTAGGCACGTAGACCGTACACTTTTAAAGTCAATTCATCAATTTACAAAAAAAAATAGGTGTGTTGAACGCGTGTTAGCATATGAACACATGGGACTACTTACGAATAAAAAAATGTATATGTATTAAAGAGTGTAGTAAAAGAACGTTGTGTTATGAAAGATGATATAGTTTGTTATAATTAATTAATTAATACAAACTACTTAGTGGAGTAATTTCACTTAAAAAATATTGAATATCAATTCAATAAAATATTTAGATGATCAGAATACAGAGGGAGATGCTTCGATGGTTTGGTCATTCAGTCAGTCAGTAGAAAGAAGGGAGGTCCATAGTGTCTTCCTACCTCGGTGGGAGACAGGCGTGATGATATATTCATGTATGTAAAAATTTACTCGCCGCAGTTGTAAATGTGCGTTAACAAAACGTCTGTTCAATGGCGTCTAACGTTTGTCCTGTGAACCGGCCCGTAATCTGATGAAATTCGGTATTACATTTACTATTACCATTTTTTACATTATATACATTACATTTGTTTTGCTTTGATCGATTGAGTCGTATTTACCGAGCACTGTTATTGTTATTGCCCCATGAAAATAGTGATTTAAAAATTTGTAAAGTATGTTAGAGTTCAATGTCTCATAAAACATGTTAACCTCTACAAGGTTAAATATTGCGAACGCACCACTGATGTTTATTTTCTTAATCACTTCTTAATTTTGAACGGGAAAGTTATGATTACGAGTTTAGTGTAATATCTACATTATAATTAAGTATGTTTCTTATGTAGGCACTCTATATATAGTAATAAGGTCGTTGTATGTATAGGTCTTATTAACTGAGGTAGTAAAATAATTTTGCTGAAGTAGTATGCGTGAATACAAATAAGAAAGAAAATGATATTTATTTGGTCTCTGCTTGTAATACAAAGTAAATCTTACTACTAGACATTGAGATCTCAAATTGTCAACACTCAGCATTTGTCAGGTTGTGCATGCGAAATAACCCAACGCTGATATTCTGTGGTGGCCGAGGAAAGGAGTGGACGCCACCGACAATTAATCAGCAAAATATATCTTAAATTTAAAATATCAAAATAAAACACTTTACAAAGAAAAATATATACCTAATATTTATATATACGTAAATATTAAAACATATAATTTAAAATCTATAATGTAAAATAAATATATAAGTGAAATCTTTATCTAATTCTCTTGTTAAAAAGGTTTATTAATCTTTATAATTAACTTGTAAAAATATGTACGAATGAATGAAATATTCTCGTATTATTCTTTCTTTATTTTTATATGCTTGTTTCATCATATAATAATAAAAATAGAAAAGGGATTTTATTATCGCTACAACTATATGTATTAATTGTAAATGAGAAGCTAGCATAATATAACGTAGTTAATTTTGGTAGCAGAAGAGTTCTTTGTGAAAGGTTCAGGGAAGTACTGCTACCCTGCCTATTTCTGCCGCCAACCGTTAATGTGAACATTAATTCGTTCGGGTTTTGAAGGGTAATGTGCTGGTGAAATTACAGGCACATGAGACTTGTCACCTTGTGACTCAGGGTGTCGGGCACAGTGGCAGAGCATCTCAGATCCTTGTGATTTAAAGCTTTGAACGGCCCAGTAGTAATGGGCGGGCGTGTCGCTTACCATCAGACGTACGATTTGTTCGTTGCGTCTTTTGGTGTCATAAACAAAAATAAAAATTTTATTTTGGAAACTTACAGTAATTTTGACTATCAAATCATTCAAAATATTGTTTCTTTCAGGAACTGACCATCCAAAATGGGGTTCACAATGCGAGAGGGCGGTTTTACGGTCTCGGACTACGTTGCATTTGGTATACTCTGCATTGCGTCGTGTGCCGGTGGTATATGGTACAGTGCAATCGGGTCACGTACCAAAGCCGTGGTGGATATACGAGACTACTTACTGGGAGGTCGTCATATGTCCACTTTCCCCGTCTCGTTGTCTCTTATAGCCAGGTGAGAACATATCAAAACATGTGTTATTTGTGCTTTTGAAGTATTAATGTTAACTAACTTTTTCTGCGTCTCCGTCTGCATTCAAAGGTTTATAAAAGTAAGTATTGCACTGTTGTGTTACTAGTTTATTTACAGCTAAACAGTCGACGATATTTGTCACTTGCGACTGTTCAGTTGTTCAGTTTACCTAAATTTAATAGTTTTTTTTTTATTAAAACAATCGATCTCTAAAGTTCCGCCTTATCCCTTTATAAGCCTTTCCGTTTTCTCTGATTTTGTTAGATCTATTTGTCAAGTTTTATTGAAACCGGTTAACGGAAAGTGGGTGAAATCCAATATATCGGATTCATCCCCTAATTTACCACCCTTAGAGGTGGAATACTTTCTTCCAATTTGAATGGTACCCCTTTTCCAATCGGTACAAATGTCGGAGTAATCGTGTAACATACGCACAAAAAATACAGCCGAATTGAGAACCTCTTCCTTTTTTGAAGTCTATTAAAAAGAACCTCCATGCTAAGTTTCGGATTGTACAATAAATTCGTGACCGAAATCGACTGTGGCACCCTCAAGATGTGTACAAATATTCTGCGATTTAAATATGTATGGGTAATCGGCAATACTGAATTCTTGTCATAATTCAGGTATCTGTTACACGCATCGAGTATATAACCAGAAATAAAGACGAAATGTCATTTAATTTGTTTGAAAACTATGCTGCCAAAATCATTACGGTGACAACTGCGCTCCGATTGGCCAGTCCGAATTCGAAACTATTGACGGGGGTATATCATCAATTGTTTCACTTCAAATCGACTGGTTAACTTAGCTATAATGGACGAAAATTGAAATATTACATATTTAATATTTAATTACCGATGAAATGTGATTCTGTTTGTTTTGTAATTAGATGTTTTGCTGTTTTTCCCACACCACCGTATGGAACAGCTCCCCATTGTTAGAGTTATTGTCTTTATTACAATAAATACAGAATATTTTTAAAATATACGGAGACGTACACTCACAAATCAGTTGTTGGCGCTGTACTATTTCAGCTTTCTAATTTGTAATTTCAACGCAAACGAGAGTTGATAAAATTGATGTAATGTACGGAAAGCATTTGCCTGATGCATTCCAGGGATTTATTTTGCCTCTATTTCTGGATAAATAGTCGATGGTTTCACGCATGCTTCGCCTAATCACAAAAGCTGGACATGTAAACTAAACACTTAACACTGGTCTTTAGAGTATTTTACTGCGTATAAAAACGTCACTTGACACATCACATGACTGGTGACGATACCCTAACTTTGGTATATTTGCATTGATATATTTGCCTATTATTTTTGTTCTCATTATTTGCTTAATTACTCATTAGTTTTTGTGTAATTGAGTTTCTTTTTCATAAATTTCTCTTTGACTTTGTTATTCACTTTATGTAGTTCGCTAAAGGTGGAAATTCGTAAATGGTATTCGATTACTCATATTTATTATAACTATAATTGTATGTTATATTATATGTTTTCATAAAATAACAAAAAAAAAAACAAATCTCATTTGTACTTCAATCTATAACATTTTATTACCTTTTTACAAAAGCATTCCGTGTTGGTTGGGTGGCAGGCAATGGATGCGACAAGCTAAGGAGCCTATCCCCCTATGCTAAGCCTATGTTTAACAGTGGACTGCAGTCGGCTGACGATGATGGTAATGGTTGCGTTGCTAAGGCGCGTTTGTTGTAAATCTAGAGACCATCAATTTTGACACTTTGGACATTGAATTGTATCATAATTCATAAAATTCATTTAGTTGTGAAAACATAGGCTTTAGGAAGGTAACATGTAACAACATGAGTACAGTTTCACTGTCTCCTGCCAAACATAAGGCAAACATACGTATTGTAGACCTAAGTAAGGACCGTCCTTCGTTTTATGAGAAAAAAATTTATTAAAAGTAATAAACTCTTTGCTCAAAAAGGACTGGGCTTACTTAAAGATTCCATTTTTTCCAAAGAAATGCGTAACTAAATTTTCACTACAAATTGGTATGGTGATGGCACTAAAATGATGGACATTTGAAATGTGTTCTTAAATTTGAAATAACTTTTTGTTTTCAAACATATTACATCAATAGTGGTTAGTTCATTTGACAGATATAATCCTCAAAAAAGGTTATGCTATTGTATTTCTCTTAAAAAAGCTATTATAATGATTACTAAAAAGAAACCTAAATTATAATTTCTCTAAAATTTCCAGTAATGAACACACTCACCACTCACCAATAATAAACACCCAGTAATTGGCAGTGCCAATTTGGCACTTAAAATAAGAAACGTGTGACTGTTATAGAAACTCTTTGTCCTAAATCTAATTAGAAATGAATTACAAAAAAAAAGTCGAACGCCGTGCATGTCGGTCACTGACGCCACCACTTTGACCACAATCTTTCGTGGTACAAGTCGTCTAATTTTATGCTATTTATCCAATATTTAACATACATTTAATTACTGGTCATTATTACTGATACATATACTTCCAAACAGCTATGTCTCAGGAGTGACGATCCTCGGCACGCCGGCGGAGATTTACAACTACGGGTTGCAGTATTGGCTGATCGTTGTGGCCATCTTTATAAGTTGCGTCATCGTCAGTGTCATTTACATGCCAGTGTTCTGCCTTCTAGGACTCTCGTCTTCTTATGAAGTAAGTAACAGTTTCGGTTTGGATCATTACAATTAATTGTAACTTTGGTACGGATATAACGGAACGGACCAGCAGATCTTACGAATTATTCTGTGCTTGTTGCTGATCTTTGTTATAGTTTTTAACGATTTGTTGCCGTAGCGCCATCTGTGAGAAATATATTTCTTCACATAGAAAAATTCATAGGGTCCGCTGGTTCGTTGCGTGGTTTAGTTGGCATAGCGTCTAACACGGTTTGCTAGAAGACGTCGGTTCGAATCCGGATCGAAGGATTTTTTTCTAAGTGGAGTGGAGTAATTTCACAAAAAAATGATTGAATATCATGGTAGTGAATCATGCTGACATTCAATAGACTTTTAGTTACAATTATAACTTTTTATTAAAGGAAAACTAACCTCTTACCTCGCTGTATTCGTTAATGCGGTCTTCTCAACGATAACTGAAATGAAAAAAAAAAGGAAGTCCTTTTCTTTATTTGTCACTTAGTAATGACATTTATAAGTTTTTTTATGTTTTACAGAAGTACTGTAAAAAACTATCCTCAAATAATATGTTTTTGGCTAAAAATACCCGTATCAAAAGAAAGAACACAACGTTTAAAAACTTCACAATGCGAAATGGTAGCGGACCAGAGACAAATTCGGTCATTCATTCGCGAGTTAGCGGTTTGAAAGCGAATCAGTTTTAAATAGCTCATGGTACGAATTTTAACGATTTAATTTAGGATCCTAAATTTAACTGCTTCGTTATTGATTAGTTTTGGTAAAGTTCATGGTAAGGCCCCTGGTCTAAACAAAACTTCAAATACAAGGTAGTTGCTTGATATTGTTGAGGAGTTCTTTTCATCTGTCTACCATTTCTATCATCAGGTCAGGTCTAAGTCACCATAACATTTTATTTTCATAGGAATTACCGGATTCATCGCATAATTTGCCACCTGTAAGGTGGAAAATTGTCTTCAAATTTAAATTAGATGACTTTTGGGGCACCCCCTATCCAACAAATAAATAATCATCGAAATTGGTTCACAAATGTCAGAGCACTCGCGCAATATATTGTATATCGTTGCTAAGTCCTATTGTACTCGATGTTATTGCGAACTGAACAGAATATTCTTTATAAAAAGTACATCATGAACTGTCACAGCTGTGATAACAAGAGTCTTCTGTTAATAAAGAGAGTCTTCGTGTTGTATACTGATAGTATATGTATATATAATTAGTAGATAGTATGTTACAATAAAATGATAGTCATTATAAAGACAAACGCAATTTGAGTGTGAATGTGTAGAATAGACTTGTGATGACGACGTGGGCCCGGAAGCGCAGGAATGTTTAGTGACTGATATGCGACCTTTTCAGTACCTTACTTCATGTAGTTTTCCGCATAATCAACATATTATACATATTGATTGAAATATGTTATTAAATGTTAATGAATTACAATATGAGCGTAATATGTGCGGTATTATAGAGTGAATCATAAATAAATGTCCAAAATGTAAACAAAGAAATGTCATTGTCAAAATGTGAATACAGGTGTGCTAGACTTTGAAACTAGAATTTAAAAAGGAGGAGGTTCTAATTTTCTAGAATTTTAATTTATTTATTACAAAATATTAACAGTAAACCGACACTTAGAATGAAAAGTTTGTTGTTTCAGAATGTTGGTACATAGTCACTATATCTCGTAGATTTTATATTATTAGATGAGTGTTTTAAAGATAATTTAGGTCTGACGTCATATGTAGATTTGAGTAAGTTTTATACAATTATAATAGTTTTTAGATAACATAGATAGAACGTTGTTTGTGTAAATATTTTCCATAATCTTTCTTTAAGTATAGTAGAAGTTGACTGTAAGATAAATTAATGAAGTTGAGCAGCCGCATTCTGCGTTAAGATTGTTACACGAAAATCTTTTTTCTACTTACGTAATTCAGAGAACTAGTTTGTAAACCTTAAAATTAATGTCCCGTATTGTTTTACGTAGTGGTATATGTAAACTAAACTTATATGTTTTTTTATAACGCCAAGTGACAGGACGTACAAGTCGTGCGCCTTATGGTAAGCTACACGCCTGTCCATAACAGTTGCATTGATACTCAGAACTTTAAATCGCGAAAATTTGAGGGGCTCTGCCACTGCGCCCGTCACTCTGAGACATAAGTTGACAAGTCTCATGTACCTATAATTTCACCAGCATCCTTACTCTTCAAAACCAGAATACAGTAATGCTGCCATTACTGCTTGGCGGCAGAAATAGGTAAGGTGGCAGTGCTTCCCTGGACGAACTCTTTCACAAGGAGCTCTAATAAACGAAGGAAAACATCGTGATGAAACCTGCACATCGAAGAAGGTTCACAACCTTCAGAAAACGTGTGAAGTTCCCGCATTGGGATAGCATGACTATGGCCCAAACCTTTGCCTGAGAGGAGACCCGTACCCGGCAGTGGGACGTATGCGTTGATCATGACTTGGAGATTGTCAGTCTTTTCATCAAATAGTTTTGTTTCTGTCTAAGTGATGAATGTGAAGCGAATACGGTTGCGTAATCGAGTTAGTGCTTGCGTGGAAAAATTTACATGTGTAATTTTCCTACTTCTTAGTTTGTTGGTCGCTTGAGTAGTATGTAGGTATGGAGGTTATTATTTTTTTTAATATAAAGTAACATTATTTTTTGGGGTTTCCATTGAATTGAAAATCAAAATCAAAATCAGAATCAAAATGAAATGAAATCAAAATCAAAATAATTTTTATTTCATCGGTAAGCATTATTACACTTGAAATCGTCACATTGGTTAAACTCTGCTCATTCGTAAGGCAGATTCCCCTGAGAAGAATGAGCAAGAAACTCTAGGGGTTGCTCTTTGTAAATAACATTTGTAACATTCAATATTTACAATATATTTTTTGTTTTGCTTTCAAACACCAGAGATCGATACTACCTCCACGAGCTAAACGGGTTACTACCACGGATTTTTGTCATCCAAGTACGCAGAAGTTGTATAAATAACCTTTAGTATAAAGTTTGTGTTTCACTGTAGTTTTAAACCTCGTGAATGGCATATTTTGTATATCAACCGGAATCTTGTTATAGAAGCGTATACATTGTCCCTTAAAGGAATTTGTCACTTTGTGAAGACGACTATCTAAAACAGCTAGTTTATTTTTATATTCCCCGTATTAATGTTATGTCTGTCACTATTTTTCATAAAGAGATTATTATTCCTCTTAACATAAATTACATTTTCATAAATGTACTGTGACGCTAGTGTAAGAATATTAATTTCCTTAAATTTATCTCTCAAAGATATTCTGGGGCCCAGATTGTAAATTGCCCTGACCGCACGTTTCTGCAGGACAAAGATTCTATTGATATGGGCGGCATTACCCCAAAGCAAATTGCCGTATGACATTAATCAATTAATAGAAACATTTTATCGTCTGTGTGTGACCAGCTTAATAGCAGTAGAGTTCCAAGTGAAATAGTGCGCACTGCCATCTTACATAATTCTGCCGCCAAGCAGTAATGTGAGCGTTACCGCATTTCGGTTTTGATGGTTAAGGATACTGGTGAATTTTTTTTGCTTTTGCACTTATAAATTGCAGGCACATAGAACTTTTCAACTTATGTCTCTGGGTGACGGGTGGAGTGGCACTTCCTCTCAAATCTTAAGCTCTGAGCAGCACTGCAACTATTACGGACGTGTCGCATACCACCAGGCGCACGACTAATTCGACTCATCACATGGTATCATAAAATAATTTCAGTACAGAGTACTAAAAAACCTACCACAAAAGTCATTAATCACCTAGTTTGCCACCCTGAGAGGTGGAATTTTTTCTTCAATATTTAAATGGTACCACTACTGAGGTACACTCTTTCCAACAAAAAAATCATCAAAATCGGTTCACAAGTTACCGCGTAACATACATACAAAAAAAACCATACAGTCGAATTGAGAACCTTCTCCTTTTTTCAAAGCCGGTTAAAAATCCTTTAACTTTTAAAATTAATATAATTTAAAACTGAAACACTATGACTCTAGGTGTTACTTTCCATATTATGTGTACAAAATATCATATAGATTGATTAGTTAGTATGCAGAAATAATCAAATTTCATATATCCAAGACATACATAGAGCGCGCTCGTGTTTACCAAACTTATTGTTTGCCTGAAATGTATAAGTATGTCTGTCAATCCTACTTTAAATAGTCCTTGCTCATTATTGACCTACCAATAGGTCAATGTTGCTCATACATTCTCGTAAGCCTGTGACGCACTTTATATCAGAGATGCTCGGGCGTGATGCAGGCAAGATGCATTTACCTATGTAATGTTGTATGTATCAATATGAGAACATTCATGATGCTTGTATGGCACATGCGAGACCCAGAGTATATGTGCTGTAATCAACATGTCGCTGTTCTATACCGACGAAGATATTTTTACGTTGGTAATAAACCGAGGAATATTGAGTTTATCCTATCGCGTATCTTAGGTTTTCGCGATAGTTACACAATGGGAATGAAATTATTTTTATGGTTCTACATCGCGTATAGATTTGGATATTTTACAAGTTCCACGATTACGGCTGAGTTTGTCTTATTTATATTGTACTTGAGTAGCCTTTCTGATTGCGGTAACTGCAATCGAATTATATTAATTTTTCGCACATTGTAACAGATTTTTTCTTTTACCAAGCTTTGGATACGCATTATCGATCTGCCGTGCAGAACCGAAAATGATTTTAATAATATTTATATTTTAATAATACCAGCCCGTTGCACCAAGTACCAAGTAATATGAAACAACATTGCACTGTTTAATAAGACTCTCTTTTATAATGTAGGACTTGCATAATGAACATTGCACATGTGACACAAAATTATTGCAAAACCCTTCTTGAGCTTAGTCCCAAAAACAGGCATGTATCATAAATTAATTGTATACTCCATATCATTCACACAGGTTTGACGTTTAACTGTATAACAGTGTCTAGATATGACGTGGTAACGTCCATTATCAACTTGGTTGTCATTAGTAACAATTATGCCAAATCATATAATTTTTTCGAGGCTTTATCTCTGTAGGATGTCATAGCGGTGACATAGCAAGAGTCAAAACGATCTTAATAGGTGATCTTTCAAGGATTCTACATCATTACGCGAAATATTATTCATTGTTAAAAAAAACACCTCTGCTGAATTTCTACTGGAGTATATTAATTAGTGACTAATTGACTAAAATCTACTAATGATTTGTTATTGAAGTGGAAAAATTGTTTAGGGTCATTTAATTATAAGTACGTTATATTTACCTACATAACACTTCACGTCTACGTCACTAATTACCTATACGTGTCAATAAATCAACAATAGGTAATAAAAAAAAAGTTTGTTCCTTTGGAAATATCACTTGATGTGCTTAATTCGCACGATATCAGGCTTTACATACAAAATAACGAATCAATTCATTCATTGTTTTGTGCTGTACGGGTTATAAAGGCGTTACAAGAATGAATTTTGAATTACTGTGATCCACCTTGCGGCATACAAAGTTTTTATGAATAGAATACAATAGAACTTATGAATAGAATAAGTATATAATTGTTATGCAATAATTTGTAAATATACTATAATTTAGCAGTCCAATTAATCGCAGCCTAGTATTAATAAGACATAATTATAATAATAAAATATATAATAATAATAATGGATTTAGGGAGGATTTCATCAAAGTCAAAGACTAAAATGCGAGTAATTAACGTACCGGCGAAGCGAGACGAGATGTGGCGAGATTAGATTTACACATAACTTATGAAAATGACGTTATTGATGAGGTAAACACTACTAAATTTCTTGGTATTACTATAGATAAAAATTTAAATTGGAAACATCACATAGATGTGCTGAATAACAAGCTTGGTAGTTATTGCTACGCTTTATCTGTATTGGTCGATGTAGCGTCGGTTGAAGTTGCAAAAAACGTATATTACGGGAACGTATACCCATTATTAATGTATGGTGTAAGTTTTTGAGGAAACTCTGTCAATGCGGTTAAAATATTCACAATACAAAAACGATGCTTACACATAATCTATAGTAAACCCAGTGACTATTCTCTAAGAAGTCTGTACAAAGAAAAGGGTTTCCTGACTTTAATAGGAATATATATTTTGGAAATATATCTTTTTGTACGTAATCACAGTAACTTCTTTACTAAAATATCTAATGTACACTCCGTTAACTTCAGAAACAAGGACCGTCTTGTCCTCCCTAAAGTAAGACCGCAGCACCTATGTAACAGCGATTAGAATTTATAACAGACTTCCAATGGAAATGAAATATTTAAATGGTGATAAATTTAAAGCTTGTTTAAAAAAATGATTAATTGACAAAGTTTTTTACAATCTTAACGAATTTTATATAAAGACATCAAGTATTTGACAATTGTATAACTAACTTAATTATAATTTTAATTTTTGACATTTAAGTTGTAATAAATTTTAATTGAATTGTAATTTTAAGACATTGTACGCCTGATTTGGGTAAGAATTGTAGATCTAATCACTTGTAAGTAACACCTGTATTTTACCAATTCATACAATAAATGTTTCTGATTTCTGAGACGAGAATTGAAATCTCGCCGGCTTATTTCCACCAAAAATTGCCATTAATGACTATCGCGAACTTTCGTTTTTTGCATCTGATGGCTATGATAAGTTACACGCCTATTTGTAACAGTTACAGTGCCACACAGAGCTTTAAATTGCAAAGATCTGAGGGGCACTACCACTGCGCCAGCCTGATATATAAGTTGACAAGACCCATGTGCCTGTAAGTTCACCATTTCGCGATTGATATTAATAACATTGCGCCGTAGTTGTGGAGTGAAGATTTAGTGCTGTTCAGTTCGTTTAGTGTTAAACACGCAGTCTCGTAAATTATTATTATGAAACATGTCAACGGAGAAGAAACAGCTGAAGCGATTTTTTTTAAATCTCTAATCGTGCGTACCTGACAACCTCGCGATTGATATTTAGTATCTATCGCGAGTTTGCGTGAGATCGTGCGGGCACTTGCTGCTGCCCGAGAAATCGTGTTTCCGTAATCCGGTCTGGATTTCCTCCGAAGATGCGTTAGGAGAGAATGAAATTTTGCCATACTTCAATATTCGTCTCGCCTCACCGCCGCCGGTGAAAAAGCACCGTCATTATTGGAATAAGACTTATTCAACTTTGGTAACCCTTTGGTAACCCTTATTACTAAGGTTTGTCTAATTAAAAAAAAATAGAACACATGAAGTGTAATTTTTTTAAGAAGTCTTCAATATTGTAGAATGTCATATCATTTAGGTAATTAAATGAGAATTTCTTAAATTCTGCACAGTTATTGCAATTTCTATTTTCACGTGGAAGTTTGCTTTTTCATTTCATAATTCGATTGAAAAATGAGTAGATAAGTTATACACTCTCACAGATTTTTTTAGTGTTCGAAGTTACTCTTAATATGTGTAAATTCATTGAGGGTACGACAAACATGAGTATATATCAATGAATCTTTGCATTTCATTTCATTAAACACTGTTTTTTATTTTTGTTACAGTATTTAGAACTAAGGTTTAACCGCCATGTTCGAGCCGTGGCGTCCATCTTGTTTTTATTGGACGAGGTAAGTTTTTATAAATATTATTTTACCTATACACCAGTTTCTGTTATTTTTGTAATGAATTATCTATAGATAGCGTGAAATTGTAGATTTAGTTCCTTAAAAGGTTGATTTTGAATGCCTAATTAAAAACCTTATTCTTAGAACGCTCTATAATAAAAATTACCATTTGGTACTTAGGCTTCTTTACATGTCACCTACAGATATTTGCTGTAGTATTTCGTTATTACTTCAATCCACATATAGCTGTTAAAACAAGTTTCTATTAAAATGCCACATTAAAATGCGCAGGACGTTCATGTAAGATTCTTTGTTGGTTTCATTCATTCGAATCGCGTGTAAATGGCATTTCAGGGTTTGTACACGTGACATTATGAATGTATACAAAATTTCATATTTCTTTCATAATCATTAAGCTATTAGTTAAATTTACAGAAACATATCAAGGTATTAAATTTCAATCTTGAGAAAATTATCTTTTTTTTAAATATTAAGTGACGGGACGAACAAGTCGTGGTCCTGATGGTAAACACGCCTATTCATAACAGTTGCAGTGCCACTAAGAGCTTTAAATTGCAAAGAACTGAGGGGCACTGCCACTGCGGTCGTCACCCTGAGACAAGTTTAAGTCCCATGTGCTGGTAATTTCACCAGCACCCTTCAAAACCGGAACACAGTAGTGCTAACATTACTGCTTGGCGGCAGAAATAGGTAAGATTGCAGTACTTCCCTGGACGAACTCTTTCACAAGGAGCTCTACTGCCACTAAAACTTATTACGAACTTTATAATCACTTATAAACTGTCCCAGGTTCGATTCCCGGCCCGGGAGAAATATTTGTATGGCCTACATTTATTTTTCTCGTGATGTAATTTGTGGTTGTCTATGTGTGTATCCATGGCTCCCGCGACACAGGGTTTCCCTAGTGCGGGGCTATGTTGAGTGTGTGCGTTATTATTATTATTAATATGAACGACCAAATGACGAGCTATTTATTCAAAACCAGTTTAAACAACTATTGTCAAATCTAGGTTTGCTATTGCCACTTATGGCGCTACATGGACACGTATACTGAAATATATGTACAATCAACGCTGTGCCACGCGTACCTAAAGGCTCATTTAGTGTGCCATCTTTCGATGTGTGTACATATTTTCACTTATGATGATCTTCGTGGTCAAAAGGTTTACATACCGGTTTTCATGATATCGCTATCTCTGGCGTCCCGGGTTCGGTCCCCAGCCGGGTCAATGTAGAAAAGACTGACTTTTGCATATTGTCTCGGGTGTGTTTGTGGTACCGTCGTCGTTTCCGATTTCCACAACACAATTGCCTTAGTTATTTATTTCGGGATCGGAGCAACGTACCTATGTGTTGTTGTCTAATATTTATATTATTTATTTGTTTAGAAAAACTTAATATTTCTCTGCGCTGTATTTCGTAACTTATTTCTTCTTTTAGTTAAATTTATAGATAGATATCATTATAAACCTTGTCTCAAACAAAATCGTTAAAAAAAACACTTTTTTAATTGTGTTGTTGCGTTGTTTGTTGTTCTCAAACTTCAACTCAACCATGACCAATTCTAATGACATAATATTTAAAGAAAAATTGTTGGTTTATTATTATAAGTACACCTACTACTTATAATAATAAACCAACAATTCGCTGTTGACAATTTCCTGTTTGGTTGTAATTTGGAAACTGATTTAAAATAAATTTATTGCCTAATTATTTAGGCTGAAATAACATTATTCATATTATGCAGATAAAAAGGATTTGGTTTAAGCTGTTTTCAGACCCTACCTACAGTGCTAGCACTGCTATTCGTCATCTAGTACCATCTACAATATAATTGTTACTTAAAAGTAAAAACGATTAAAATTATTAAGACGAGAATAATTACATAAAAATAATAATATATACTTGCATAGACAAAAAAAAACAATCCACGAATTCTTCAAAAGTTCCGTTACAACGTATAAGTTTATAACCTACATACTTATACGAAAATAGGAATGTTTTTGTGAATAGATAATAGTACATCAGCAATTCTTATTAGTTGACAGGTCATTTGTTTAGTGAATAGTTGGACTTTGTACTCGGTGTCGTTTCATTATGAGAACATCAACATCAATGTGTGTTATGGATTTGTGCATGGACTCGGAATGTAACTGGAACATTATCTAGAATTGTAAAATAATAATGAAATATTACTATATTAAACAATGGTTACTACCATTGGTTTTTATTCGCGTGTGGCGAAGCTAAGGAATCAATAATGTGTGTTTAATTTTTTATTAAATTGATAGTCAATTATTTTTGTGAAATGACTCCACTACTTACAATTATTAATACAAAGATCGAACGCCTAGGAAAAAACCTTCAATCCGGCCGGATGGGTTAGCAAACCGTGCCAGACGTTATGCCAACTAAGCACGGAACGAACCAGCACACCTCACGAATTTTTCTATGTGTTTGTCACCAGATCTTTGTATTTGGTTTTTTAACGAATTTTTAACCTTGATGCCATCTATGAGAAATCTATGAAAGTATTTCGTCATGTAATGTAATGTGTACGTTATTTTTTAAATTCTTTCCATTACGGAAAAGGGTAAAGGTTTAATACCATACAGTCAAGTCGTGGTGAATTTTCTTTTGCTAATTTAAACACTTTATATGTATCTCTATGGGCACTGGTGTTTCCCTTAGTTTTTTTTTAACTCTACGATAGTTGTTTATGAGTAAGGTTTCATTGAATTCGTCGTGACTATAAGTGTCAAAAATATCATGTGTTAACAGCAGTTCGTCGCAAAGGTTTTTTCAAAATTATATACATTCCTGCTATCTTAAAGTTGACGTTCTTGATCTATATTAACTGACTGCATTCATCGAAACTAACACTGGCCAAGGACTAGTGGCCGCCATTAAGGAAATAATAAAAATAGTTAGGTTGTCAGGGTAAGATTGATTGCTTACGTAGCAACTCAGGTACAGTTGGCAAGCTACTTCAAATAGAGAAAATAAAACGGAAAATAATAAAAAAAAAGGAAATAAGAAGTTTTTGATCACAATCTCAACCGAATTAAGCAAAGATTATGCTGACGATGTCACGAGATCGTCTAATACATAGTATAAGAGTTCGACCAGGGCAGTACTGCCACCGTACCTATTTCTACGGGGTAAGGGTGCTAGTTAAATTACAGGCACATGGGACACTCTCGACGCCTCAGGGCGCAAAGAGCCTGTGTCGCTCGTGGTTACTATACCACTAGTTGGTTATACCACTAGTATTTTAATACAAAGATCTAACATTTTTTCATTGCCATTTTGCTATTATGACTATTTGTCAACGAGATAAACCATTTTACAGCTGAGATTATGTATGTGTATGTGAGTATATATGTCAAATCATACCCTAAAACAAATAGACGAAAATGTGTGTTACACTTTTGGAGCAGGTAAATTTATCACCGTTTTCACGGCAAAAAGAAGCGAAAAATCCATTAAATTTGAATAGATTTCTGCTTGTTCTGGACAAACATTCATTTTAAAAAAAGTGATGTATGTGTAGACTTCATGCCCAAGCACATCCTGATGAGTTAGTATTTATGTAATTGTGTTAATCTTAATGGTTTATGCAATAGTAACTAAGTCTGGTTTTCCATATTTACATTCTGGGCACACTGAACAGACAGACCAGATAGATGTACATACCCCTTTTTTTTAGTATAGTGACGGGACGAACAAGTCGTGCGCCTGGTGGTAAGGGGCACGCCTGTCCATAATGGTTGCAGTGCCAGTCAGAGTTTTTAATCGCAAATGATCATATGGGCACTGCCACTGTGCCCGTCATCTTGTGACGCACACGCACACACTCAACATACATACGTTGACAAGTCTCATGTGCCTGTAATTTCACCAGTACCCTTATCCTTCCGAAGTGGAACACAGTAATGCTCACGTTACTATTTGGCGGCAGAAATAGGTAAGGTGGCAATATTTCCCTGGACGAACTCTTTCACAAGGAGCTCTACAACTACTAAAATATGACATAACGAAAATTTAAACCGGATATTAGGAATTGACTGAGTGAAGAAACTTTCAAAGTTCTCATAGGTGGCACTACGACAAAAACACCGCTTAAACCCAATACAAAGATCCGCAACTAGCATTGAGCGGTAGCTACGTTGCGGAATCAGTCGCTGGTTCGAGTCCAATCGGGTCATAGGAATTTTTATTTGTGTTTGTTCGATCTTCGTATCAATGGTAATAACAAACTAGTAGAGTGTTTTCCCAAAAAACATCATGATATTCAATAAAAAATAAAACATACCACACATTAAGAGACATGTGTAATGTTACGGCATTCGCTTAAAATGTACACATGTGTGTGAAATATTCTTGGTTCAGTCGAGGTAAAAAATGGTGTACATTATAAAATATCATTACGTATATATCTGATAATATTGAGAGAGTAGCAATTATCGATGTTTATATCGAGAATTTCGTATGTCTGTACTTTTATTTTATTTTTATTATTCATTGAATACATAATATATGTTGCGTTCTATTGTACTCTTTTCACATAATAAATATTTGCATAATTTTCTCACAATACTACATTAATAAAATAATCAACTGACCGTTTCTCTTGTTTTGAGATGTTTCAATAGAACGTTGTCGTTTAGAATTATGTACATTATGTTCCGTAAGTAAATAGTATATAATAATCAAGAAAATGAAATCTAGTTTAAAATCAATAACTTTTGAAATATTGAAATCGTGTATGGAAATTGGACACTTGAATATCATGAATATTATTCAAGTCAGTGTCGAGTCAAGAGATTGCATTCTCAGACATTGTAATACGATTAAGAATATTGTAATTACTGTATGTACATTAAATCTTTATTTAATTTTGGATTATGTCCCAGACATCTTCACGCATGTGAATTGTAAACGTACTAGTATGTTTAATGTGTGAATCTTGTAAAATGATTAAATTATTATTTTTCAAGGGCATTGTGATTAAGTATACACAGGTTCAAGTGAAATTCCGTACTATATTTACATACATATTATCATATACCATATTTACACTGCTTGCTAACGAAATTTCAACTCTTGTTTTGCACTACAAAGTCTAAAGGGTACCAATCTTCTTCAATTACTTATTGAATTTTTGAAGTTGACTTGAGAGTCCATGCCGACATGGAAGCGGCTTGAGTCGTTCTAAATGCTATTATATAGACAAAGCTTTTAATGGAGTAAAAAAAGATGTTATCGATGCGATTGGGCCCGACACAGGCGAAACGCGTTACGTCGTTTTCGCTCGTATTAATAATAATAATAATAATAATAACGCACACACTCAACATAGCCCCGCACTAGGGAAACCCTGTATCGCGGGTGCCATGGACACACACATAGACAACCACAAATTACACCCAAACTCACGAGAGAAATAAATGTAGGCCATACACATATTTCTCCCGGCCTGGGAATCGAACCCAGGACCTCTGCATGGCAGTCCTCCGTTTGGCCACGGAGGCAGTTAAGTATTAAAGTTTAAGTATTGCATAGACATAAAGTATTTTCGGCTTTAGCCGATAGTGTCGACGAGTGTGATGACTCGCTTATTTTTCGAAATGGTAAGATATTTAGGAAATGATATTATTTTTCCGTATTTAAATCGCGTACATTTGTTAACAAGTGTTTTTTGTTAACAAATGTACGCAATTTAATGTTTTTTGTTTAAATCCGGGAAAATAATTTCAGTAACAATCGCGAAAACCTAAGAACTCTGTAAGATATTCTTAGATCGACGGCTATCATCGTGATATTTTTTATAACTTCGAATCTAAACTATATAGTTACAAAATTAGGTAGAGAACAGAGCCTGTAACAAGGTTTGTAACAGGCTCAGGGCATTTCTTTTTATCGTATCGATGGCATACAGTGTAATGCTTGTCATCGTGTGAAAGGTGTAAGGTGCATACACATGTACAGGAAAGTTACATCGTGCGGGGAGGCTCCTTTCGTGCATCCTATTATAAGTTTTGCACCGGATTTGTGATGAGTGAAAAAATATTACTATCCTATTTTATGGGTATTGAAAGTTTGAACCTGAAGAAACCCTTATTGTTCTTGATAACTTGTTATCTTGAAATGTATGTAATTGTATATTACTGTAACAATGTAATATGTACCAGTGACTTTACTTACTTTCAAACCGATGCGCTTTTCGCGTAACATAATATCTAAACCACATTACAGGTGAAAATTCAGGTCTAATTAATCAACACAAAAATGAAATGTGAACAAGATATTAAGTTTTTGGGTTTTCGCGGTTGTTACACATTAGAAATGACACTATTTTTGCGCATCTAAATCGAGTATATTTGTTTTTTCAAAGAAAATCTGGCGCTTTACAGGTCTAATGGTCACAGTTGACTGTCAATTACGAAACTTTGGTTTGTTTGAAATTTGTCTGAAATGAAACGTCATGTCCACCGTGATCATGATATTTATTTGTCACTGGAGTTTGTTCAAATGACCACCATTTATCACAAATTGGACTTCAGACTTTAGAGTCCAAAAAAATACAACGGTCAATTGTCCGCTAGTAGACGCAATTCGACGTACGAACCCTTTAATTATGAATTTAAGTTACTTCTTACAATAATAACGCATGAAATAAGTTGAAGATAAATTGACAAATTTTTTTCGGTAGGGCTGAAAATAGACGATAGAATATATATAAAAAATGAGACTGAGTCATCTGTGACTATGGGACCAGTAAAGAACCCGAAATTTTACTTTGTTTGAAAAAAATAAGTAGACGCGACTTAGATCCGAAAACATAGTTTAATTTCCTGTTTGTAACAGTCGCGTAAAGCTATGATAAAATATTGTTTTGTGATTGTTATGTAAAAGTGTAAAGATGGGTAATGTGTAATATGTGATTTTTTTTCATTATCAAAAGCGTAAAAAACATGATTTATTTAATGTTGTACATTAACAGTCAATTTGCAGTTAGTTTAACAAGTCATACATGTTCGAGTACAAGTAGTATAAAGATCGATGCAAAAAAGTGAGGTTTTCTAGTCTTTTGTTTAGCACATGGTGATACTCACGTATACATGGTGTCCCAGGCTATGCGGCACAAAGGAAAATTACTTTAAATATTGTAGATAGAATATATTGTTTCATGGACACATTTTATTTTTAAAAGTAAAGAACACTGTATTAAAAGACTTGCTTACCTCATCTGGGAATCGAACCGACCAAAAATGAAACATGCTGTATTTTTATGATGTCGTTCGAAAGGTTCAATTATAAGGACTAATTCATTTTAAGTAACATAATATCTTCAATTAAAGTAAATTCGTCAAGGATTAAAAAAAAAGTGACGGGACGAAGAAGTAGTGCGCCTGATGGTAAGCTACAAGCCTCTCCATAACAGTTGCAATGCCATTCAGAGCTTTAAATCGCAAAAATCTGAGGGGCACTGCCACTGCACTCGTTACCCTGATAAGAAGTGCCATGTGCCTGTAATTTTACAAGCACCCTTACTCTTCCAAACCGGAACGCAGTAATGCTCACATTACTGTTTGGCGGCAGAAATAGGTAAGGTGGCAGTACTTCCTTGGGCGAACTCTTTCACAAGGAGCTCTGTTGCTGCTAAACATATTGTTGTTTTGATGTCTACTCAAAATGGGTGCACGGGCCTCCCCGCACGACTTATCATTCCTTTCCTGTACGACTGGCGTACCCTGGGCATAGATTACTTAATAGTTACCCCTGTACCTTAAATCCTTTCACCACGATGGCAAGTATGCCATCGATACGATAAGAAGAAGAAGATTTGTACAGCGACTTGTAAAGGGCCGAAAATGTTGGTTTCGACTGAAAAAGAAATTCATTTCCTATAGTATAATTAGTTAATCATTTACATCATTAATTATTTACATGCTTAATGAATATAAACATCATGAATTACGTTACATTAATATAATACTTCACATTAAAATTAATATTTAAAACTCAGTGCATAATAACTATAATCAGTTTCTTTAACTTCATAATCTTAAAAATACAAATTGTATCAATGGTATATTTAACTTCCGTCACAAAAAACTGCAATCCTTTAAAATAAAATCAGTTTTTAACTTGTCCCCGTTTATTTTTACCTACTTCTCTCGCCAGAGTCGAGTAATCTTTTTTTATTCGGTCGAGTATCAGTCGAAAAATTCACGTCCAGTTTTGGTATTTGTTTTTAATTCTTTTTAATAATTTTGGTGCAGATTTGTTTCATTAATTTGCCTTCAATAACACCACTCTTAGATTTAGCAACTCAGATCGAGTTTGAAAGCAACGATTCTGCTTAGTATTTATATTGTTACATTTTTTATTATGTTAGTGTCTTCTTTGAAAAGTAAAGTCAAAATAGTTAATTAATATATATCATTAGTATTAACCGATTTAAGAAAACGATTTAATTTAAAGTTACAACCCCTAAGATCATCTATACGTTAAGGTGGCTTCCATCACGATACGCTAATGATAGCATTGTGCTTGATTTGATTGATTAATATGCCATGGTGTCGGCTTTGCGACGCCGCCGCGACTTTGTGTTGTGACGCTGCGTTGTACTACATAAAAATCAGAACACAACGCAAGCAGCTTGGTAGGTTGAAATTGTAGTGTTGCGACGACACGCAACGCCTATGTTGCTGTTTTCTTGGAACATTGGAGAGTATTATTTTCACAAATAACGTTTATAGTGGTGAATGACCGCTATTGACATGATAAACGGTACTTGGTACAGAAACACAGCGTAGAAACAGTTGCGATACAAGATAATAATGTTGCAGTTCGTGGGGCACCCTTGAAAGGTCCGGAACGCAGTAATATTGCTTTGCAGTAGAAAGAAATAAATAGTAAATATTAGTGTTGTAGATTGTTTGGTGTTTTAATACGTTTTATGTTTCTTTCCTCAGGTGCTGTTTCTGCCCATGGTCGTGTATGTTCCTGCGTTAGCGTTTAATCAATGTGAGTATAGTTGTTTATTATATTTGTGTACCTAAATTTTCATTAAGAGACAGCCGTTATATTCTATGCGATGTTGATGAAATAAATGACGTTAAGATATTTGAAATATCTTATCGTTCATCTGGCGAGGTGGCTTATAAAATTTGATTATAACTTTCATTGAAATATGTGCAAAATGCTTAATGTCTAAATAGTTTTTGTCATATTGGAAATTACTACGTAATATCATGTTGCAGCATAAAATCTCTAGATAAATTGTAAATTTTTATTTTAATATTGCCTCACACCCAGTCAGTTTTACAGTAGGTATGTATAAAAGATTTTTAAATTGGAGATCTACTGTAATGGCTACACTTATGAAATGCTGGGTAGTGACTAAAGATACGAATGAGAGTTACGTGACGCAGCGCTGCGCTGCATTATAATGAGCAATTCAACATGAAGTTTATCTTCCATATGATACGGTAACATTACTTTAAACATAAAATGCAAAAGAAAATGCAGCAAGTGGCGCTCCCGTGCCCGTTTTATAAAATCCAATATGATATAGTGTATATACTCTAATATGGACCAACAAATCAAGAGGGTTGCTAATCGCGATGCAAGAAAGCGTTGTCAGGTATTTAGTTCCTATTGGTACACCAGATGTCGCGACGAGTACCAAATAGCTATTTTCTGTAACTAATTTATTTTACATTGATGAGCTGCAATTTATTAAAGTACTTGGTACTTTGTGCAACGGGCTGGTATCCGCAACTCGACGACAAAGCGCCTATTTATTAAAGTTACTCTAATTTCTAGTGATAATGAACAAATCAACTAGATGGCTCTTATTGCATAGATGTTTAACGATACTGCCGGCTATTCTTTTATTTTAGGATTAGCGCCATCTACCCATATTAACAAGAGTTAATTTCTAAATTAGCAACACAATGCCATCTATTGTTAAGTATATTTGTCAAAGTTCAGAAAATAATTTTAACTCATGATCAATATTTGAATAAATTACAAGGAAAAAACTAACCATTTATGTTTCGTATTAAAGAGGTATTAATTGATATCCACGGCCATTTACATAATATAATAAACTACTTCCAGGCTATCGATCGTCCATATTAGGTTTTTGACCGTTTTCAGAGTTACGAAAAGTATGGAGATTAGCAGTTGTCTTGAATTATTGGTCCATAACTCTACTAAATAAAGTTAAATTTCTTTGAATGCAAAATAGCAAGAGTAAATTTTTGCACGTTGCGTAGTATCGCAACGCTACGTCAATTTGAGGCTTAGACATAGAAAAATTAAAGTATAGTCGTTATACCCGGAATGATTTCAGATCAACAAACGAGATAAATCTGCGTAAATCCACAAGAATCCCTACATTTGTTATCGTTGTGTAGGGTATTAGGATTACTGGACGCAATGTAATTTTTTTGCTCTAGGGGTCGCTTATCCGATTTTTGTTCTGTGCATTTCTATCGTTATTACTTCATTTATTTCATTATTTACGTTAGATGCTAATGCTCGTGATTTGAGAAGAGTGTAGCATTGGAAGTGTGAGTTAGTTTTATTTCTTAAAGTTAAGCCGTTGCAAGCAGCTGCCATTTCTCTTTTTTTTCATGCTATTTTCCACATAAAACTAGAATTTGTCAATGAATTCCATATATGAAATGATAAATCGCACCCGTGGTGTAATAGGATAAGGCCACATTTGCAAAATGACAACTTGTCAGAAAAGTTGCACGATTCTGCGAATGAAATTAGGTTGATATGTAGTGAAGCTGTAATAGGAGATTATAAAATTTCATATATTCACAATTTATTTCATGTAGTTCGTATTACTTTTATGACTTTCATCTCATAAAAGCTCTTTTGACGTATGATCACATATGGCTTTATAGTACCAAGGGTACGAAATTGCAACACCTCCTCGACGAAGGACAGAAAGGAAGTCGAAATATTAGAAGAAAAATCAACGTAATTATTAGGGGGTACGTTGTTATGAACTTATGTTACATTGTTCCCTATGTTTATTTTATTATATTTATTTATATTTCTATCATCGTAACAGATGTCAATAACACGTGTACAAAGTGCTATATTTTCAAAATTTTTATTTGCCTTTGCTATTTTAATTTTTCCAGTGACTGGATTTAATGTGTTTGCGGTCGCTGCTGTAATGGTCGTGATTTGTGGTATTTACACAGTATTAGTGAGTATTTCTATTATTTATTTTCCATGATATATTTTTATATTTTTCCGCTATTTGTAGGATACGCGGAAATTAGAGATTGTGATTCCCCTGCACTGCCTCTATTTTATTGGGAATTAAATTAAATAGCCGCAGTTTCTCGGGATATATTTTGATGCGCAATTCACGGTAGCAAACTGTACACATTAGTACAAGATACCCACATAACAATGCTTCATCAATAAAGAAAATTACAAAACTTTAGGCTCACTTACCGAACAAAGTACTAAGCGTTGTTGCACTGATGCAACGATTTTTAAACTTATAGTCTGAATCATAATTAAATGCCCACAATGTAAACAAATAAGATAACTTAGCAAAAAATACATTTTAAATGGTACTTACTTTACAAAAATTTTGACGATAATGAACGTTTAGAAACTTTTCAAGCCGTAATCTGAAAAGCTTAGAACAATTCACATTTTGCAATATATATTTTAACTCAATTTCGTTTAATATAATAATTATAATAAAAGACTATTGAGGTCGTACATAATTTTTTTATACTGGTAACATAATCGGGATCAAAAACATTTTTTGTGCCGCCATTTTGTCGTGTCACAGACGTCATTTGTGCTTCATTTCTCGAATTCGAATGTTCTCCTGGCTCCGTAGTGCGTTTGTTAAATTGTGTTTCCTTTTCCAATTCCAGAATATATATATATATATATATAAAAATAGAAGGCTTAGCACACCTGCATTCACACTTTGATAATAACGTTTCATGACATTTCTTTGCTTATATACTGCTCAAAACAATTAGGGGAACAAGATCCTTTCTATTGTTTACTACAAATTGGTTTAAAATAAATTTTATGTAAATTTTTTACTTGTTAATTTTTTTATTACTATAATTAATAAAGAAACACATATTGTATTTTTTTTAGTTAAAAAAAATAAATAAAAATGTACATATATATTGTTGGCGAAAAACTAATTGGTGATAAAAAAGGTCTGTCAAAGAATTATTCTTATATCGATTCAATATTCGTCTTTAGTGACTTTTAACGTGCGTGGCCCCCATGAGCCCTAATCACAGCTTGACAACGACGCGGCATGCTTAGGGCACACTATAAGTTTCCGAAACTGGCCACTTACATAAACGATATTTAAAAAATAACTACAACATTTGAAAATGGAACTCTTTGGCTGTAGAATACAGTTTATTTCATCTAACTGTCACTTGTTTTTGCATTGTGGCGTCATTTTAGAAATTGGTTGTCTACATCACCATGGATTTACCTCGTGAAAATTTTCGTAGTATGATTTTCTACGACTTTAAGTAATTTAACAGCTCAGCGGAGCTTCGCTCGGCTTCAAACTGATTTTGGCGATGAAGCGTCATGCAAGATGACTATTTATAGCTGGTTTGCAGAATTCAAACGCGGTCGTGTGAATCTATCTCAGTGACGAATTTCGTGATGATCGCACGTCCACTGCTGTGAACAACTAAAACATCGATGGTGTGTGCCGTATGATTAAAACAGACAGGCATGTGACATACCATGAGATTCGGGCATCTTTAGGCATAGACATGAGTCAAATATAATCAATACTACACAAACATTTGGGTGTGAAAAATTTGTGCTCTCGGTGGATCCCACACAATTTGACAGGAGGCTCAAAAAACGGATCGCGTCACTTGGTGCAATGCCATGCTTACCAGATTCAACGAAGGGGTGTCAAATTTGGTGTGGGACATAATAACAGGTGACGAAACATGCATTTATAGTTACGATCCCAAAACAAAGCAGCAATCGAGCGTATGGGTCTTTCGAGATGAGCCGAAACCAATCAAAGTAGCGCGCATGCAAAGTGCCTCTAAGCGGATGATTGCATCTTTTTTTAATAAAACTGGACACGTGGCTACTGTTGCTTTGGAGAATCGTCGTACCGTGAATCCAGTCCCGATCTGGCACCTTGTGACTTTTATTTATTTCCAAAAATTAGGAACCAGTTACGCGGTCATCGATTTTCATCACCTGAACAGGCTTTCGAAGAGTATGAAAAATATGTTTCAGAGATTGTCACGTGGAGTGCCATAAATGTTTTTAAAATTGGTTCATTCGTATGAAAAAATGCATTAACACTAACGTAGAATATTTTGAGAAACAATAAATTAATTTCTGACCATTTATAGTATTTTTTTCTTATTCATTCCGGAAACTTATAGTGCGTCTCACGTATGATCCTCCGAGCATCTTCTTGTGGAATTCGCTTCCATTATTCAATCAAAGCTTCAGTAAGTTGCTGCAGTGTTTGAGGTGTAATAGGACGCTTCCGGATGCGCCTGTCAAGCAAGTCCCAAATGTGTTCAATCGGATTTAGGTCAGGGCTCATGCAAGGTCACTCCATTACACGGATTTCATGATGCCGTAAGTACTCTGACGTGATGGCTGCAGCATGTGGCCTGGCATTATCTTGCATTAACAGAACATCTGGGCCGATACCATATGCTGCGGGCAAAACATGATCTTCGAGCACGTTTTCTACATAAGTTTGAGCACGCAACCGCTCGGGAACAACGACGAGGTCTGTGCGCTAGTTCAAAGTAACTCCGCCCTAAACCATCACAGAGCCACTTCTAAATTTGTCGTATTCCTGGACTACCTACCTACTGTATCACTCGCCTGGGCGTCTGTAACCACGGAGACGAACATCGCAACATGTTAGACGGAATCGTGATTCGTCAGTAAAAAGCACTGGCCTCCAAAGTCGAAGTTGTCAATTAGCGTGATTTTGCGCGAACCGTCGAGGAGCTTGTCTATGTTGAATAGTTAGACGCACAGCCCGAACTGGTCGGATTTCAAATTAACTTCCATCAACCTATTTCTTACCGTCAGGTCGGAAATTTCTACGCCAGTAACCGTCCTTAGTGTATTTTGAAGATCTCTTGCAGTTGTGGTGCGGCTACGTAAAGTACAGTTGACGATGTAGCGATCTTGCAAACTTGTAGTTTTACTTTTCGACCTTGACCACGCCTCCGTGTGTATTCTTCCATATCACGGTATCGCTTCCAAAGTCTGTAGATACCAGAACTCCTAGATCATTCATTCACGCATAGTTCGACCCTCTTCCAGCAAAGTGACAGCTCGGGAGACATGCAATTCAGTCATATCTGGCATGATGACCTAAACTCACTCGCTTCAATAAATAACAATACTCAAAAGACTCACTTCAATCTCTATTAATACTCAAAAGACCTGAAAAACCACTTTAAATGTGTTTTCTTTGATTAGAAAGTAAAGAAAATTCAATGGCGTCACTTTGTTTTTATGTGTATAAAGACTTTTGGCCACTTTATTGAGAACTACTAACAAAAACACCGATGATCTTTTGTTTTTTAATTTCTTCGACAATGCCTGTACATTATTTAGTGGCTAGTTATAATTAAAACCTTAAGCAAAAAGTTTACTTCTACTTTAAAGTTTAGTTCCCCTAATTGTTTTGAGCAGCATATTTTGGGTATCTATATAGTTACGATTCATACGTGCGATTCGTAATATATAACAACAAAAGACATATTTTTAGTCGAACGCTCAACAGATATAATTAATTTATGGTATACAGACATTTGACATATTCTTGCATGATATGAATGTCACTGGGTATATAGACGATTGATATAACAACTTTCAATCTAATATACCGATGGCATAATGTTCATTTTATATAAATATTTCAGATATAACATTCACTGAGTATAATGTTGAATGTGTATGTGTGAAAAAAAATATGAATATAATTCCAGTGGTATTTAGGTGCAACGGTGAATTAACAGAATTTGTTTGCATTTCCAAGTTGGTTCGACTTCCTCCTGTGGGTTTAGGTAAGGTTAGTACATGGCAAAGCTGCCAGAATCGAATTTGTTTGCATTTGCTAGTTGGTTCGACCTCCTCCTGTGGGTTTAGGTTAGGTTAGTTAGTATATGCAATTAAATATTCTGCTTAAAGTTTTAATAAATATATTTTATAACACAAAAAGCACAAAAAGCTATACAAAAACAATTATATTTTGCGATTGTACATTTAATAGAAAATAAAAAAAAATCTTATCAACATAATGTAAGGCGCTTCGACTATTCGTAACAAGAAATATTGTGTTATATTGTTTAATACATTGTACTGGTAGCATACCATTAGTATACCATTTGTTCATGATGTCACTTAATCATTATATCTAACGTTTGTTATACTAAAGGTTCATTATACACATTGAAATTATGCGTTTTGTTGTTATACCTTTTGTTGATATACAGTGAGTGATTATATCCTTAGAAATTATATCAAATGTTATTATACCAAGTGGAAATAGATTATTTGTTGTGATATCTTCCATTACACACCCGTGTGAGGGAGTATTACTTATTTGACAATAATTACTTCGGACGTATGTCAGACGGAGAACAAGAGTACAGGGCCAGCTCAAGAATATCCGTAGCCAACGAAAGTGTATGAAAACAATGAAGCACGTTGATGATTTGAATATGTGTGTCAGGACAGTTGCCTGCGTACCAGATGGGAAAAAGGTGTGAAGTGCATGTGTGACACGTTGACATCAATACCGTCACTAACCGAAAAAGTCAACTTTCGGGAAATGGCCTTTAAAATTTCTGAAAATAAGTTTCAATTTGAAAAGGTGAAATTTTCGTTTGACGGTATTGTTTTGAACGTGTGATATGTATTTGATCGAAAGAAGTAGAAGAAAGTTTTCAGAAGTTATTATAACTTCAAATAAAAAGACTGCCTGAAAATGCAAAATAGAGCTAATGTGGAACTTAGCTCAACGTGTCGCTTTATCGCTAGTAAAAATATTAGTTTGCCTGCAGCGGGACAAAGAGAATATTAAACGAATCACTAACAGCGTTGCATTAGAGGATTGTAAAAAATGTGAGTCCATGTTGTTCAAAAGAATTACCGAAGACATATAAGAAGTACTAATTAGTGATTAAATTAACTTACCTGTAAGTGAAGTTCGATCATAATTAAACGAAGCGCTTCGTCTTTCGAGATTAGCATGAGATTGGTACTTGTAGTAACGCTTACGTGCAGGCACTTCATACACTAAGTTGAGGGTAAAAACAAATGAAAATACAAAATTTCTAAATTACAATGAGCACTCTAGCTCTCGCTTGGTGATCTATTTGGTTTCATTTAATTTATAGGTAAAAAACTGGAAAATATTTCATGATCGCTAGGGATGTCATACGGAGGGCGGGATGCTAATCACTTCGGACGAAGCGCTTCGTACAATTATGATCGAACTTCACTTACAGGTAAGTTCGTTTAATCACTAACTATACTCGCGCTTCGTCATTCGAGATTAGCTTGAGATTGGTACTTGTGGACATTCAGAGAGTCATGAAATATCAGTGTGACTTTTTTGTCAGAGTAAAACAAAAGATTGTTTTGAGTAAAACAGTTTTGTATTACAATCATATAACAACAATAAAAGAAACCTTCTTATACATAATTGTAATATATAATGTATCTTAATCATTATAATTATATTTCATGAAAATAAGTAAAATTGTTATTGATTTGAATGACTATTCAAAATGCTTCTAGCAAAATGATTTTCATTTGTAATGTGTCTGTTGTAGAAAGTCGCGAATGTCTTTGATTTGTCTGTCCAACCGGCAGTTTTCCTAATGGTATCTAAATCAACCCCTAATTTATGTGCCTTAGACGTAGCGGCATGCCTATTGCTTTGAGCGGAGAATATACTAACATCAATGCCGCTTAGTTATAAGATGATGGGTGAAGGCACCCATCGACTCGATGTTTGAGACGTAGCCATATGATGTGGTCTTTTTAAACTAATAAAAGAAGATGTATGATTATCGCGGATATCTTTCGTCTTTTTTATATACGTGTTTAATACTCTTGCGGGACAAATTGGGGTCTCTCTGCATGATAGGGAATGGCCAGGAATGGTTGGTTTGAACCAATTCGAGAGGTTTTAACTAAATCTGGAATACTAATAAAAATCTCACTTGGTGTTGATCTTATATAGTTGATTTTTATTTTTGAGAAGGTCTGCATCCTGTATGCATAACCAACGCAAAAAGGGAAATTAATTTCTTAGAAATTTGTTCTAGTGACAAGACCTCATTCGGATACCATTTTTCTAAAAAATCTAAAACTTTGGAAGGGTCCCAAATAGTATTGTACCTTGGTCGCGCCGGTCTTAGGAGAAATAGACCCTTGAAGAGACGTTCTATTCTCTCGTCTGTACCTACCTGGTTACCCAAAGTCAGAGATAAAGCTGTTCTACATATATTCAGAGTACTGTAACTTGCTCCAGTATGGAAAATATCGCTTAGAAATTCGATTATGTTACAAATAGAAGTATCATACAAATCAATGTTACTTATGTGTCTGACAAAATTGGAACCATTTCTTTAGGCTAGTGCATTGACTTACAATTATATGGACGTCGGGTCCGCGCTAAAAAGTGTACGAACTTATAGGACGTTAAAATCGTATACAGAGCGTCATTCACGCTTTAGTCTTCGTTTGTTCGACTGACAGCGAAGCAAGCAAAATTAGACAGTTCTGCGATGACATTACAATTTAAATTCAACGTTATAGCTTTTTCATATTCCTTTACATGTCACTACGTTTAAATAGGTTGACTTGGGACATTTTTTTCGTGGTTTTTGTATTAGACCCGTCGTCCATTTATTTGTAAGTCAATGGGCTAGTGTCATATTGTTTCAATGAGTTTTCCGAAAGTTAAGCAATCATGATGTCTATTGAAGCAGTTGGAACTCTCTTGTTTAACAGTGCTACCCGGACAATACTCATGCAACCAGGGTAATTTGGTGGTGGAAGTTGCGATTGCTGGAATGAGACAATATTGATTTGTTACTTGGTTCGAATACCAAGGGCACGGACACCAACAGTTTGTTAAACAGGGGATACCATGGCTGCGTCGGCCATAAGGGCACGACCGCTATGCCTGTAGCTTTGTCAAACATTATATTTTGCAACATCTTAGTGTTAATCGAAATTGGTGGAAAACCATAAAAGTAGAAATTTGATCAAGAGATAGTGGACGCATTAACAGCGTACGCATCAGGGTCCCTGTGCCAGGAAATGTATTTACTGCATTTCTTATTATTTCTACTAGCGAAAATATCTATTTTTGGCATTTCAAATTGTCTAACTATTTTCTGATAGGCATCATCACAAATCTCCCATTCTATATCAGGCTGCACACGTCTTGAATCTGCATCGGCCACATCGTTATCAACAGAACTGATGTATGATGCGAAAACAAATATTTTTCGCGATTCACACCACAGCCATGACTCTCTGGTTATCTGTGTCAAGTGAGGAAACTGCATGCCTCCCATACCCACGGTTTATGTACGAGATCGCAATGGTATTGTCAATTTTTAGTAAAATTTGATAATCAAAAAGCTTCCTGCTGAAAGATTTGACGCCACAGAAGGGTAGCGAGGATTTCCAGATAATTAATGTGGCATGTAATTTCATCCTGGCCTCAGGGACCACTGGCGGTCTACTCTCCACAAGCGGCCCCCCCACCCCGTAGTTGAGGCATGAGGATTTTTATCCTATTGACCGAGTGATCGATTGATCTGGCCCACTAATTAAAATTCGGTTTTAGGTATTGTGGAATATCCATAAGTTTGTTATAATTTTGGTCATCTTTTAAAGTAAAAAATTTGCATCTTTCAAATTGTTTTGTGTAAAGCCAGCCGTATTCGATTGCCGGGCAAGCTGATACAAGTAGGCCCACTAATCTTGCAAAGTCTCTAACTTTACATTGTTTTATGTAATTCCACTTTGTTAATTCATGTTTTATTTTATCAATTTTTTCAGATGGTAGTGATACTTGGACATTTTCAGAATTAGTTGTAAATCCTAGGAACGTACAAGATATATATGTACAAGGTGTGGTACAACTTTTTTGTTCGTTGATTATGAAACCTAAAGACGTCAACAAATTGTTAGTACTTGTGATATTTTCCATACACTCTCTGTACGAATAGGCTATTAAAAAAATATCATCCAAATTTATTGTAGAAAGGAAACCAGCCGATCTCAGAAGTCTCACCCCTGGTTTCATTATTTTTGTGAAGACAAACGGCGCCGTGTTAAGGCCAAAAGGTAAAATATTGTATTCAAATAGGTTGTTGTCCCACATAAAGCATAGGTACTTTCTGGAATTTTCATGAATTTTTACCAGGAGGTAAGTCTAAGTAAGTCTAAGTATCTTTAAAGTCTACAGTGGACATGAAACAACACTTTTTAGATTAAGTATAAACCTTGACTTACCATCGGATTTTGGTATTAAAAAAATCTTGGACAAAAACTGACCACAGCAAGGTTCACATTTAGATATGGCTCCAATGGATAAAAGGCGATTTATGGTTTCCTTGCATTGCAATCTCTCGTCAGAAGAATAATCATTCCGATATAAAGGGTCATTCTGTAACACAGGAGACGAAAATTTAATTTCGTAGCCTTCCATCCACGAGAACACCGCAGGATCTGTCGTGATCCGGGTCCACCGGCGTGAAAACAGCGCCAGTCGTCTGGCGTAACTCACAGACGGCTACGGCTTCTGCGCCCCCATCGTCGCCGGTTCCAGTTTAAAGAGTTGATACTTGTGGAATTCTTTGAAGTCGCCTTCTTCGCCGGAGTAGGTTTAAGGTCCGCACTGGACTTTTGTATCGCCTTAGCGGCTTTTAAAGTTTCCGATAGGTGTTTTCCGAACAGGAACTTGTCGATCTTCGTGTCTTTCATATGTTCTTTCATTTCTTTCTTCACGCCGCTGAGAATGAATCCTCGTCTAGTTAACGACTCTCTGTACTGGTAATCGCGAACGATACGAGCTGCATCCATCAGCAGCTTCAGCATGGTATTATCTTTCGTTCGCTGAGAGAGGAGACAAGTGATGGCCTCGCTCAAGACGGAGATGGCGGAGGAGGTCTGCTTCTGTTTAGATTCCATCGCCTTGAGTCGTTTGAGAACCATTTCCGTAACGGCGGGCTTGACTTCGGGATTCAAAGCCGGGGCGTCGATTTTAATACAGTTTCCACGAAATAAATACCGGTCCAAAAGCTCTTTCAAACTTTCCTTGGATGAGCCGTTCGTGGCGATATGTTCGAAACGAGTCGCTATATCCTTTTGAATGTCCTTGCCTTTCGGCATAGCTAACGAAGGCTCCTCGCCCAGAATTTGAAGCACACTTTCATCGAACTCCGGTGCTTGTTCGTGTGGCGGCGACGCCTCACTCGGGCCCGCGCCGAGAAGGGCAGAGGCTAGCTCCGAGGCGGTTTCGCAAGGCCCTCCATCTGGAAGGCGCGTTCGATTTGGTGAACGTTGCTAACAATCGACGTAAACGTGAAGTATACAAATCAGATAGAGAGAAAGTACTGTATCTTAAAAGTTACATGAATTTACATTTTCGTAATCATTGCAAACAAAACACTGAGAATTGTTGTGATCACCACTAAAAAGGGTGTAATACGGGTACCTGTTACAACGCAAACTCAGTGGTATTCAATCGGGCCGTAGATGACTGCTTTAATGAGTAGGTGTAACTCGGGGGGTTTTTACACCGCAAACCCAGCAGTTTTCGATTCGACTGTAGATAATGGCTTTAACGGGTAGGTGTAACTCGGGGGGTTGTTATACCGCAAACCCAGCCAGAGCAACCGAGGAGGCTGTCAATCATCACCGTTACAACGGGTAGGTATAACTCGGTAGTTGTTACATCGCAAACCCAACAGTGAGGAGCTCGAAAAAACTCCGTTTACACTTTATGTATAGGTTAGGTGCCTTCCTTCTATTCGAATTTCACCACGAGGCTCTCGAGATGATTTAGGCATTTTTTGGAAGAAAAAAATCGTTTAAATTAAAATTGGCAAAAAAGTTAATTCAGTGTGAACTAGCCGAACACTGAACAGCGAATGTAACCAAATAGATCACCAAGCGAGAGCTAGAGTGTGCATTGTAATTTATACATTTTGTATTTTTATTTGTTTTTACCTTAGAATAATAACGCATAGAAACCTAGTCCGCACACGCTAAGTGAGGCAAATTGTAGGACGCCGTATAGGCCTACATGAGCGAGCGGGCAGTCAGTGCTCAAGGTCAAGTTGTACCGCGAACAGCTCAAAGATTTTTGCTAAAAATGACGAAATGTGCAGTAATTGGGTTTAAAAATAGATCAGACAAACATAAAATAGACACTAACATCACATTCCACAAGTAAGTAACGCGTTTCAACTTGTATTTTTATGTAAATATTCACTAAAACAGAAAATTAATTTCGTTGCAACAAGATACGAAAATGTTGCAAAGTAACGGGTTTTTTCTCCCCATTTTGTTATTCTGTTTCAAAATAATTATATTACGTAATTTTTGAGAATAGGCAATATCGCGACGTTTGCAAAATTTCTACAAATGTACACCGCCGCAACAACATTGTCGGGAATTTACGTTAGCTATTTCTACGAAATATATTTAGTATTTGCCTTCATTAGTTGCATGTGAAAAATCATTATTCTTGTTCATCATACACTCATTTAAAAAAATTGTCTTGGCCAAACTCAAAAGTTCGTAACTAAAATTATTTCAGGGAACTAACACTGACTAAAAAGTCATCGTCAGTTCTCCAAAATCGTGTATAAATAACTTTCAGGTTCAGGTTCTTTATTGTTATCGTGTACTTTTCATGTAAACATACCCACAGATAATATCAGGCTATATTATATATTCAAATTCGATAGTCGCACTTAAACTCGCATGTAAAACCATAAGGAAATGGCATGTATATCTGAAGACAAGATAGCGGGCAAGACTTCTAATTCTTCTTCTTCTAATTCTTCGCCATCTTGGATTTAGAAATATGTGCTAAATTCGGAATGAGCAGCCCCAAATACCTTGAAAACGACAACCAACTTGCTATTATTCGAAAAATCGTGCCCGCCATCTTCGATTTAGAAATTAGTGCCATATTCTTAATGAGCACCCCCAAATACCTCGAAAACGATACCCAACTTGCTATTATTTGAAATGTCATGTCCGCCATCTTGAATTTAGAAATAAGTGCTATATTCCTAATGAGCACCCCCAAATACCTCGAAAATGATACCCATATTGCATTTATTTCAAAAGTCGTGTCCGCCATCTAGGATTTAGAAATAAATGCCATATTCTTGATGAGCACCTCGAATACCTCGAAAACGATTCCCATTTTGCGTGTCCGCCATCTTGGATTTAGAAATGAGAAAAGTCGTGTCCGCCTTCGTGTATTCAGATATAAATGCCATTTCCATAAGGATTACCAAAAATAAATTTTTGAAAATTCCTGTCACTTGATGTTGTCGATCAACAGTAACGATCGATAAAATCGAGCATATCTGTAGGCACCTGATCGAGATTGTCGATCGACAAAATCGAGCAAATCTGTAGGCTTTAACTTAATGATGAGTTAAGCAAGATACAATTTCCCCACTTTTGAGGGAAATGTTATTCCATGGCATCATTATTTGTATATTTGTGTGCGTGCCGACGAGCGTAAATACAAGTTGCTTACGCCTACATGAATTTGATTTTTGCCTCACTTGTGACAGTTCGTTTGATATGAAACTATCATTCTATGCGTTATTATTCTAAAGTTTTTACCCTCAACTTAGTGTAGGAAGTGGCCGCACGTATGCGTTACTACAAGTACCAATCTCATGTTTATCTCGAAGGACGAAGCGCGAGTATAATAGCGAGTAGAACAAAGTGAAGGTAGTAGTTCCGATTATGTTGATTATTCAGACTATGATTTCTATTAGAATATGAGTAAATCACAAAATTACATTATGTGTTCATTTTTCTTTTATATTACATATACGGCGACAAGCTGGGACGGGGATGTCAAGGAGGTCATGGCCTACAAAAAGCCCAGTACTATGGTAATATCCCCAACGGATTTTTAAAAAATTAAAGATTTTATGCACATTTTTACGTTTTAACACCTTTGGACGCACTGTACTCAAACATAATTAATTGTCTTGTTCCGTTTCTTTTTATTATCTTAAATCAACCTGCTTTTTCATGATCGAAGTATTAAATTATATTTCTCATTAAAAGGTATTTTAAAAATATCAAGAAGTACGTATAAGTAAATTTTTTTGTATTAGTTAAAGGGGTGTGTTAAAAAATTGAAAATGTGTGACACCGCATCTGCAATTAATTGTAATAAGTTGTCTACCATCTAATTACAAAAAAAATGCGTACCTATCTACTTTAGTTATGATTTTATTCAAAATTTCATCAAACTGGTCGACATTACAGTAATAAACGGGACTTTTGCTGAAGTGTGAAAAACTTAATTTTTTGTGATTTCGGTGTTTAGGAGGGTTTTTACTTTTGTACCGCACGTGGCAGTGGTTTCTAACTACAAGTTAAGAAATAAATATTTGAAAATGAAAACTTTTATTTTTTATGACAATCGCAATTATTTCACATTTTTCACAGTAAATGTTCAAAATGGCAGTTGCAATGGCCTAATATACAGCCTGCACCGCCTAATAATCGCATCATGGACTGCAGCTAGGCTTGCTGCGATTGGGGAGCAAGCGAGAGGCATCGTACCGTGCCGTACCTTGTAGGTCGGATGTGCAACCAGTTCGACCTAGCTGCAGCCCATGATGCCATAATTAGGCGGTGCAGGATGTGTATTAGGGTCGGTAGCTGCCATTTTGAACATTACTTTGAAAAATGTCAAATAATTGCAAGCTTTTATTTTTATATGTTTTGTTCCTTGATTTCAAGTTAGAAGCCACCGCCACGAGTGGTACAAACCATCTTAGACATGAAAATCACAAGAAAATAAGTTTTTCACAGTTTAGCAAATATCCCGTTTATTGCTGTAATATCGACCTGTTTGATGAAATTTTGAATAAAACCATAATTAAAGTAGATAGGTATGTATTTTTTTTTAGTAATTAGATGAATAAGTAGGCAAGTTTTTACAATTAAGTGCAGATGCGGTGTCATGCAGTTTCAATATCTTTAACACACCCGTTCAAATAATACAAAAAAATATTTCTTTTATATACTCCTTGGTATTTTTAAAATAACTATTGGTGAAAAATTTACTTAATACTTAGCTCATTAAAAAGAAGGTTGATTTAAGATAATAAAAAGAAAAAGAAAGATAGAAAAAGACAATTCTGTTTGAGTACAGTCGCGTCCAAAGGTGTTAAAACGTCAAAATCGTAATGTGCATAAAATTTTTAATTTATAAAAACCTTTGGGAATATTACCATCGTATCATGGGCTTTTTTGTAGGCCATGGGCTTCTTGACATCCCCATCCTGGCTTGATGTCGACTTAATAGACACCCTGTATATACAAATGATTATTATGAAAGCAGTTTCAAGCACTTGTAGGAACTCCTAGCTTAGCAGTTAGGAGTTCCAACAAGTGCTTGAAACTGCTGTAGTGTATGTGTGTGTGTGTGTGTGTGTGTGTGTTTGATTTCTTTTTTTTTTGTGACGGGCTGTAGTCAGACTGAAGATTCACGACAGCATTAAGCCGCTACCCTTGAATTAAGCGGAATAAATATAACACACCAAAATCCAAAATAAGATCAAGTGTGGTTTGTATGGAGTACGCTCACTGTACTGATAATTAGTTTTTGAGTTTTTTAAAAACAAATACATACACTTATAGTAACATTTGGTTCTGTATTTGTAACAATTTCTTTTCCTAACAACGCGATCGTTAATGTCATCAGTTATACAGGTAATTACAAGCGCAAATAATAAGGGTGTCCGAGTCAAAAATGTTTTGCCTGTTCAGATCAAGTATCTGATATTTAGATTTTTCTTTCGACGTAATATAACTCATTCTGTATTGTCTTTACAGGGTGGTCTCAAAGCGGTGGTTTGGACGGATTCAGTACAAACAGGCATCATGTTTATCGGAGTGCTACTTGTAGCCGTAGCCGGCACGGTGGCCGTTGGTGGCGTTACGAACGTACATGAGATCGCTCAGAGAACTGGGAGATTTGATCTGTCTAAGTGAGTTTGGAACACAGAACGTTTTTGTTTTGAGCATGTTCTGTGGTTTATAGAAAGAAAGAAAGAAAGAAAGAAATTATACATTGTTCCTTAATTGTTTATTAATGCATTTGATTGATACGTGGGGCGCACTATAAGTTTCCGGAATGAATAAGAAAAAAAGTAGTATAAATGGTCAGAAATGAATTTATTGTTTCTCAAAATATTCTCCGTCAGCGTTAATGCATTTTTTCATACGAATGCATCAATTTTGAAAACATTCAAGCCACTCCTCCGTCTGAAACATATTTTTCATACACTTTGACAGCCTCTTCAGGTGAAGGAAATCGTTGACCGCGTAACTGCAGGTTCTTAATTTTTGGAAATAAATAAAAGTCACAAGGTGCCAGGTCGGACCTGTACGCGGAATGGCTCATAAGGTCAACGTTGTTCACCTTCAAATATTCATTTGTCTGTCTGGCCATGTGAGAACTGGTATTATCGTAGTGCAAGATGATACGGCGTTTACGGTTATTTTTCCGGAGTTTGTCAATAACTTCCGGCCAGCAAATGGTCGTGTACAATCACCATTCAGGGTACCTACAACAATTCTCCAAAGCAACAGTGGCCACGTGTTCAGTTTTATTAAAAAAAGAAGCAGTCATCCGCTTAGAGGCATTTTGCACGCGCGCCCCTTTGGTTGGGATCGGCTCATCTCGAAAGACCCATACGCTCAATTGCTGCTTTGTTTTGGGATCGTAACTATAAATCCATGTTTTGTCACCTGTTACTATGTCCCACATCGAAATAGACGCCCCTTCGTTGAATCTGGTAAGCATGGCATTGCACCAAGTGACGCGATCCGTTTTTTGAGCCTCCTGTCAAATTGTGTGGGATCCACCGAGAGTACAGCTTTTTCACCCCAAAATGTTTGTGTAAAATGATTGTATTTGACCCATGCCTATGCCGAAAGATGCCCGAATCTCATGGTATGTCACATGCCTGTCTGTTTTGATCATACGGCGCACAGCATCGATGTTTTTGTTGTTTACAGTAGGGGACGGGCGACCATCACGAAATTCGTCACTGAGATTCACACGACCGCGTTTGAATTTTGCAAATCAGCTATAAATAATCGTCTTGCATGGTGCTTCATCGTCAAAAGCAGTTTGAAGTCGAGCGAAGCTCCGCTGAGCTGTTAAATTACACTTAAGGTCGTAGAACATCATACTATGAAAATGTTCACGATTAATTTTTACGAGTTCTTAGGTTTTCGCGATTGTTACACATAGGAAATGAAACTGTTTTTCCGGATTTAAATCGCGTGTATTTGTTTTTTCAAACAAACCGACGTTTCGGGCTCTTTACAGGTCCCATGGTCACGGTTGACTCAGGTGGTACAGTCTTCAACCAGTTATGTCTAATATTGATGCAAACCACCCTATTTTTTCACTATGGTTACAATAGTTATTTATTTTTATTTATTTTAGTTATTAATTAAATACCTTATTTATAATTTTACAAAGAAAACATCCCAATTTACGATAACGAATATAAATATAAATAACGAATATAAATAATTTGTAAAACTTAATATAGCGTAAATTGGAATGTTTTCTTTGTAAAATTAAAAATAAGGTATTTAATTAATAACTATTGTAACCATAGTGAAAAAATAGGGTGGTTTGCATCAATATTAGACATAACTGGTTGAAGACTGTACCACCTGAGTCAACCGTGACCATGGGACCTGTAAAGGGCCCGAAACGTCGGTTTGTTTGAAAAAACAAATACACGCGATTTAAATCCGGAAAAATAGTTTCATTTCCCAATTTTTACGAGTTAAATCCATGGTGATGTAGACAACCAATTTTTAAAATGATGCCACAATGTAAAAACAAGGCACAGTCAGATGAAACAAACTATATTCTACAGCCAAAGAGTTCCATTATCAAATGTTGTAATTACTTTTTAAATATTGTTTATGTAAGTGGTCAGTTCCGGTAACTTATAGTGCACCCTATGTATAGCTCATATAGCTGGTGAATGTGGATCATAGTATATTTACGCTATACATATACTAATTTAAAGTATAGTGTGTAAATTGAGCGTGTATGTTTCGTGTCATATGGCAATTTGCCTTTCTTGTGGAAAGTTTGTTTCGTGACTTATTGTTAGTTGCAGATGTTGTTATATACTTTTGTAAAACTCTAAATTAGGGATCTATTTAAAATTTTAAGCGAATTTTTGAATTGAAATTATTTTGTGGCAGTTGGAGTTTTTCTCCTTACGAGCGACAGACGGGATGGGGGGCGATCGTGGGAGGCACCTTGTACTGGACATGTTTTAATTCCGTCAATCAGACTATGGTACAACGGTATATATCGCTCTCTACATACAAGAAAGCAGTACAGTAAGTATTATTTCGATTAAAGTACGTCTAACAGGTGATCGGCCTATAAAACTGTCAATGTATTTAAGAATTTAAATCAAGGAGTCATGAATGATTACATATTTTTTTTAACTTGCCCAATTTTACTTTTTTCACAAAATTCCTATCTCCCGTATCTAAATACTACCTACCTTCTTAAAGAAATAGACGTCTAAAACAATATACACTTAAATTGAAAAGAGAAGTTACTAAGTGTATTATTTTAAGATTGATGTATTATTTGATTTGGTTCTTGTAAAATGAATGTGTTCATCTGTGTGTGTCTGTGTATAAGTTTATTGGACAGAGTTCACCGTACCTATTTCCGCCGCCAAGCAGTAATGTGGGCACATTGACGTGGGCAGGTGAAATTACAGACATATGACATTTATCAACTTATGTCTCGAGGTGACGGGGGTAGTAGCAGTTCCCCTAAGTTCTTTAAGATACGATGCTCTGAGTTGCATTGCAACTGTTATAAACAGGCGTCTCGCTTACCACCAGGTGCACGATTTGTTCGTCCCGTTATTTCATTATCATGAAAAAAGTTCTTAATAATTGCTCTGCTTTTCAGGGCTTTAGCCATATTTTGTTTTGGGGCAATAATTGCCATATGTCTCTGCGTGTGGTGCGGACTGACAGCGTGGGCAGCGTGGACACTAGGGGGCTGTGACCCACACGGTGTTCCAATTGTGGATGACAGGCTACTTCCGGCCTTTGTCACATATGTGTCCAAAGTTCAGCATTTACCGGGATTGAGTGGTGTATTTCTTGCTGGCGTGTTTGGTGCAGGTTTGAGGTATGTTTTCTGGCTTTCTACAACGTTTGAGTATTTGCTTTTTTTCGAACGTTAGCCGCTCATTGCTAGGTGAACATTTTTGCATATTATTATATTGTCCATAAATAAGTGAAATATAAATAAAACTTTTACCCTACAGTTCCCTGTCAGCGGTTCTGAACGCATGTGCGTTAGTTGGTGTTGAGGACATAATGCGTGGATGGCTGCGATTACAATTGAAGCCATTGGTCGAGGGCATTATTGCCAGGCTTATCAGTGCTGTGTTGGCTGTTGTTTCTGTCGTTATGCTTATAGTAATTGAGAAACTTGGCGGTGTTCTTGGTAAGCAATATTTGCGATGAGTTTCTTCACTTGCGATGATTTTTCATCTTGAATAAAAATGTTCGGTTTATTTGAAGAAAATTATTTGTATAAAGGAGTACTTACTGTGTATTGATGTTTTATTTCATTTGTCTCAAATACTAGCAAAATAACGTCATTACTATACAAATACAGATCATCCACATACGACCATTATACATTCGCGACTAGTCGATCACGACATATCGAAAATACTCCGCTTAATTGTCTTCATGGGCTTCCACACGCTCAGCACTTAGGGTTGCTATACAATGCGCAGCCGCGCTGTTCGAAAATGGTGGCAGACGGAACTACAGTCCCACCACAAACTACCTGATTGTGGAATATCCAGCTGATTTTTTTTACAATGCATGATAAATAATGACGTTACAAGCATCTTTTACGCTTACGTAATTTCTTGAAAAAATCGATGATTTCAGAGGAAAAAATTGTTTATTTTTTGTATAGAAAAATATACTGCGTATATAATATATTCTCCTGTATTGTGTAAATATATAGTTTCTTTAATTTGAATTCCCTGCGCCGCTCACAGGCAGCAGTGAAGTACCCGTATGTGGTGCAATGTTCGTATGCATACAACATGAAACCGCGCGGCGGCGTGTGGGATCCGTTTTAACGATGCACTAGATAGTAGTATATCTACGTGTGAGATGATTTTTATGTATGATATATACAGAAAATACTATAAGAAACTTAATTTGATGAACTACTCAAGGTATGATTATTGACATTGGTTCGTAAAGCCAATATGTAACGATATCCTCACGTACTCGTACATAATGTAATGCTAAAAAAACAATCTTAGATAAGTTTTACCTACAAGTGTGACCATATATTAATTGTAAAATACTGCTTTATATATACATCAATCGAAAGGGGATTGTTTTTCTTTTTGTTTTGACTGTTAAATCTAATAATTCTCTCTTTTCGTAGGCGTAGCAACGGCACTATCAGCAATCGCTGCCAGTACATCTTGCGGTATTTTTACCTTGGGCATGGTATGCTGGTGGGTGGGCCCCAAGGGCGCTATTTCAGGAGCGTTCGCAGGAGCTCTCGTCGCCGGAACTATATCCTTGGGCACGCAGGCCGCGGCTGCTGAAGGACTCAGGGTCCCTCCACTGAACTTCAGCGCGACTTGTCCTCATAATCTCACTTTCAAACTACTTAAAATGAATGTCGTAAGTAATTTTGAACTATCATTATTGTTTGAGTATACATGAATAGGAAGGTACCAACTATCACTAGTGAAAAATGTTAATCTCCTTCGAAATACGATTATCAAAAACGATACCTTACAAGTGACACAATTTTTATTATATTACGCAATGCGATTTTGCAGGATCCAGAAACAGTTTTTCCCCTTTTCCGCATATCGTACCATTGGATTGCGCCTCTCGGCTTATTAGCGACTATTACTGTCGGTGCAATTGTTGGCTGGTTATTTGACAAGAAGGCTTCATTGAGGACTGACCTCGAGCTGTTCACACCTCTGATTTGGAGGTGCCTGCCACAGGAGTATCACGACAAAGGAGGCGAGACTCGACGGCAAATTGCCGCCAAAGACCTGCTAAGAAGCGGCCAGGTTGCTTCCACCCCATTAATAGAAACCAAACCAGAAGGAAAGGTGAATAATACAGAGGTATGTTAAAAGTTTCAATAAAGTTATTTGTTTCTTGTTACATAAAATTACTCAATATAAACCCCAATAAGCGAATTACCAAGAAATTTCTTGGAATAGGCGAAGAACTTCGTTTGTGTAACTAACTCATTCTTGGTTTTATTGTTTCAGATCGAAATTAATGGCGAAGTTCCACAAAAATCTTAGATTTATTTTTTGTAAAGTAATCTTCTAGTACGTCACGAACTTTTTACGGATCGAAAAATGTATTAAATATTATTTTATAAATTGCTGTTTTATAATTATTATTCTATAATTTTGGAGTCATTCCTTTTAGGTGGTGTTCAATAATGTTAAGCTTCAGTACAATGAGTTATTTATAAAATCGTTACTCTTCTATTGTTGGCTAAATTTACAATGTATGACTACATAAATAAGAGTTGTAAAATGTGCGCTAAAATGTTTTAAATTGTTTAAATTGCATGCAACAATATGCATAACAAAATTTACAACAGGGACCAATACTTTTGTCTTAGCTTTGCATCTAGTATTATTTTTTAAGTCAATGATATTGAAAATGAAATACATTATTTATTCAAAGTTTACGATAACTAATATACAGTAATTTGGTGCCTCATTTTTAGTGTTTTACATTTGATGATCACACGCAAAGTGTCCTCTAAGAAAAGCTTTTATTTCAGGAATATTTGACTTGAGAATGAGGTTTACTGCCTCGAGAATATCGAGGCTTTTGACATTAAGAGACCCTTAATTAAAAAGTATAAGGGCGCCTATAAATTAGACGATTGTAGAAGCGCTGCAGTGGCGCAATTGTAGCACGGCAGCTGCGCATCTGTAATTTTTATTTCACTTACTGTGAATGCAAAAATGACGCGCGCGTGTCACGACAGTGGCGCTGCAACTGCGCTTCTAAATATTGTATGAAAATTAGTAGTGGCGCCACTGCAGCGCTTCTACAAGTGTCTAATTTGAAGGCAACCTTAAAAATCATTGACTTACAATTATATGGACGTCGGGTCCGCGCTAAAAAGTGTCCGCACTTGTAAGGCGCTAAAATCGTATACAGAGCGCGACACTCCGCTTTAGTCTTCATTTGTTCTACGGACAGTGAGATACTGCGATGACATAACAATTTAAATTTCGAATAGGTTGACTTGGGACATTTTTTTCGTGGTTTTTGTATTAGACCCGTCGTCCATTTATTTGTAAGTCAATGTTAAAAATCTAATAAATCAACAGTCGTTTTTAATTCTGGTTACAAAGACAAGGTGTAGATTGGAGCTCAGTATAATCTGTGAAGATTGAAGAACGGTAGTAACAAAATGAGGTTCACTCAATAACCTCCATTGTTTCTTACATACCCACTATAAAATCGAATACCACTATAAATTTTTCAATTTATAATTAGAGTTAATAAGGAACTTCATTACAGCATAATGTTTTGCTAAAAGTGTGAAAACCTGTTTTTGAAACAGTCTCCAAAGTCCGTAAATTTCGAGAATGTACCTCGATGTGAGTGTCGATGTTTTTTTCCCGGGACGCGGAAATGCAGCGAGACTGAAAGCCCTACCTCAACTGATTATCATTTTAGGGCCCTTATTTTTACAAAGAATTGTTTTTTTTTTTGCAATTTCTTGTACCTTAGTGATTGATTTACATCTTATCCTGGTTGTTTTGACAATAATTATTTGCGCGAAGGATTTACAAAACTCATTTCGTGTGGTCTTCATTTTTCAAGATTCGGAAGTAGGTCTGAACGGTGGTATCAAAAATTGTATTAAATGGAAATAAATAAAAATTAATTTATACCGATAACATTAAAGGCGCATACTGAAGTTGTAAAAGTTACAATATTTATTTATTTTGAGCCGAGTTTTAAAATGGCTACAATTTCTTTATAAGTATTAGGTACTAGTTAAGAAATGTGTGGAGATGATAAAATTATTTTCTTAGTAGAACTAAAACTAAAAAGTACCTGTTTTTATATTCTACTAAGAAAATAATTTTATCCTTTGATTAGGATCTTTTCTGTCTTTAAAGTGATTTTCTTGCAATTTTAATAACACCAAAGTATAGGTGTAGGTACGTAAATAAAAACACTATTAGATATTTTCTATTTATTAATTCTATTATGTGATTTTTGTTTGTACGCATCACACAATTATTAATGATTTAAAAAAATACTTAAGAGTTTTAAGATAAACAAATGTGACATGGGTACTTAACAATACATATGTGATATTTTTAGGAAATTGTACTTTGAATTTATAGTTATTTGTGATGGAAATTTCATATTTTTATAGACAGCACTTAATGTACCATATAATGAAATTAGTAATTATATCAATGTAGATACATCGTTACTACATTTGTAGCAAATAGTCTGTTCAGACAATAATTAATGTTGGCAATAAAATGTACTTAAATGAAATTAATTTTATTTTAGTCACATATAAATAAAAAAATTGCAGTTTCTTCTGTGAACCTGACGTAAAATGTCCTTATTTATAAGATTTTATCACTTGAAAATTCACACATCGTGTAATTGAAGATTTTACGTGAGCCCACGAAACCCACGACACAGCAAAAGACGAATTATTTGTGAAACGTGGCACAAATGGTACAATTCGTTGGTAAACTTCAGGAAAGTTATAAAATCGTGAGGGAACACCGCTGTACCGGCGTAAATGGTGACATATAATTTGAAACTTTAACTTGGACCTTATTTCCTTAGCTTAAAATCGAAAAGTGTGAGTAATATTCCTAAAGCGTTATACAGATCCGGCGGGCGGTTTGAGATTTGCATTCCGCGCGCATTCCGAGACTGCTATTAAAAGTCTTGAGGGATGCGGCACGGAGAAGAACGGAAAAGAGCGCGTAGTGGGTATATAGTATACATACATATGTATAAGTATGTTCCATTTTCAATAATTTTCGATGTTCCACAAAGTTAAATATACAGCCGTAATAATTTTTATTGCATATTGAGAATTTATAAAATAAATAAAAATTCTTTTCGTCACACTTGCACATAAATAGTATGAGTGCATGCAGACTAGCTTGCTATGGCTGTAATGAAAAGATAGAGGTAGGTACCGAGGGTTTTATTTGGGGCATTACAGTCAAGTAAGCCTGCATGCAATCATACTATTTCCTCGCAAATGTGATGAAAAACATTTTGTCTCACTTATGGGATACGGGAATTACGGACCTCGACTCCGAAAGTCCTGTCTTGGAATTCGGGCTTCTAATAGAATCTTCGTAATTCCTTATTTACCGCCCTTAATACATAAAGTACTATTATTATCTGTCAGTACAGTTAAATAGAGAACATTTTGTAAATTCAATTTCAAAATTCAAAAATTATCATAATGCCTCAATATTGTGTACTTTCGCTTTTTGCGTAAGTCTCCAATATAATGACTAATTGTCAATACACAAACATCGTAAAACTGATTTTGCTGTCGTCGGAAAGCTTCTTGGAAGGGAGTCTTGAGCGTAAAATAAATTTGACTACGCGCTGTTTAATTGTCTAAAGGAGTCACATTATACTGAAACGTGATTAGGAACTAGTCGTCGTCTACCGTTTAATTTATAAGTTATTATTATTAAGTTATTAATGCCCTCCATATTTATTTTACTGATACCAAGAGATGCAACGATCAAGTCGTGGGTTTGGTGGGAAAAAATCCGCCTGTTCATAACAGTTGCAATGCCACTCAGAGCCTTAAATCGCAAAGATCTGAGGAGCACCGCCACTGCGCCCTTTACTCTGTGACATAAGTTGACAAGTCCCATGTGCCTGCAATTTCACCAGCACCCTTACCCTTCAAAACCGGAAGACCATAATGCTCATAACACTGCTCGTACCAAATAGGTAAGGTGGCAGTACTTCCCTGGCCAAACTCTTTCACACGTATCTCTACTGCTACTAACATTTTGTTTGTGTAAAACAAAGTATGTTCAAAAGTAAATTGTGCGCTATCAGTTGTTAAAAGAAAATTTTAAAGCCCCTAGCTGGAAGTACACGACTTCAAATAACCAAATTACTTTAGAAAAAATGTTATGGATATAGGTACTGATTAAAATACTTACTTTTTATAAGAACGACGCAGAGTATATATAATTTTGACGCTTTTAATCCTTTCTCTTCTGCATTCTTATTCACGGTTCAAATTGTGAAATTATTACCTATTAATTCTATGTAGATTACGTAATTACTTTGTCCGATACATTAACTGCATTAAACTGTTAAACAAAGACGCCACCGCAATGCTAGTAGCATCAGCAATATTAAAAGGAGCTCTGATATTTCTGTTTTGAAGTCCATTTATTGAATGAAGGGAAACCAAAAGGATGAGATTTCAGAGCTCTTGTAAAATTAGGTACTTTTATGCGAGAAGAGTTTATAGTAGTCGTAAAAAGCACGCGGCCCATCGTGGTAGACGCTCAATTAATTAATGAGCCAACTCGAAAATGAATTACCCTGGGACTGAGGTGTTCCTACGTAACTCGTTCTTTAGTTAAGACTTCTAAACGTAAAATTTTACTGTTTTGGTGTTCATTTAACAAAATTGGAATCGCGTTTTACTACTTCGTTGAGGTTGCTTCGGCTATCCAGATAAAGGTGCCGGGAAAAATCTAATTTTCTGTGTAAGAACAATTTTTCAACGCCTTTTAGATATTAAAGACTATTCGTTTGTGTAGAGATAAGCATCCACTGATTTCAAGTAACAATTAGTTTTTATTCTCCTGTTTTAAGCGTGAAGGAATGGGTAAGATTGTCAGTTATCAGTTTCATCGGAGAGTTCAACCCTCCGGCTCCACGGCCATTGGTCAGCGAATCTCGCCCATTTACGCCCCTCAAGGAAAACTCAGAGCAATCTCAGTTTCTTGTAACATTGACTTGTGATAAAGTGGAATAGTTGGAGCAGTAAGTTTTTTTTGAAATATTTTAGGCGTGTTTGTACCAGAGATTTACCTCGCTCATAAAATCATCTGCGGCAGCGTTTGATGGTCTTTCAACTGGCGTGATCGGCGTAAAATCGGCAGGTTATATATTTTGGTGTTAAAAAAACACACTGGGACACTGCCACTGATCCTGTAACCCTGAGACAAGTTTACAAGTCTCGAGTGCTTGCAATGTCACCAGCAACCTTGCCCTTCAAAACCGGGACGCAGTATCTAATGCTCACATTACTGCTTGGCACCAGAAATAGGTACGGTATTTTTTGGACGAACTCTTTCACAAAGAGCACTACTGCTACAAACGTTTGGTGGAAGTGTTTATTTATGTTCACTTTAGCCAGATGGGCAACCATATCCCCATTTACTGTATAAAACTAATTGTTTCGAACTGTTTTTATATACGGAATCTTTCATCAATACTAGCACTTGTGTGATTCAACGATTCTCTTAGCGATATTTTTTTGCAATTGTGCTTACAAAAATTGTAATAATAATTACCAACTATATATATATACATATACATAGGGCGCACTATAACTTTCCGGAACTGGCCACTTACATAAACAATATTTAAAAAGTAATTACAAGAAAGGAAAATTGCCATATGACACGAAACATACACACTCAATTTACACACTATACTTTAAATTAGTATATGTATAGCGTAAATATACTATGATCCACATTCACCAGCTATATGAGCTATACATAGGGCGCACTATAAGTTACCGGAACTGACCACTTACATAAACAATATTTAAAAAGTAATTACAACATTTCAAAATGGAACTCTTTGGCTGTAGAATACAGTTTGTTTCATCTGATTGTCTCTTGTTTTTACATTGCGGCATCATTTTAGAAATTGGTTATCTACATCACCATGGATTTAACTCGTAAAAATTTTTCGTAGTCTGCTTTTCTACGACTTTTAAGTGTAATTTAACAGCTCAGCGGAGCTTCGCTCGGCTTCAAACTGCTTTTGGCGATGAAGCACCATGCAAGACGATTATTTATAGCTGGTTTGCAGAATTCGCACGCGGTCGTGTGAATCTCAGTGACGAATTTCGTGATGGTCGCACGTCCACTACTGTGAGCAACAAAAACATCGATGCTGTGCGCCGTATGATCAAAACAGGTTCGAGCATCTTTAGGCATAGGCATGAGTCAAATACAATCAATACTACACAAACATTTAGGGGTGAAAAAGCTATGCTCTCGGTGGATCCCACACAATTTGACTGAGGCTAAAAAAACGGATCGCGTTACCAGATTCAACGAAGGGGCGTCAAATTTGGTGTGGGACATAGTAATAGGTGACGAAACATGGACTTATAGTTACGATCCCAAAACAAAGCAGCAATCGAGCGTATGGGTCTTTCGAGATGAACCGAAACCAACCAAAGTGGCGCGTGTGCAGTGTGCCTCTAAGCGAATGATTGCTTCTTTTTTTAATAAAACTGGACACGTGGCTACTGTTGCTTTGGAGAATCGTTGTACCGTGAATGGTGATTGGTACGCGACCATTTATTTGCCGGAAGTTATTGACAAACTCCGTAAAAATAACCGTAAACCCCGTATCATCTTGCACCACGATAATGCCAGTTCTCATACAGCCAGGCAAACAAATGAATTTTTAAAGTGAACAACGTTGACCTTATGAGCCATCCCGCGTACAGTCCCGACCTGGCACCTTGTGACTTTTATTTGTTTCCAAAAATTAAGAACCAGTTACGCGGTCAACGATTTTCATCACCTAAAGAGGCTGTCGAAGAGTTAGCAAAATATGTTTCAGAGATTGTCACGGAGGAGTGACATAAATGTTTTCAAAATTGGTTCATTCGTATGAAAAAGTGCATTAACGCTAACGGAGAATATTATACGCACTATAAGTAGATATATACATATGTGTGTAATTTGCCCTGTATAACAGTTTATATAGACATCGTTAGGTATAGCGTGATCATGGATTCTAGTCTCATCGGCTCGAAGAAATTTTTCAATGTGTTCCATTTTTATATTAATAATCATAACAAAACTAGTGGAGGTATTTCACATACTGCATTGTTTATATTGCTATTCTATGTTCAATGAATAATATACAAGATGTAACTGCCAAACTCGAAATGGAAAATTTGTAATTAGGTATGGATTATTCATACTGCACGCTTGGAGTTGCTCTATGGAGTCGATTTTGCATATTTGCAACCTTTCATTCCAGCAATGGTCAGTGACAAGTGATGAAAATAAGCGAATGAAAGTAGAATGAAACGAGAAAAATGAAAAATTTTAATATTTATATAAGAGTTCGCATTCATCAATGATAAATGTAACTATTTATATACGCTTGACGATGAGATGATATGTCTAATGAAAGTGAACCAACTCGCCACTGGTTCTGAAAATGATATGATTTCATTATATTTTTTCGTATCTCTTTTTTTTTAATAATTATAATTACATAATTTCAGGTAAAATTTAGAACAGAATTTCGTTTATTTTGTGAATATAGAATTATAGTAAATACATTATTTATATATTTTTTAAATATTGCGTAAGATTTATGACAAAAAATATTAAGAAGAAAAAAATGTCAGCTGTGGATAGTTACTAATATGTACAAAAAAATTAAGTGTTTGTCTTGAAAAATAAAAAAGTATATAGATTTTTAATCTGTAACTCATCATACTTTTCACGTGTGTGTGCATGAATGAGCACCCTCAAAAGAAAGTTTATAAAATATTAGTAGTCATTTAGTAGAAGTTCTAAAACAAATGTAGAAATCAATCTTTTCAAAAGATAAAACAAAATATAAATAACTTAATGTGGGCTCACTCAGTTTTCACAGAGGGCCAAAAAGATCTAGAAAATTATTAATTTCCGTAGTGTGGCGATGTAGCGCACATCTGTAGTACGTACTATGTTTTAGTAGCATTTAAAGTATAAGTTATGTATAGGTATTATCTATTATAGAATAGATAAAAATATACAATAATTCTGTACATTAATTCCACATAGTTCTCTTCACAAATGACGACAAAGCTTTAAAGCTCTAATGTAAGCTATAGCGAGCTTAATCGTCTGGTAATGCAGCCGGTGTCGAGTGTCATTCTGTCGTTTTAATTGAGAGCTCTTTGCACCTTTGTACGATGAGGGAAAATGTGGTGAGATCAACTGGAAGATTCAAACAGACGGGGAGGTTTTGTGCTTTTTAAAAATCGATTGAAAGTCTTTGTTTACTAAAAAATTTTGAGGGTTCATAACCTGTACAGTACAAAAGGAACCCTTGTGGTAAAACTTCAGCCAGTCTCTAAGTTACGGCTGTTTTTCTCAAAAGTTACTATTGCTAAAGAAATTTGATAAAGTTGTACTAATTGATTAAGCCAAAAGTTTATATCAATAAGACTGATTAATATGGAACATTTTACAGAAAAAAACGTGTAAAATTTCAGATACATTTTACACATATTTTTTTTTAAATAACGTCAAACTTTACACTTAAGATGTAAATTGAACTTTATACACTTGTGATAAGAACAGTTCCCAATTCAAAGTGTCAAGCTGAATGTACTTTTGATTAATACCTTTTAACGTCATATTTTTATTCGCGGAAACATTAGTGTGCGAGTTCTGCTCGCACTTTCCTCGTTATTTATCTTCTTTCTCTTGCTTTTTAACCTTACTGAAGGACGTGCTACCATATCATATTTATGCTACACATATGAACTTTATATTCTTAAGCCGTCAATTAAATGGCGAAGAAATAACATTGGACATCCCCACAAGTCTAAGAAATTGTTTGTTTTCATGACAGAATAATTTTAACTTCGCTTCTATAAAACTCATGTTAAAAATAAGTATTTTTAAAACCGTAGAGCCAGTAGGACTCACTCAGGAACACAGTGTCGCCTTATTTAATCGCCACATTACCAGCATCGCATGCAAAGTGCATCTCTCACATGTAAAACAGTACCGGCGGGTATTTAAATTTCGCCTTCCCCGTAATTCGAGTGCAGACAAAGGCTGGAGGAAACGTTGTTAATGTGTTTCCTCGACGGCTCTCAAAGTCATTCATTAACGTACCTCTAGAGGGAAAATCTTAAAAATTAGCAATTTCTCTCATTGTATCTTTTAGTCGCTGACCACTTCAGAAAAACGTTTTACACAATTGTGTGTGCGTATGTGTGCATTGTAATGAATAACGAATGTTTTACAATTATGATGTTCATTTAATTTTTTGTGGAATTACTCCACAAGTCTGTTGTAATTATTGATGCAATGATCGAACACAAATAAAAATTCCTTTGCTCTGACAGGACTTGAAACTGCGTCTGTGTCACACCAGGGCGACAACAATCAAGGCAAATCCTAATCACGAATCAATTATAAAGATATTGTCCTAACTGAAGACTCAACAAGAACCGTAATGTCCCATTTAGTCTCCGAATATGACGTCACACAGCATAGTTACGTCTATAAATGGTTGGGATATTTAAGTGTAATTTGTTTATGTACTATATATCATTATTTACGTATTTTTTTTGGTTATTTTGTTACTACCTGATTTTGTCCATGATTAACCTGTGTCTTTGAAAAATATCATAAGTTACTTTTGCATATTTCTCCTAAAATCCAACATTCCTTCATCTTTACCTCATAACATTCCAAATTCCAGTATATCAAAATAATACAAACAATTTGATCACAGTTTGGGAAACTTGATGTTGGTCGATGAATTTTCTCTGACACACCTGTATGCGGCGCAGTGTTTCAGTGTTTTGCAGCAAGCCGATGAATAATAACCATGAAATTAATTTATCGTTCACTCACGCTCGTACGGTGAAGACAGGCTATTTCACTGGAGTATTTGATGCGCAGTCATATACGAAAACAGGGTACGTACTTAAAGTTCTTGTTGCTTCTCATGAATCTTTAAGTTGCTTACACGTTAACAAGTAATAACTGAATGAAACCGATAAACCAATCGCCGATGTTTTTCATGAACACAAAGTTCCCGTGTTTTTATAGAGCTCCTTGAGAAAGAAGTACCAGGTTCGTCCAGTGAAGTAATAAAATAAATAATAAAGGTGGTAGCACCTTATCTATTTCTGCGGCCAAGTACTAATGTGAACATTACTGCGTTCCGGTGTTGAAGGGTAAGAGTGCTGGTGAATATACAGGCACAGGGACTTGTCAACTTATGTTGTATTATGCAGTGGCAGTTCATCTCAGCTCGTTACGATATAAAAAACATAATCCAGTTGCCATTAAACGAAAGATACAATCTTTAAGCAAAAAGTATTTTATAGAAACAAAATTGTGAAGCGCTTGTTTAAAACACTTAACATAAAGCCCACACTCTTATCTCTCAAGAGGGGTAGGCAGAACCAAGGAACATCACCTCACTCTATCCTGACTCAACTTTGTAGCCTCATATATATCAACTTTTCTTGCCTTTCATACAACTTCTTTTATTCTTGTCGCTTCGGGTCCCAGCCTTTTTGAGGATGTCACTGATCTAATCAATGTAAGTCTTTCTGGGATGTCTTTTAAGAACCGTTCCATCTACATTTGCATCACATTTCTGTTTGGTAATTCTTCTTACATCCATATGTGCCCAAACCACTTCAACATTTTTTCCCTATTCTAGTCACCATATCCTCTTTAAAGCTACATCTTTCACGTATTACTGTATTCTTCACTCTGTCACTTAACTTTATTCCACAAATTTTCCTCCACGATCTCATCTCCACTGCATTAATCCTAAACACAGTACAAGTACATGCTTCTTCTGCCATACCCACTACCAAACATAAATGTAGGAACCAGCAAAGCATTGTGTATGGACATGTGTGCTTTTTAGTATAAGATGTTGCTCCCCATTAGATCATTTTACAGCTCCATTTACTGCGATTGTTCTACAAAATGATTACTTATTAAAACAATAAGTGTTTTGGCAGTATAAGCAAAAACAAAATCTCAACTCAACTACGTTGCTTTACATTACCATATTTTTACAAACCTCGTATAAGATTCTTAGAGTTATTACTAGAGAAACTAAATTAGGTAGGTAGGTCTATTACGACTAGTTAACAATTAACCTTCGTATACTCGTGCGTTGGTCTCTCAGACCGACGACTATCGATTATCGTGTTTTTTTGTTAAACGGTAAACGTTAGAGCTTTGTGCTCACTGCTAGCTGCATGATTCGTGGCTAACGTCATTTTAGCGTAACCAATATACCCGTACACGACACCGATCGGTCCCATACACCGACGCGGGTATAGGTATCACAGTTTTAGGCAATTAATATTTTTAGTAATTCCAATAGTCATGTACTATTTTTAATTGTCATTAAGTTCACATTATGTATTATATTTGTAAATTATTTTAGGTTATATTTTATGACCTCAATATGTATGAGAAACGTATGAGAAAGTTTTTGTAAGAGGATGACTCTGATTCCAACTATGAGGGCGAAAATAATAGTGACTTTGAGGTTCATATAGAAGTGGAACAAGTAAGAAATGACATGGAGCTGGAGGTAGTTCTGAAAGTGAGGAGAAGTTTCTATTCTATTACCTAGGCAAAGATAGTCAAATTAAGTGGACTAAAAATGCTCTATCGATGACAGTAAAAAGTATTTTTGTGCAAGATATATACAAAAATTTTTGAAAAAAACATTTTTATAAAACAAGATATAAACAAAAAAATACTTAAAAAATATAAAAAAAATATGTTGTATAAAACTTTGCTTGATATAATTTTACACATTTCCTTTTAATATTGAACTTAATTTTAAGATGATATTTTAATAAACAACATACTAAAATGCCCCTCGAACTTTCGGTCTCATAGACCGTGCGCGGGTATATGTCCTACACTATTTCCACGGGTATAGCAATTAAGCTGTAACTACTTGCAAATTAATACAGTTTTTTACTATTGTCCTTCGTTCATTACATTTCAAACTTGAAGGGTACATTTATTCGACACGAATTTTATCACGCTCACCCCGAGCGGAGACCGCGTTGCCGCCGCGCAGTGACCGCTTGCGTCTAACTGTCATGTCAAAATACGATCTATTTATTTAGCTTTTATGGGCAAGCTGGTTTGAACTTGGTCTACGTAGCGGCCGCGCGGTTGTATTATTCAGAAGAATTTAAATATTGTTGCTTAGTAAATATAATTCAGATTCGCCATTAATGTGTCTTTACTAACTACGTCGTCCAATCATATATCCAACCACTTAATCCTATGATCATGAAGAGGAACACTCGAATTGCAGCGAAAAACCCTCAAAATAGCGAAGAGTCAACAAACGAATTTCCGACTTGTCAAAGTAAATCTCTGCTGACAATACGAATGGCAATAAAATCCTGAGAGGGTTCAACTGGCGATTGGGCTTTCACCCCCTACTATGAGATTAGTCTGTTGTAAATTTTAGAAAAATCGCACATTGCAAGAATTAGTAAACAGTAATTTTCCGATTAGTTTTCTTTACCTAATTTGGTTGGCAATTTTTATTATTATATTTTATTAATGTTCTACAATATTACCATGAAATGTTACTTAATATTCGAGTGTACATAGTATCCTGAAACAATATTTCATATTTCACGATATTTAACTCGTATACTGAAATAATAAAAATTGCCACAGAAATTAAGTAGAGAAAGTTAGCCTGAAAATTACTCGAAAACGAATATATTATATTTGGCCAAGAATAAGTAGAGATCACCTATGTTAACTATGACACATTTGGTTTTTTTTAGTTAAATTCGTATTATTTGACTTGATTGGTTTATTTACCAACATTTTTGTCGCATTAGAATTTGGACGCTTATCATAATAACACCAAGTAAATGCCGACAGAAGATTTGTCCGAATGAATTCGTAGATATAAATTGCTTAGTAGGGGGTAGTGTTAAGCCGTGCAAAAAGACCTGCCTTCCGCAGTTTTTGAGAATCCCACAGCTAAGCGGTGTAATTTGCTAGATAAGATGCGGTTTGTGCGGTCACTCCCACAGATACACATCTACCGATTAGAGGAAAATCCCAAAAAACTGCCCTTTTTATCGCTAGCTACATTGGAATGGTAACTGAATGACTAAGTCAATAGATGGAGTGTTTCCAGGCAAATATGTAATGAGGTTAAACATTACAACAAATCTGGACCGCCTTCATTGGCTAACATCGTAGGTAAATTGTAATATGAACTTTACGAATACATGCTATTACAATACTGATGTCATGGTAATTGCTCTCTTAAACAGTAATGGCAATATAACAGGCGGCGGCGATTGATGTGGCCTTCGCGAACATTAATTCGAAGTCCGTCGCAGCCACTTCATTTTGAACAGCTCAGTGCCTCCCGAGCTGTTAGGTGGACGCTTTGTGCGCTCCTGTTTGCTAAAGTCCTCGTATTTATTTTAGATTCCATTGTACTGCACTCCGACGCTTTGTCGGAAAATAGCCCTCTGCCGTACCTCGCTCTGTAAATTTTATTAATACGTGAAACATTTACAAAACGCGACCGCACCGTCGAATTAATGAGTTTTATTGTTGAACAGAGAGTAATGGTCTTGAAATGAAGCGCACCCTAAGCGTAGAATGTCTGAATTCAGAGGGAGTGTGCAGATTTTGTCGTTTTAATTTATGCAGCTTATTTTATGATTGCCTCTCTACACACCCACCATTTAGCATGTAGATGAGATTTAGAACACCTGCTGCTTACATTACGACTCTTCTTATGAATTTTAGACAAAGTAATTTTGCAAGTGTATATAGCCCTATGAAAAACCATAGCTTGGAAAGGACAACAACAATAATGCAAAAAATCCGTTTTATTTGAGTGTTGAGGTGGGTTCAAAAGACAGTACACGCTGAAGATATTACGTTGATCCCGTAGTCGGACTGCACGTAAATATTCGAGCATTCCTGTGCGCGGACTAACAAAAGAATTTAATAACACCGCGAGATCAGGGCGAGGCGGGCGGTGGCCGCCAGCAGCGCAGCGGGTTGCGGGAGTCCGCCCTCAGCCGGTAAGCTTATTATCGCGCCCGGGTTTCTGTGCCACCAAGAACATATTTGCTTTGTTCGCGAATGTCAACCGGCCACTACCGCCCTCGCAGAGTCAATAGCAAGAGTTTGTGCGCCCGCTTAAACATTAAAGAGCTCACAATGTTTAGCGACGGCGCAAATTAAAATAGGCTTTATGCGAAATTTAATTTGCGAAGGACAGAACCGAGGGATTCGTTTGAGGAGTGCTGAACAGGTAGATGTTTCTATTGGCAATAGAATTAAATCTACTTTTGTTTGAAATACGTTTACGGTACGAATATTATTTGAAGATCTTGCAGTGTATAAAATCATTGTATATTAAGAAGAGCTACTAAGAATTTAAATATTTCAGTTACAGCTACTTTTGAAGGCTCTGTATATTACTATATTTAACTGTTTGCTTGTTTTCAAAATATGTATTATATTTTCAACTGCTATTAGAACTGGTAGAACATTATTAGTTAACATCGTAGCGAAGCAAATTTCAATGTAATCTAATATGCACACAGCGCACCAGCTCTTCCAGAATGGCTCGTGAACTTGTGGCGGTAGTTCAAACAGCGACCCTGTTTGCCCTAATTTTCATTGCGCGAAAACTGAGTGTTTCAAAACAAACAGCATACCGGCAACTAGCTCGTATTAAATGAAACTATATTAAAGATTCAAAGAGGGTTCGTTAAGTTTCTCCTAACCATAAACTGCGAAGCCTTTGCAGGGGACGTTGAATAAGTCAGCATGACCAAGATCAGCTAAGATATGCTTTTCTAGATGAGACTGACTGAATGATATCGAAATCATGAAGCACATTATAAGTATTACTATTTCCATATGCGTTTATTTATTTATATGCGCCAAATTGGCATTATTCACTTTTACGCAGAATTTGTGTAATTGAACGTTTAATAATACTTAGTTAAATGTGGGTTTATGTATAACTGTTGAAGCTAAACTAAGTAAACCAAATCTTGTGAACTAATAGAATGAGGAAACGTAGAGCAAATTCGTGTTTTTAACGGCATTCTACATCTGCAACTAAAACAGTAGGCGCTTACTTGCCTTTCTGTACATATTATGTGTTAGGAGTGGCGGCGGGCGGTTTTGATGGACAACAATTTTATTTGAATGCTTTTAGTGTCAGTCTCACGTAAAGTACATGTGCGCGAAGTATTCTACTTTATGACAGACGAAGTGAAAAACTCTCAGTACTATTTGTCTGTTTATTTGAAATAGAGCTGATTAACTGAAAAAAAATATATTGCATATTGAGTTTTTAAAACAAAACATCGTATTACAATTGCTAAATATCCTGTAAATAAAACTATTTTATTTACAGAATGTGAATAATATTATTAGATAATTCGAGTGTTAATTCAATATATTTATTGTACTTTCGAATAAGAGTATAACGTAATTAATTTGAAATATTGTCTTATCGAGATGTTAGGTTTCCTCAATTGCTACACATTGGAAATGAAAGTGATTTATAGCCGCGTAGGTATATTTGTTTTTCAAAGAAATTAACGTTTCAGGCTCTTTACAAGTTCCGCGATCACGGATGGTTCATGGTTCGTTTGAAAAAAGACATACACAATTTTAAATGCGGACAAATAGTTTCATTTCAATATTATTATAATCATAAAGTTTTCAATTAGTATAACGTCAATGAAATAATTAATATATTTAATGATAGAAAAGTCCTCTGTTAGTACCCTTTGGGATCCCGGTTGCTGCCGCAGCACATAGGTAATCGGTTTACCTGACCGCAAAATGCGGCTTCTCAAAGTCCTTTCACAAAACCAGCCCTTTGACTGCGTCTTCAAATATTTGGTCGAACGCCGCAGCAAAAAGCAGTTATTTTCAGAATAAACGCTCATAATCCCAGCTCATGAAACCCGCTTTTCGTCCAGTCAAAGCAGATCGGGATCTGCTTTAACTGGACTACTATTTAACAGAGTTTCTTTGACCCATGTTAATCATGTTTAATAACAGATTTGCATCTCATGGGAATTAAACGCAGCTTATTTAACTCGGGGAACTAACTCAACGCGAATCACGTCAAATAAGCAACAAGACAACAATTCCCAAGTTCGCGCTAATCGAACGCCCGTGATTAAAGTTGTACGTTTGCAGTAGCATGCTGACGTTTGCTGTCGGTGGATTCAATATTGATACTGCCGTGTCTTGGCTATGGTCCTGTGGCGAATGCACTCTCGCAACTGTTTAATACGTTACAAACGGCAACGATCGTATTTCTATATCAACAAGTTTAAGTAACTCTACAATTGGAAACGGAGAGGTTTTTCTAATAAAATAACATTCAAGACGAACGTCCGGGGGACGCCGAAAATTCACCTTGTACCCTTCACTCAAACAAATGCTCCGACATGCCAACTTTCATAAATATCAAAGCAGGCTTAGCGAAAACAATTTCTTGCGAATCCTCCGGCGGCGTTCACACGTCGCTTTGGTGGCGGTGGCTAACACAATTTTATTCGAGCATAAAAAACGAGCTCATCATGCAAACGCCAAAGTCGTGGGACGTGGCAGCTCCCGCGGTAAAACAATTTATCTGCATCGACGGAATTACGAGCGGTGCGTCTTGAATAAAATATGTCGCCGGCTGTCAGTCGAAGGAAGACGTTGTCTGGGAACCCCACCATGGCCCAGGGCTGGGGTAACTTTAAAGCACACGTCGAAGCAAATAAATTCAAATGCTTGCATCTAACTGTTTAATCAATCCGTCACTCATATTTTGGGTTTCTTACACTCACAACATTGGTATTAGTATTATTGGAATTATCTTCTTCAAGCTGATTTGACTGCTAAGTGTCATAATTATTAGGGTCTTCTTATCTGAGTAAAGTTAATTAACGAGTTTTCTAACATTGAAACAACAAGAAAGTGGTCTAACATCTGACGATTAAACAAGCACGGAAATAAAATATCATAAATCATTACGATCATTATAGTCAAGATTATGCCTCAAAAACATTTTTTTTTCTTTTAAATTACGTGTGTTTATTGTGAATTAGTATGAGCTAACTGACCTCTTTCTATAGTAACCAAACCATAACGTTGCGTTTATCATAGATATAATAAAAATATTGTAGAGGAATCAGTGTTGTTCATTTAAGAAAATTTTTTGCTAAATTGTGTAGTGGTAACCCTGATCACAAATTTGACTGACGAAGAGCGACGTGTACCAAGAACACCAGGAATTAGGTCCTGTAAATGTACTCGTGTATTCGGCCGCTGTATTTTTGAGGAGTTTATTCCTTGAGGGAAGTTATTTCTTCGATGATCGCTGTCGGACGTATGCCTCGATGTGACACGTTTACCTTTTGATAGCTGAGAAGAAAAGCCTTGGGGAAATATGAAATTAGGGAGGGTAATGTGAACTTTTATTTTTTCAATTTTCTGTCTTATTATTTTGTGAAAGTATGTAGAGACAGTAGAGATCCTTGTAAAAGAGGTCGTCGAGAAAAGTACTGCAACCAAAGCTATTTCTGCCGCCTAGAAGTAATCTGAGTATTATTCGATTTGGGTATTGAATGGGGCTGATAAAACTACATGCAAATGGGACTTGTCAACTATATACATATATGTCTCAGGGTGATGGGTGTAGTGGCAGAGCCGCTCAAATCTTTGCGATATAAAACTCTGAGCGGCACTCTACCTGTTATGGGTAGGCGTGTATCTAATCACCAAAAGCACGACGTGTTCATCCCGTCACTTGATATCATAAAAACAATTCGATTTATTTTATGTGGTCATGTAACGTCTAAAAACGCGCTTAAGAACACATCTCTAACACCACTAAAAATACTGCACAAATTTCACATTTTCATGCCGTTAACGCAGTAATAATTATTTGTTATACTGTACAAACTTAAAGTTTTAATATAAATTATTTTTAACTTGAATACTATATTTACTTTTACATTTGAGATACTACTTTATTATTTACATTTGGATAAATTCTCGTTGATTTTTCGCGAAACAGATTTAAAAAATGCGTCTCACGTCGAAAATAAATGAAAAATAAAAGGGACGTAATTTTCTTCCTCGGTGAAATGATAAAAACGTACCTATGACAAGTGTGTTTTCCGGACGATTGGGTGCCATTGGAATTTTAATCGGTGATGCAGGGTGGTTGTATAGTAGTGGCACGGCACATTACTGATGGTATACAACAAGCATAACTTTGATGCTTTTTTGAAGTCTAGTAATTAGTATTGATTCAATTTTCAGTTCCAAAAGGCTCTGCAGATAAAATTGCACGTGACTTATTTAAAAAAAATAAATGACTTGTTATTGTAATTTTGTTCTATTAATTTGTTAGCACTGAAAATACAAACAATTTAATTTACAGCTGGAAAATCTGAATAAACTTCGTCATAAGTATAGGAAATGAAACTATTTTTCCGGATTTAAATCGCGTATATTTTTTTTTTCAAACAAACCTACGTTTCGGGCCCTTTACAGGTCCCATGGTCAGGGATCGTCATAAGTATATTTTTTTGCTGAAGCACCTTCAAATTTAAAATTGTCTAGCGACTTAAGAAGTAACAAAAGCACCATTGAAAACTAAATTCATCAATTCCCCTTTCTTCCAACCGAGCAACTCCTTGTAACGTCGTCACCGTTTCAAGCGGTTGAATATTGGTAAAATAAATATTGGAACACGTGACCGAGCATCGACAATGTCTCCGCTCGCTCCGTGTTTGCCATCTACTCATTGGAATCACGCCTTCAGCCGTCACTAACTCGATTTATCGAAACGACGAGTGTTGCGATTTGAAAATTACGGTATTTATAAATCTATACTGTTCTTTTTACAAAACTTCTCCATGGAGCGATGCCTTCAAAAGTTGAGTTAGATTCACAGTTTATATCAAGTTTATGTAAAGGATCTATTACTAACTAAGCCTACGATGTAATCTAAATAGTAAACAAACTAATTAGTAATAATCAAATTTTAAGCCTATTCTTTTATGGCCTCTTTCATTTAAGTAATGGTAGATTTGAATACCTAATTAAATTTAGAAATTATTTTGTTTAAGGTTAACTTAAAAAGCCCGAATTTAATGTCGAAAATATAATAAATGCTACCGTTTTTGTTACATGTATTAGTGACAGATTAAACATGGGGGATCATTCTAAAATTGAACAGATATCAGAGAGACGAGTAAGTATTTATTCAGGCGCAAGATCCTAGCCAGTGAGCAAACGGACAGTTCCTTATTGGCGACAACTGGATTTCAGAGGAACTGGCTGTCAACCGTGAATGGACACCCTCGGCAAATCCTGTGTTAGAATTATAGTGTAAGTATTTTGAACGCTTGATTTATTCATAGCAAGTTCTCATTTAGTTCTTAAATACATGGACAGCATTCTAACGCTACTATTAAATTTTGAAGTTTATACAGGATGGCCCATTTACAGAGATGAAAAAATTATTTTTAGATAGAGAACATTGTAACGACCCATTTAAAATAAACATTAGTTCTGCGAAAATCAATAATTTAAAGTTTTGTTTTTTTTGTATACTTTTTTGAAAATTTTCTACTCTAGTAATTAAATCCACTCTAGTTTGAAAACTGTTCCACTAAATTAATTGCCATAGCACGTACACACAACCATGAAAGTTCTCGGTATCAGTAGAGCTAAAATTTTAGCTGATTTTGAACATGTCCTTTTCGTGTACGTTATGGATATTGGAGGTTGGCTTGATAACAATTAAGGTAAATCTGAGATCAATACATGTTTTCTTTTGAGAAATTAAGTTAAAATTGTTCGAATGACGATTGTGATACAAATTGTTAATTTTGGTTTTTAGTGAGTCGGTGCACGTCATATCAATATATGAGGATTTACAACTGTTTCAACACTAAAATTTTATTTGTAAACAATTCTTACATCTTAAGGTAGTTTTTAAGGCCAATTCTTTTTAAGGCAAATTCTTATTGCACATTTTTCACAGTCAGGAATTTTTCGAAAATTTGACATTTTGTTCGTGAACCTATGAAAAATCTCTTAAAGGTCTAAAATAACGGCGTAATCTAAGAATAAACATAAAAATGGCTCATTGCATGTTAGCTACCTGTTCACACTACTTCCATGTCAAATTTCAATTAATTTAGTGGAACCGTTTTCAAGCTAGAGTAGCAAATTTTCAAAAAAAAAAAAATTCTTAAAAATAATAACTAATGTTTGTTTTAAGTGTGTGTAACACATATGTTCACCACGTCAAAAAAATGTTTGGACCGCTATAACTGATAAAATAACAAACCAGCGTTATATTTCTTGTTATATTTCCTGTAAGCTGCCACCTCAATGCCCCTATCTGTTGCCTTTAGCAGATCTTCGTGGGTGCAGCTGCTTGGACACAGTGGACACGAGAGCAAGTAAGACATCTTTGTATGGGAGATCTGCATTTCTCATTATAGTTTCGGAACTTCGGTGACACAATAATGTTAAATTTGGCAACGTAGAAATAAAAGTTGGCATACATTTTATACAAAAAGATACAATGTGTATAATTTTTGCCTAAGATATTCGGGCCAATGGATTATCCATAAGATTACTTCACGACTTACTTATTATGCTATGATATGATACGTACATATGATATTTAAAATCGAACTTTTAAATAGAGATAATAACCACGAAACGGGATTCATCCCTTAGTTTGCCAATTTTCGAGGTGGAATATTATCTTCAAATTTAAATGGGACCAATACTGAGGTACCCTCTTTCCAACAAAAAAAAAAGAATCATCAAAATCGGTTCTCAAATTATTATAATAATTAGAGATATCGCGTAACATACATACAAAAAAAAACACAGTCGGATTGAGAACCTCCTTCTTTTTCATGAAGTTGGTTAAAAATCCTATTATATTTGAATAAATCAAAGTTATAACTTTTCTGTCAAACGCAGAGTTTCTTAGTACCTTTGATACTTTTCTATTGTTTATCAGCATTTTGATAATATCTCTTTGTGAAAATTGTCGTTCAGCTTTTCTGAAAATAAAGTTCACCGCGGGTGATAAAATAATGCAAGTTGTAAAATTGTATGTCGTTCTCCTCTATGATTATGGAAATATTATTATACACAGTTGTGGAATAAACTTGTTAATCGTTCATGCAGCAGCTAATTTCGTTGTGAATGATCAGTCCATGGGAGCTTTTGTGCCTTGTGCTCGATTCTAATTGAAACTATTTTGGACACAGGACAATGTGGCATTGTCCGCGTGTCCAGCGGTGTTTGCCGCCTTTATTAATTCAGGTAGGCGTGTCCGCGAATGGGCGGAACGCGGGCGGGGCGTATTGTTGGTCCGCCCAGCGAGGCGCGCGCGGCCGTGTGCTCGGCACGTCGTTCAGTCGGGCTCTCGACGCGATCTCCGCCGCTCATCTTCATGCGAATATCGTTACAACTTTCAATTACGAGTATGCAATAACTTTTGAACTTCGTAAACTAGGGACTGTTGATTTTTCTTGTTTTTAGAACTCGAGAAAGAACTTTTACGTATTTCCGTGGTGTAGTTTGTTGGGCGTGCGCGCTTAGTGCACCACGTGCTTCTGACAGTTGCCGCACCCCACACACGAACACCAAGTAAGTTCAAAACTTTTCAAAGTTATCTTTTTAAATAATGTTGTGGATTTTCGTTGCAATTGCGAAAATGTCAGTTCTTTTCTATTGTAGGTACTTCAACGACCACTTTTCAAAATACTTACTCAACTTTATTTAGGCTGTCATTAGTAGTTTTATATAAAAAAATGTTGTATAAACACTTTTAAAAACAAAAAAATCCCGATTATATTTTTACGTTATTAGCCATAATTTAAAAAGACAACATCAGTAGATAACTTTGGTGACAATTAAATAATTTGTTTTCGAAATAACGGATAATATTAAATTGAAAGTCTTTTTAATTAAAAAACTTACCTATATTTTAGATGGGTTGAGCTTATATTAATTATATTAATAGAGAGATTATATTAATTATTGCAATAAAAAACCAGTAAATACTTAAATAAACTCATCAAAAGTTTTCCCAAGTATGGTTAAATACACGCGATTTACGTAATTTATGGGATATTTTCGCTATAAGCCTAAAAGGTATTTATTTATTTAATTTAAATAAAATGTGCTACGTGAGTTTTTCTTATAATTATGTACGTATATGTACATAATGTATGTATACCTGTATGTGTACATGTATGTACAAGAATACATTTTTGTAGCAGTCGAGCTCATTGTGAAAGAGTTCGACCAGAGAAATACGGCCACCGTAGTTATTTCTGCCGCCAAGCAGTAATGTGAGCATTACTGCGTTTCGGATTTAAATAAATAAATAAATAACGCACACACTCAACATAGCCCCGCACTAGGGAAACCCTGTGTCGCGGGTGCCATGGACACACACATAGACAACCACAAATTACACCCAAACTCACGAGAGATATAATTGTAGGCCATACAACTATTTCTCTCGGCCCGGGAATCGAACCTGGGACCTCTGCGTGGCAGTCCGGCATGGTAACCGTTCGGCCACGGAGGCAGTTAAAATTTGAAGGATTTTTATAATTTAAAGCTCTGAGTGGCACTGGAGCTGCTGCAACTGCGACTCATTCGTCCCGTACCTGGTATCATAAAAAAAACATACTCACAACCTTGACTTCCAATTGGAGTAAAATGAAAAATTATCTCTAGCATTACTTAGGTGCATCTGTCAATCTTTTCTTATTTACTCTCTTACTCTTCTCACTACGCACTCCAGCCTTTTTAAGAACACCGTCGATTTGATCTAAAAATATTCTTCGTGGCCGCCGTCTTCAAACGTTACCTTCCACGTTAACTGTATATATTTCTTTGGTTAATCTACATTCATTTACTCGCTCCGTGTTAACGGCTACCTCGACACACACCATAATTATGTATACATATTTATTGTGACGTACCTACAGGTATATTAAGATAAGAAGTCTCTTGATCAAAAGCATGATGAAATTTAAAGATTAATAGATATTATGGGATGAAAAACTAAATCAATTCTTTTTATTTGTACCTCTAAAAACTATTCCAACAATATGATATAAAAAGCTTGGTTACTATTTCCTTACATGTTAAATTAAAAAGAACACTTCTAAATTCCAAAACAAATCGTGAAAACGTCACAATGACGATATCGCTTCCACATCGCTTTCATCAGATAAAAATGTCCGCCCGCCCAAACCATGTAGACTGCATCCCCGCCCACACCGCCTCATCTCCCCTCGCCCTATTCGAGCTCAAATCATCGCTGACAATGTCGAATTGTCGATTCACGTTTTATTGGCTGCGATGCCGCGATCTTTTTATGGCAATTGCCGGATCGTTTTTCCATTTCGATTGGGGTGCTTTATCCTTGCGGTTTCAAACAGATTTCTTTTTTCCGACAGAGATAGTGAATACAGATGACTATTGAGAAAATGTCCTTTTTTGTAGTCATGGCAGTCGTGCCTTCTTCATTATTAATTTGTATGATTAAAAAATATATAATTTGTGCAATATTAACAGTAATATATTTTCTTTATTCTTAATAATAATACATATTGAAAATGGAATTGGTTTAGGCGTTGTTATAAGTAGTTTTATATTGAGGTTTTAGCTTTTGCGGTTGGAATTAGAGCGTTTGCGCTCTACGTCCGATTCGTATAAGTTCCGAATTCGAGAAATAACGGTCCGAAATGTCATAGGTGTCCGAAGTGTCATTTTGTGTACATGGGATATTCGTATTATCTTGGGTTCGAATCGGCCTTAGTGCACAAGCGACTTCCGAAATGGGTTCGAGTTTTCTAGATATGTATGATCTCGGATTCGGAACAAATACGAATACGATCGGATGCAGTGCGCAAACGCGCTTGAAACAATTATTTCGGATATAAATTGCGTATATTTTTGTTTTTTTTAACAAACCAGCGTTTCGTGTCCTTTGCAGGTCATGTAGTCACTGCTGACTGAATTGGTAAAGTCGTCAACAAGTTTTGTCTAATATTTAATGCAAACCACAATATAACCCATTGGTGTAACCAATAGCCCGAAACGTCGTTTTTTTTTGAAAAAAATACGGATTCAGGTGATTTAGATCAGAAAAAAACCAGTTTCAACACATTGTAATTTTTCATTTCAATTGATACTCTATGCTTTTCAAGCTGGAGTTTTAATGACTTTCATTAAAGCTTATAACATTTTTATATAACTAGACTTCACGACACCTCTCTCTTCGTCTCTTACGTTACGTCAACTATAGCGGTTCTAATCCGTAACGTGCGCATAACGAGCACGCCTCGTTGTCGTTGAGGGCTCGTTATGTGAAACCACCCCTGACGCATTGTTCTGAAACAGTTAACTGAAATCTATGAATAACTGAATCTTATCATGTAGGTAGACAACATGTTCATATCGAGTAAGTTTTCATTAAAAAACAAACTGCAATTTTAATAACTTTATATCGTTTTTAGAGATGAAATGGTTCATCTCTAAAACGATATAAAGTCGAAGAAACTCTTGAAGAAAAAAGTTGTCAAATTTCCGTTTCAAATAACATAAAGTTAGATTTCCAAATTCTCTATTTAAAAACAGTCAATGTCTCCGACATATCGGAGCTTACCCTGATGACGCAAAGGTAAAATATCATTAAACAATTTCAATATTCAAAAAACTGGGTAATTGGTTTTTTTATGATATCTCAAAAAATGATTTTGTCACATAGCCGCGTATTATTTTGCGGATGGTAGAACTGCTTAGTTTGTGTATAAATCTTGAATTTGTTAACAAAACGCGGTGTTCTTGGTATTATAATTCACTTTTCCAGTTCCGCGCGCTTATTCTTAGCAATTGTAAAGTGGATATTTTATCGTTTCTGTTTTTTTCTTTTATGTTGTAAATAAATTAGACGTAGTTAGTACTATTTAATCTTAATTTACTTCATTACGTGTTTACAATTATAGTATGCGGTGTTTGCCAGTAATTAACTGTTGTACTTAACATTAAGCAATGTTATGTATTTCCCTAGCTGTAGTATTTGTGTTTAGTGTTAGGCTCAATTTACATATAATTTATTTCGAGCATGCGCGAGAATTCCGCGGAAGATTTTAGCTCGTATCTAGTTTGTACGTTGTACAATTGACCATAAAGGTAATTACGCTATGTACAACATCGTTACAAAAATTCGCTTCCATTCAATTTCGTCGCAATATAAATTGAGCCTAAGTAGTTGTTGTTGAATTAAAAAAAAACTAAATTAAAACGCTTGGCATAATAAAGTCACATATGATCATGCATAAAAAGTATTTTTATCGCATGAAAGTCATAAAAATAATACGAACTACATGGAACAAATCATGGGAAATTTTACAACTATTTAAGTATAAAAGTTATCGACTAATTTCTTTCCTAGAATCGTTAAGCTTCTCTTCTGAAAAGTTGTAATTTTGCAAATGTGGTCTTATTATATATACCAACGGTGCTTATTGGTGCCGTACAAAATGTTTTTCCATTGACTGCCGCTCCATATGTCGGAATAATTTTAACAACTCATTAAGTGGGTAGCGCAATAATAACATAAAATATGTAAATAAAATATATTCCAAACACGATCTTTATACAAATTATTAACGAAACTATAACAGTGTAACCACACGAGCTGCATTTTGAGTGCAGTTTTTATGTACACGCACTTAGATTTCAGTATATAAATTTGCTAGGAACAGTTTATATGTAAACGAGAGCACTAAATTAGAATCTTAGTTATGAGCGGGACACGGTTCAGTCGAAATTTGCACATAAATTTTAACGTTTGTTATTGTCATTACAGTCATTAGTGCTGTACGGTAAAATTGGGCCGTCAAGTTGTTAGTTTTCAAATGCACTTCAAATATTTTTAGAGTAGACACAGAAATCTAAATAGGTGTAGATTTATGTGAGTGCAGACTATTGTCATGTTTACTGGTTTTTGTTAGGATAGAGGCCAGCAAATATTTCTTTTTAAATCTATTTACCACTGGTTTCATTTTGTTTTCTGGTCCTTGAGTGAAACGGAACGCTCTATAGCATCAATTAAAGCGATATGAACTTTCAAAATGTTACTAATTGTATTCAACAAAGATTTTACTATGTTTAATAAATAATAATGCAAATATTTGGACATGAAACCACCAGCCTCAATACTCATCTATTACGATTTCAAAATACAGGAGGATTAACGAGAATTCCTTTATAACTAGATAGCAGGGTGAAATCACGAAGTATTGTTTCCGAGTAACAAGCGAGAAAGGATTCAGGGCCGCATTAAGGCAGATGAGGTTTAAAAAGCAGTTCCCGCAAATGATGGTAAATCGTCTAAGCAGACTGGCAGTTCTGACGCTCTTACCACAGATACAAAAGCTATTAACACTAGTCTATTTGACAAGTATGAACTCGTCTCTCGATTAAGGTAGTTAATTTTTAGTTAAATTTAAGTGATATTCATTTTGTAATTTACGCAATCTTGCTTTATTATTATTATGGGAAATTCTTTGGTTCGCCTTAGAGGTAACGATAAAAAATAAATATATCCCAAACTGACAGATTATTATTATTTTGGATACAAATGTATGTTACACTCTCACCTCTCCTATGGCCTATATAATCCGTCTGCTTAATTATTATTATTATTATTATTATGGTTTTTTGCAATATATGAAAAATAACTTTTAAATTAATAAAATAAAATATTTTATACTTATTGAAAGAAAAGAAAGAAAGAATCTTTCTTTCTTTCTTTCTTTCTATATATGAAAAATAACTTTTAAATTAATAAAATAAAATATTTTATACTTATTGTACGTCGCACCAAATATTTTTAAGCAATAATCTCAATTGCGAGTTCTTAGGTTTTCGTGATTGTTACACATAATAAATTTAACTATTTTTCCGGATTAATCATGGTTGACCAAGGGACCTGTAAAGGGCCCGAAACGTTGGTTAGTTTGATAAAAAATATACGCGATTTGAATCCGGAAAATTATTTTCATTTCCTAAATATTCTCCATTCTTCACAGAAAATCTGGTCGGGTCATAGTTAATTAAAGTCCAAGGAAATGTTTACATTATTAATATTTAATGATCATCGCCCATCATTATAAATTTAATTATAAACTTAAATATCAAAAGCAATGTATATTGGTACTAGATGACGAGTGACAGTGTACGGTAAAACCAAAAACAATTTTTGTGACACTATACAATTATTATATAAATCTAAAATCTGTTGTTTATAAATAATATATACAAAAAAAAACGTACATATGTTTCCATTGCATTACTTTACGTTACGTAATATTAAATTTACATTAATAGATGCATCATCGAATATTATATTGAAATTAGTAAACTTTCCAGCGGTTGAACCGCCGGACTGTGGAAGCGTTGCGGCCGATTGGTTTAGTTAGCAGGGAGCGTCGTGCCTCATTTGCTTGCCGCCTCGACTTTGTACCACTCTTTTCGTTCCATCGCCTCTAACTATTCTGTAATGTGATAAATCTGTGTCATAAATGGAAAGTTTCCAGTTTCAATTCGTTTTCCATTTATATTCAGATTTTCCAAAGTTATGGTATCTTCAAGCTTATTTAATATAAATATTACTCTAGATCGCTCATTACAAGATAAACAAGAGGTTTTTCAGTATAAATTTTAATTAATGATAATGATTTTTAAATTGTTTTTAGTATATTATTTTTCTTAACCAACTTCAAAAAAGGAAGAGGTTCTTAATACGTCCGCATGTTTTTTTGTATGTATTATACGCGATTTGAGAACCGATTTAGATAATTCTTTTTTGTTTTATAGTAATGGTACCCCATTTCAATTTGAAGAAAATATTCTACCGTTAAGGGATGAATCCGTGTTCGCGCACTTGCAGGTAACCGATTTCAATAAAACTAGGCAAATGAGTGTAATTCTACGAACTTTTGAGGTCGGTTTTTTAGCACTTTGTACTGAGATTATTTATATCCTGTTTCGTTACTTTCATTTGAGGTAGTCAAAGTATTTTCTTTCTTTCTAATTTTACGGACGCGTTCTATACATGAAATATTTGACGACATGTCTAGCGAAAATATGCAATTTTTAAAAAATCGATATGTACGGTTTTACTTACGTTGCAAAAAATTATAAAAACTTGGCCCTGGCAAACATTCGAACAATCGTATCGTCGAAACCATTAATCGTACAAAAAAATGTAAGAGACCGATTTTGAAGAAATTAACTTATTTACTACTACGGAAGATTATGTAACAGCAAATTCAAATAGGTCCAAAAAGAGTAATAGCAAAAATCAAAACCATAGTAAGTAATTCACAATGTACCAAAATATAACAATTGCATGTAGTAATGTTTCCATTGCAATAAATTAATTGTAATTACTTTTAGACCCAGAGAATAATAAAACACAAGAGGGCTCATCATTCGAAACTGCGTCTAGTTTGTATTCCTCTACTAAAACCGATAATATTGCAGAAGACTTAGTGGTGCCAAGTTTCTCACCACCACTTAATATTAATGAGATTATTATAATGATATGTTTAAAGATTGCATTTGATATTAATAAATTGTTATAAATTTATCGAGTTCTTGGGTTTTCGCGATTGTTACACATAGGAAATGAAACTATTTTTCCGGATTTAAATCGCGAACATTTGTTTTTTCAAACAAACCGACGTTTCTAATAACTGGTTGAAGACTGTACCACCTCAGTCAACCGTGTCCATGGGACCTGTAAAGGGCCCGAAACGTCGGTTTGTTTGAAAAAACAAATAAACGCGATCTAAATCCGGAAAAATAGTTTCATTTCCTATATTATAAATTTGATTATTAATTTCATTAGCCATTTTTATCATTCACCAATTCAAAAGTTTGGAAAAAAATATCATCGTTTTCCCATTTCAATTGAAATGAAACAGTGATCATTTTAAACTGGAACTAAAATGGGTTCTATATTTTAAAAAGCTTAAAAAAGTGTGACGCGCGGTCTAAATAAATAAATAAAATAATAAATAAATAACACACACATTCATAGCCCCGTCACAAGGAAAATCATGTATTGAGCCCCTTGGACACACACATAGACAACCACAAATTACGCCCAAACTCACGAGACAAATAAATGTGGGCCATTACTAGTACATAGATATCATTTGGGCCTTATAAATGTTTATCTCGGCCCAGGAATCGAACCTTATCGGAACTTTGCGTGGCAGACCAGCATGGTAACCGTTGGGCCACGGAGGCAGTCGTAACATTATAAATTAATGAATTTTTGATAACTTTGACTACCATTATTTCGTATGTAGTGTGTAGAATGAGTCTGAATAAAATTAACAATTAAAATTAAGTGTTCGGCTTGACGTGCAATGATTTAGATACGTTTGATAATGACTAAATCATTTTGAATTAAGATTTAGGCGTAGTAAAAGTATGTTACAAAATCTAATGTCGGTGAATTATACCACACAGGAAATATGTATTTAAAGCACTGCTCCACGACTTAAATACTTCCTGTGATTAGAATCGTCAGTACAGGTACTATTTTAATATTTAGATAATGATTCCTTAATAAAAGTCAGACGTTCAACTTTTGCAATAGCTCTAGTCAGATTTACTTTTACCAAAAATGTAAAGATCCAAAGTTAAATCTATACTATTGAATGATTCTCATTAATGTTTGCTGAAAATCCTTTTAATGTAATACGGAGCAGCGTGAAAAGGGCATCGTTGAGTGCGGCTCAGTCAGCCAACAGGTTGACGTGCACTTTTAATGATCCCTTAATGATTGCGCCCGCGGCGGTTGGTGCTCACCAGCCCGACAAACACACATGTGTAGTATATCAATACTTTCGTTATACAATTTCATTATTTACTGTATGTGCTATACTCAATTTAAAAATGTCGCTAGATTTATAAACTGCTAGGCACTGGCTATCTCTGGGCGCGTTCAAATTAGCCACTGTTAGACGCGCTTACTTTCTGTCACTTTTCATATAATTTCTAGACGCGCTATAGCAGCGCCACTGACGCGCGGCAGCCGCGCGGTTGCAGCAATTCTAGAAATTGTACGGAAAGTGACAGTCGCACCACCGCAGCGCGTCTAACAGCGGCTAATTTGAACGCGTCCTTAGTGTTTCTAAATGTATTCGAAGAAAATTACTAAAACTTATATTTTGATTATTTTAATGTGTCCTGTCACAAGTGCAATAATGTTCATAAAAGAAGAAAAACATATTCCAGGTAGAATTGTCGGCATATGACAGAAACCAATAGTAGTAAAATATTTCGTCCTTCGGAACAGGCATCTAATTAACAAAACCGCCATATTTTATTTTTTCGTCATTAATTTATTATGTGACATTTTTTCGCGGGAAATAGTTTATTTTTACGGTGGTCATTTTGTAACTTAACATTAACATAAACCCACAGACCACATAATTTCTTCCGTGCATAACCCAAACACTAAATAATAACCCACACACACACACACACACACACAACTCAAAACTTTTAACACTTTTTAACATATCTCGTAGACCAATAGAAAAAATATATAAATTAGACTATTACAATAGAACTAAATAGCGTAAATTCAATTAATTGTATGGAAATTATGTAGCCACTACATAAGTAACAATAGCAATTCAATATAGTCGTAATACGGGATATGTAGGTTAATGTAATGATAAGAAGACAAATTTATATATTTTCGGATGTTCATAATCTGCTGTTCCTTTTCATGATTATAATATAATTTTTCAACCTACGTATTTTAACAAACGCCAAAATATTAGTGTTTGCGTATTAAGAATGCAAGGAAATGAATATATTGCATAATTTTGTATAACTACATATGTAAACAAATGGAACGGCTGACTGAGGTGAGATGGTCTTGGAAAATTTTCGAACCAGAACATCACAAAGTTGTGAAAGTATGACTGTTGCTGGAAAAATATAAAAAAGCCGTACTTCTTCATATAGGTAATATACTGTGATTATGATCAGCCTCTATGTACTCGCTTACATGCTCGTATATGTAAAGTAGTACATCTACGTATTATGTCCATTACATGATTTGAAGTACAGGTATCGTGCAGCCAACTATCCGCAGAAATTAGATTTAAAGACCACGTTGGATTCAATAGTTAGAAGGTTTATAGATATGAATTTTGTAAAGGTCATGATAGTTAGAGAATAATTTACTCGTAATAATGTGGTACGTGAGTTCCTTAACTGGCGCGCTGGGAGACGTGCGGCGTGCCTCTGCCGGCGGCGGCCCATTAAAAATAATCGATGCTCGCGAAATATCGAGGGCTTTCCACTAATGACATCGCACGGGAAAACAAAGCATTGCTCCAGCCGCCACACGGCCGCGCCACGACGACGCGTTAACACCTCGTACCACGATAAGAAGTCGATAATTTCGATGCAAAAACTCGGCCCAAGAAGTGCAAGGCGTTTTGGGCTCGCTATCGAGTTGAACTTAATTGATTCGTCGGTGCTCAATGTTCATTAAATATACAGAGCACCGGAAACGCCGGTGCTATAGATTTATGGCAGCCAAATATACCATTTTATGGGTGCAGTAACTGAAGTTTATTTCCCGAGTTCGACGTTTAATAGGTTAATTCACGTGGAAGATGTTTGCGGAGCGCTGCGGCGGCTCACTCAGTGCGCACTCGCCTGCCCTCTTTTTCTTACAAATGAAATTATTGCGAGAATAAAATATTTTACTGTCTGTCAATTTGCTTGGTTCACTTCGTCGAAATGTTCCGCCAGATATTAAGCAGAGGTTAAAATTTTATTTGCACGGAGTTATTGCCCGAATGCCAACGTCTCGGCGTGATGTTGTTAAATTCTCCTCGGAACATCGGTTTGCGTCGTGGGCCATTTTCGCTTGATGTAATACAATGCACGCAAATAAAATAAAGCATTTTTGTTGTTGTTTCGTAGTGCCGAGGGGACAATGGCTGCTCTACAAATAAATGTAGAGATTGCCTATCTCTCACTAAACGTCAATGCAACAATGTAGAGATCTTTCTAGTATAATAGGCATATGCAGGGTGATACAAATCAATAGGACTTTGAAGGCTTAATATCTGGTTGGGAAACGAACCAACTAAAATGCAAAAAATAAACTCTCATAATTTTATTATACTAATAGATAGAATCAATGACAAGGATAAAATGTGTCCAATAAATACTGAGTCTTATGATTAAAGACGTCCATGGAATCTAATATATAATACTAATAAGATTTCATGGTAGTTTGATTCCCGGCTCAAGTAAGCGTTTCAAAAAATCTGCAAATTCAGTTATTCATATCAAGAAAAATAAAATAATGTTTCCTTTAAGTAACATTAGCTACATTAAGCATTTAAGATAGTTCTCCTTCATGTCGCTTTCAATTTTTCCACCCTGTATATAAACATACATTTTAACATAATAGTTGAGTATGAAGATAATATTATATATATAATACTCATACTCAAAATAATATAGCTTTATGTGTAAATACATACATATTAATGTTAAGTAAATCTAGAGCAAACAACTATTATGGTAAAAGAACAAATACTTACACGTTTTTTGCCAATTATAGTTAACAAATTGAATTTTTGTGAGACAAAGTATTGTTACATAAGGTTACTATAAAGAGAAATTTAAATTTATATTTCTAGAAAGCATGTAAATTTAGTTAAAGTTTACACTGGTTTCGATAAGTATACTAAGATTTACGAGAGTGGACTGAAAAGTTCGCGGCCTCCGTAGTTTTTTTTCATACTACCCTCATTTAATTCATACATTCATTGGTTGTTACAATGTAAAATTTTATTGGTGTAGTATTTGTAGTTTTGAAATTAGAGCGAGTTTCGTGGGACTCACGTGCAGTGATACTAAAAACTTCAGAAAAGTAAACAACGTGCCGTCATCAAATACTTCTAGTTTAAAAGAAATAACACCGAAAGACCTCCACGATGGCATGGAAACAATATTATGTACTCCATCCTATACGACTATAAAAAAATGAGTCGCAGAGTTGGAACGCGGATGAGAGAGCATCGAAGAAGACCCTAAGACTAGCCGGTACATGTCGTCTACGACTGACGAAAACATCGGGAAAGTATGTGATCTCGTTATGGAAGTCCGGAGATTGACTATCAAGGAGGTTGCAGGCACTATGGGCATCTCTCATGAATGGACATGAAACATAATTGTCAACGAACTTGGATTTTACAAGGTTTCTGCTAAGTGGCTCCTCAGGTTTTTTTTTATTTAACCAAAAGCGCATTCGGCTCAATTTCCCGCGAGTGCTTGAGGCTGACCCGCAAATTTCTTTAACAAACTTATGACAATGAAACCTGGGTACTGTAGTCTAGGCTCTACTCTATGAGTAGAACTACTGGCTGAGTGAATATAGTTTTGTATTTAGAATGTGTTTGCAAAAATGAAATAGAAAGAATAGAACATCTTGAGAGTTCGAGATGTAACCTGAATTAGAAAATATGTGAAAAAGTGCAATAAAGCAAGCGTTGTAGATTATCCCAGTTTATATTTACAAAAGTACCTCTCGCTACGCATCCTAAGCTACGCCCTAGCTTACAGTACACCTGCGCATAAACAACAGCCGAAGGAGTGGAAAAAACCTATTGAACCGACCCCAAAGAAAACGTAAGCAGTTTTGTGACTTGTTGTTATTTTTTAGGACGCTGAGGTGTCATGATTGTGGACAACCTTCTGAAGAGCGAAATCATTAACTCAGCATACCATTGCACCCCTTTGCATCTTTTGCGTTTACTCAAGATAAAAGTGTTGTTTCATCGGGATAATGCTCACAGTCACGCATTTGTGTAATCCATGGTTAAAATTCCTCATCGAGTTTTCGAATTACTGCTCCACCCGGCCTATTTTCTTGGTTTAGCACCTTCGGATGTTCATCTGTTCCAAAACCTAAAAAAAAATATATCGCTAGTCAGAAATTTTCACCGAATGAAAATGTCGAAGCAACATTAAACGGGTATTTTGAAGACCTTGAAGAATCTTTTTTTAGTGGTGTAGAAGCTTTGGAAAGAAATGCATAGAGTTAGATGAAGAATGGATGGAGATCACGTCAAAAAAAATGTAAATATTTAACTTTGTTTTAGTTGGTTAGGTTGCGAATTTTTCAGTCCACCCTCTACTATAGAGTTTGCGTTGAGTGTAACCTCGCCAACAAATTGCTTTCGCAGTTTGGCGAGAAATTGTATCAAAGTTTTGACTTGTCTATAGGTAAGCAAATTACACTTGAAATCGTCATATTGATTAAACTCGACTGCTCATTCATAAGGAGCAAGAAACTTTAGGGGTTCCCCTTTGTCAATAAACATTTGTAAATTTATCGTTTACTTATTTATTTTAAGCATCATAGATCGAGACTACCTGCAAGAACTAAACGGGTCACTATCACGGATTTTTATCATCCAGAAGCTATATAATAAACTTTTAGTATAAAGTTTTTGTTTCACTATTGTTTTCAACCTCGTGAATAGCAAATTTTGAATATCAATCTTATTACAGAACGCCGTTTGCCTGTTTGCCTGGTCAGAGCATCATGGTGTACACACACTTATTATGTTATCTTGTGTCTTTTTTAATCAAAATAATTTTAGTTCATTTTATAAAAAAAAAGTCACAACATTACTGGAATAAATGTATGAGAGCGTTAGAAGAGTGATGATAGCCCAGTAAAAGAACAGTTATCTCTCAATTAAGAGGTCGATGGTTGGAATTCCTGTGGCGGCATGTACTTACAATTTTAATATGTAAGTTACGTACATTTGAATGAGTAATAGCAATACCTCTCGGTAATGGTAAAGGAAAACATCACGATGACACGTGTATGACGAAAAGGTTCACAATCCTCGTAAAAAGTCCACAATTCATAGTCGGTTAGCGCCAGCGTGGTATACAATAGTCTACTTACCTTTAGCAGCAGTAAAACTCCTTGTGAAAGAGTTCGTGGCGTGTAGCTTACAATCAGGCGCACGATTTGTTCATCCCGTCATTTAATATTAAAAAACCTTATCTCTGTTTAGAGCGATACCACAAGGGTGCTACGTCGTCGTAACGCTAAAGTTGCTAGCGGTGGCGCGCCTTTTCAACGCACCATGCGGCATGTCGTTCTGATTTATATGTAGGACATCACCGCGTCACAACGCATCGTCGTCGCAATGCCGACGCAACGAGTCGTGTGGCTTAGCTCTTAGAAGATATCCGTGCTGCGCGGTTGGACGTATAGTGTTGGATGATAAAGATAACAATAATAATGAGTGTTATACTGGTTGACACGGAAAGGACTGCGAGATTTTTAACGGAAATTTTGCCCGGCAATACGAATAACTTTTATATTCGGAAGCGTGCCGGGGGCAGGAATTTTTGTAATGTACGAGTTTATATGAATGTAGCAGCACATTGAAACACACGGCGGAGCCGACCGGACCGTTTTGAAATCTAGAAAAAAAATTACTAGATTTTGATTTTTTTGCAGATTTCAGAGGGATCTCGTATATGTACGTTGCATAGTTAAATTATAAATAGCTCTTCATTCTGAATGGATCTTTGATGCGAATGGATCTTTACAAAGCAGTGTAATTGGTGCATTGTAGTGCAGCCGCGGGCGAGCATCGTTAGCCTTTCTTTAGCAGCCGCAGTTTGTCTGGGCTTGCTAATTAACTATGAAATTAATTGACGCAGCAAAGTTTCTGAGTGAAACTTGAATTAATTGGCACGTCCGACTTCAGCCTAATTAGAAGCCCCAGGCTTTTCAGTATCGCTCGTTGGGCCCGTGAAAAACACACAAAAGTGTATGAGTGAATAGTTGCCGCACTGAAAAACGGCTTAGTGCTCGCCTGATATAATTTGAATTTGTAAGGCGATTTGCAGCTTCTTTTATGAATGGCAAATGATTTTGTTACAAAGTAACTCCGTGTAAAAAAAAGTGTTTATTGTCTATAAAAATATACAACACATATAAAGAAAAATTACGAAGTGAAAGATATAAAAAAAAACCACTACTTCGAACACTATAGCGCAGTTTTAAAGTTTCCGTTCCAAAAAAATAAATAAATTTTTCTTTCGAATGCAAGAAACGGAACTCTATCGTCATGTAGCGGAACTCATTGTTTCCTCTCCTTGTAGGTACAGAAGATTTAAAAAATATAACATTTGCGATGCACATAAACAGTGAAGATCGATCGTGGCGGGGTCGGCTTGTCCCGGGGCGAAGGGGCCTCCATAATTAACATACATTATGAATTATCGAAAACGACCGTCTGCGATACCCCTAATTACACGTTCTCCGTAGGTGTACCGCTGTAATAAATAGCTTTGCGTTTTATTAACGTTTCCTACCTTTATTAGATCTCTTTATACTTTTGTATCGTATTTTATTAGCGTTATTAGTATTAATTGTATATGTGGTCAGAATTTTGTTTGTAAAAAATGCCATGTCGATGATTTGTTAAAAAATTAAACGAAATAATGGCATACAATGTAATAATAATAACCTACAAATTTGTTTTAATGTATTGTAATAACCATCTGAAGATGCTCAAGAATTCCAAAGAGGTGTTACAATAATTGTGTACTTTGGAATAAATTACTACATGGTCCTTATATGAGGAAAAATTCCAGACTGAAAATCAAAATAATTAAAAATTACAAAAATTCCGTAAGTAAACTTACTTACACAAGGCTCAAAAGCTTAAAATTCTTGTGAAAGTGGCGTATAATCTCCGACTTCAGTAGTACGGTCACTTACACTTCACGTATTGATTGATATGTATTTTATAACATGTTAATTAATGGTAATAATTGTCTTGATTGTAATTGGACTTCTTTAATGGGTTTTTGTACGGTGTCGAGCTAAAACCGTTTGCTTCATTATGACATGTATCGAGTTTTTGCTAACTTTAATCCTGGGGCACTCTCCGGATTATTACTAGTATATCATCACCTCATTTGTCGAATGAAATAATAAAACATATAGACTACAGCAGATAACAGGCAAACTTTTCAACTAATCTGTGAATGCAGTAATTCGTCATTCCCATTTTAAGGATTTGAGCCTTTATGTCCCATTGATTTTTTCCACCCTGTATAGTAGAGGGCTCATTAGTCGAGGCTTTTTTTATTAGAACAGTTTGGTCAAGTCGTGCACAAAAAGTGACAAATCAGCTAAACAAAAGAATGTGAACCCACTGCTTGTCAGTTCGTCAGAGAGAAAATCATACCACGACAATTATAAAACGATCACAACACTCGCTTTTCACTTCGTTGTAGTTAAGACAAACGTATACCTAACATATCATTTAACAGTCGTTGTACTTTGAAATTGAACACATAATTCAATTTTTTATTTTATTTTAGAATCAATCTCGTCTTACAAAATGTAACATGGTACCATGAATAAAATTATATTTTGCATTAAAACGATATATTTTACCCGTACAAGTGTAGCGTATCAGCACCAAGGTGGAATAAGCTTGTCCGGGGTACGATTGGTTGCACAAATTGAATGGAGGGATGTATCGTTCATCGAAATAGAGTCCTCGGTTTTTCTAAATGTTTTCCGATTTTATAAGCCCCGTAACATGAAGCATGTTGGAAGAGGATCTCGTTTATAAGCCTTGTTCAACGACATTGTACTTTGTGAAGGTCTGCACCGCGTCTAAATATTGCATTTAGTGATAGTCATTTCTAGGAAATCATACTTTAGTTAAGTTTACCAAAACGTTGTGGATCGAGTTTATACTTACTTTGCTACTACAGCATGAATTAACATTGGCAAAAACTGAAATTGCAAACTTGAACAGAGAACTTGACAGATGTTTAAAGATTATTAATCAAAACAAAAGTGGTAGGAGTCCTTATGAGAGAAACAAAGTTCAAAACTTAAATATGGAACAGAATGACACTGAAGTTATAAATAAACAAAATCCTAAAATATGTATCTATGGCACACAACAATTTAGAGGGTTGGCAATTACACTAATTAAGGCAAAGAGAGATACTCAACAAGCACATTACGACGTTTCTTCAGTAATTAAACCAAATGCTTTCACACAGGACATAATCAGAAACATACACCTTATGACAACACAACCATCGGACAAATTACTATTAAGTATTGGTGAGAATGATCTTCACCCAAAGCAAACAGTGCCTCCGCTCAGAAAGTGTCTCCAATCCCTTGGAAATAAAACGGTCATTGTTGTACAGGTAGTGAAAAATTATAATGTTAATAGTGACTATTTGAATACAAATTGTGAACGTCTGTGTAACCAGTTTATAAACTGCCGCTTTATATCAGTGAAACGTTTTGTAAAACTAAAAGAGTTAAGTAAAAAAATACTTTGTACCATAGGCCACATCGACTATGATCGTAATTTTTTATATACTGCACAAAAGTGGCAGACAGGGAATGACGAACCAAGTATGTCTGTGAGTTCTAAAAATGAGACTCTGCGTAAACTCAGTTTTAATGAATTACAAAGTACTCCAAAATTAGACTTTTTTCGACTATCTAGGCAATGAAAACAGTAAAATTTATTTTAAGCTTCTTCATCAAAATATAGCGAGCATACTGGCAAAAAAAGAAATATTAGAATTGACAATAGAGGAACTTCAGAAATTAGGCTTTGGTCCAGATGTAATTTGTCTGACCGAAACGTATGTCATATCGGGGTATGAGCAACATATTAAAATTCATAATTATGACTTGGCATCAGCCTACTGCAGAATAACCAAATCTAGGGGGGGGGTGTACCTGTATATTAGTAAAAAACAATCTAAATTTCAAAAAATTAGACCTAGTGAAAAAATATACCATTACAAATACATTTGAATGTTGCGCTGTTGAACTGCCCACAAATAATCTCATCATTATTTGTCTTTACCGGACCCCTAACAGTGACCCTTCTCTATTTTTAGATAGACTTGAATGTGTACTAAATGAAGTTTATTCCATTTATAAATTAATACAAAGATTATTTTAGCAGGTGACACAAATATCAATACTCTGTTACCGGGTAAAATTAATACGCACTATAAAGACCTCGCTCTTAATTATAACTTGACTATGCATATAACTGAACCTACCAGAAAAAAGTCGTGTTTAGATCATATTCTCAGTAATATAAAAAATGCAAGCTCAACAATCTTACCTCTGTATCTGTCCGACCATGAAACTGCACAATTATTAAAATACCCAGTAAAATCTAAAGGTAATAAACCTAAAACATATTATTTTTATAAAAGAGACTACAGTGAAGATAATATTTTTAAATTTAATCATTGTTTAGAAAATCTTGATTTTAATGACATTTTTGAAGAATCTAATATAAACGTAGCATTTAATAAATTTTATGAGCTTTTTAGTCTGTTCTATCTCCTCTGTTTCCCCAAGATAAGAATTAAGAAGGATTTAAATAAGAAACAAAAATGGATCACTAGAGGCCTAAAAAATAGCTGCAAAACAAAAAGACTCCTAAGATTTAAGTACTATAAACACAAAAATAATGCAAATAAATTAAAATATTTAAAATTTTTAAAGCTATTAAAAACGGGTATATATAAACTCAAAAAAAATTACAACATACGTTTTATTAATAATAGTAAAAATAAAAGTAAAGCGACTTGGACAATAATTAACAATGAAATTGGTTCCAATAACTTACAGAAAAATGAAATTGAATGTATAAAAAATGACAATAAATTAATAAAAAATACAACAAAAATGGCCAACGTATTTAATTCATATTTTATAAAAACAACTGAAAGAGATATTATCGATAGGCCTAAAAGACAAAACAAGCTCTGTAACCACCCTCAGTCAATGTTTTTAATACCAATGACTGAGAGTGAAGTTTGGAAGGAGATGATGTCTTTAAATAATACCAGTTCTGAGGGATTTGATGAAATTTGTACTAAAGTAATCAAAACCTCCATTCACAGCTTGATTTTTATTTTTACGCACCTAATTAATTTATCTTTCATGACAGGAATTTTTCCAGACATATTAAAGACTTCCATCATTAAGCCCCTACACAAAAAGGGTGACAAAAATGACGTTAGTAACTACCGTCCCATAACTCTTATCCCAATATTTTCTAAAATAATTGAAAAATGTATGCACAAACGTTTAAGTGAATACTGTGATAAATTTAAATTAATACGCAATGAACAATTTGGGTTTCAAAAAAATAAATCGACAACACTTGCCACTTTTACCTTAATGAAAGAAGTTTTAAGCAAAATTAATAATAAAATCTTGACTTGATTTGATTTACTAATAACAGATGAGTGTGTAATACTATATGCAGTTTGTAACTGTTTAAGTAGAATTTTGTCGGAACTCTAAAACAAAGTGAGCTATTTCTAGTAATTGTCCAAAAAAGTTTTTATGTAAATGAGACCTTAAAGTTTTATGGTAGATTTTCTATCTAGTTGTTTCCATGACACTTTTGTACTACTTCTTATTTAAAAAAATGTTACGTCGATGATTTGTTCAAAAATTAAACAAAAGAATGACATAAAAATCTCCAAATAAAGTGTGTAATTATAAATATGGATAATAAAGTCTTGAAGTGACTACTAATGATCCATTATTGATAGGACTCTCGATGTTCGTACATTGGCGAATAGGAAAGGGGGTATGTGTATGGTTCTGCACTGCTGTGCGGAATCCGCCATTATAATGAACGGTAATTGATGCGAACTCATAATAAATAAAACTGGGCGTATGGTATGCGCTATAGCATCTGAGTTCGTTTATTTTTAAATACCAATATTCGTACCCATGGTAGTATAATAAAGCCACATATGATCATACCTAAACAATGCTTTTATCACAAGAAAGTCATAAAAATAGTAGGAACTGTGGTAAGGGACACAGCGGCTCACGTGGCAATAACGCAACAGATGAACTGGCCAGAAAAGTGTCGGAGACGGACGCTGGTAGTAGGACCTAGTAGAAGGTAGTAGGAGCTAGTAGGACCAGAACCCATATTGTCTCTCCCATACTAATGGTCAAGAACAACCATACACAAAGGTACAAAATCTTCTCATAATAACACATGGACAACCCTATCCGTTTGTACACACGTTAGGCAAGCACTCCCAAAGTATTCAGCAACTACAGGAGGCTGCTGAGATTCCTGGAGGTGCTTGGGTGGCACGAGGAGGACCCTACACCCATCACGTGCAAAATAGGCGCTTGGACGTCGACTTGTGGACACGAAGCCATCACATACCAATAGGAACTATATACATGAAACAAAATACGTATCATCATTAACACGCCATTACGTATCATCATTAATACGCCCCACTGCTGAGCACGGGTCTCCTCTCATACGAGTCAACCACGCGGTGATGTCAATGCGGGTTGGGGACTTCACACGTTTTCCGTGTGAGGTGAATTTTCTTCGACGTGTAGGTTTCATAACAATTTTTTACTTCACTGAAAAGCTCAGGACAAATTTCAAATTTCGCACACAAATTTCGAGAAACTCAGAGGTGCGAGCCCGGATTCGATCCCACGACCTCTAGAAGAAGTAGGTCAAACCATTAGGTTACCACGGCTTCTTTTGAATATTAAATTATGTATATGTGAAATTCTATATCTCTCCTATATAAGCATAAAAGGTTATCGACTGATTTCGTCGGTCAGTCTCCTGAAAAGTTATAATATTGCAAATGAGGCCTTATTACACCAAAAGTGCGAATTATTATTGTCCTTTGTAGTTGTTGTTTATTATGTCAAATGAATTTGTGTAAAATTTAAATCTAGATATTGGGTTTGATTGTACTGATAACAATAGGTATAACTAGATATAACTGCCTCCGTGGCCGAACGGTTACCATGCCTGACTTTCACCCAGAGGTCCCAGGTTCGATTCCCGGGCCAGGAGAAATATTTGTATGGCTTCATTTATTTACTTATTTATTTCTCTTATGAGTTTGGGTGTTATTTGTGGTTGTCTATGTGTGTGTCCACGGCACCCGCGATACAGGCTTTCCCTAGTGCGGGGCTATGTTGAGTGTGTGCGTAATTATGGTCATAGTTATTATAGTTTTCTTAAGTTTTAAAATCCATTCTGATTTTATGATTAGGCAAATTTATCGAGTATAATTTAAAGAAAACCAAAATAAGATTGATAATATTAAGGACGCAGCTCCTTGGTAGTAGCAGAAAACTTACTTAGTTAATGAATTGCTTGAAATTACAGCTACTTCCTGCCACTAGTAGACCGAACCCAGCGAGCTAACAAACTTCTAATTTATGCACGTGCGTTCGCGGCATCACTGAAACTTTATAGCTTTTCTTCAGGATAGCTCTCCAGTCTCAGTTTCAAACTTTTGTACTAACAAACTGTGAATACTATTTAAAAGTTTTATGATATTTGTCTGGTGCCAATAATATCTCGACGCTCAGTGTCAATAGATTGAAAAGAAGATAATTATTAACAATAAAAGAATCTTTCAGATCATGTTCGTGTCGTAACAGTCGCTGAAAGGTAGGTTCGTCTTAAATAGATTACACTTGTACTTAACTGTAAGTACCTATACTAAAGTCTCGTAAAATGTAACAATCGTTATTCTTCTATTAATATTTCTCGGTTCATAACATCTATTTGACATTAGTTAAACTTCACATTTAAGACATTTCAAGTGTCCGTTTTGTCAAAATGGCTCACTAAATAACGCTTAGAATACACTAGCAACACGACAATTTGTTAGCCCTAACAACAACAATCGTACAACAATAAGCCATTAGACAAGTTGCTGGAAATTTTCCGGTTATTTTCGATTCACACCGATTGTTACGGCCGAGGCGGCCATTCGAAAGGCTATAACTCGGCCCGCGAGCCGCGTCGAGTGGGGTCTATGGCCTACTACGACGCTCGGAATCGTATATTTATGGTATATTTGTGGTATATTTACGGCCTATATAATGCGAGAGATTTATTGGGTGCGGCATAATTAGCACACGTTTAGATTTATTAATCCGAGACGAATAAAAAAGTAACGAATATTTCATAATGTTATGCTCATGAACTACGTTAACTTTGATTAGCATATAGTAATCTCTTTTAATTAAATGAAATTGTGTTAAAAATTAACTTCTGGTTGAGAATTTTCCGGCATAACATTGATACAAAACAACTTGAATAGACTAACGGTGGATGTCGATAGCCACAATGGTAATGTCTTGGCATTTGTTATTGTTAACGCATTGTTTATTTGTTTTAGTTGAGAGGATATTTCAAACGAAATAGTTACTCATTTTTAATTCCCCTGGCACGACCACTAAGTAAAATCGATGTTTATCTGTCATAAATTAGTATAAATAAGGTGGTGCAAGAGAGTGCGCCGGCGCCGCGGGCGCACGTAAATCACGCACAACCGCTTATTAAGTTGTTATGGCCGCCATGTTGGTGCCCACGCGTGCCTGCTCGCGCGGTGTGTCCACGCCCTTATGCTTGTGCTAACTCACAAAGTTACATTCTTGTATCTCGGACTTATTCTGTGTAAGTATGGAATACCTTTATTCGCCGAACTGCCTTTAAGGGATGACTATTCGGTACTTGGATTTAAGTAACAGAAAGCTTCTTGGGAAAGAGTACGTACAGTGAAGTACTGCCACCATATCTATTTCTGCCGCCAAGTAATGATTGTATAAGCGTTACTGCGTTCCGGTTATGAAGGGTAAGGGTGCTGATGAAACTACATGCACATGGGACTTTTCAACTTTATGTCTCAGGGTGTTGGGCGCACTGGCACCTATCAGATCTTTGCGATTTAAAGCTTTGAGTTACACTGTAACTGTTTAGGGGTAAGCGTGCCACTACGAAGCACATGACTTGTTTGCCCATCACATGATTATCATAAAATAGATTTCTCTTCCTGTTGCGTTAAATTATTGTAACGCTGTTCTATACTCTATGTGAACGGGAAAATCTTTAAAGCTTTAAATTTTCAAACAAACCGTCAGCAGTATTGAAGATTTTGATTATTGAAAGCATTTGCGAATGTTCCTTTGTTTCGTTTTCATTCTAGTTCTAGCGTTCGTGTATGAGATTAGTAACTGCAGCTAGAGTTTCACGACAGGCCTTAGTCATTGCTGGCCTAAGTGTCGGCAGCATTGTGTGAGAGCCAGGCAAAAGCAATATCTGTGAAAGTTGTGTTCCTTTGTACGAAAACAATGCGCCGTTTGGAATTAGCTATCGATTTATCGCATTTCTTGGCCCGGTTTTGGGCCCACGCCCACTGATGCGCCGACACAAAAAGGTTATAGCGAATTATTGAAATTATTCCTGCATTTTCATTGCAAATTAAACCGTCTGTTCCGAATGTATTGGCTAAGGTGGGGTAGTGGTGCAATTTCATTAGAATTTGCAATATTGTACAATACCAATTACAAAATGTGAACCTTAGGTTTTCGCGATTATTATACATCGGGAATAAAACTATTTTCTATTTTCGCATCCAAATCACGCTTTTGTTTCAAACAAATCAACGGTTTTTGTTATAATACTCTAAATAACGGGAAGAACAAGTCGTGCGCCTGACGGTACGCGACTCGACTGTCAATGAGAGTTGCAGTACCATACAGAGCTTTAATTGCAAAGATATGACGGGCAGCACTACCACTACGACATAAATTAATGTCCCTGTAATTTCACCAGCACCTTTACCCTTCAAACTGTTGGTTTTGAGCTCTTTACACGTCCCGTGGCCAAGGCTGACTTTGAGTCAAAACGATTTAGACTTGTGAAAAAAATAGTGTGCATGAGAGATTGAGAGAGAAATATAATGAACTAACAGATAAATAAAAATCACGGATAATTATATAATTACAACACGTAAAATATATTACAACTCATAATAAATATAAATAACGTCAACATACACACACACATACATATAAATATATAAAGTACACACACGCATGAAAAGTGTCTAGGGATCAAGCCTGTTTTTGCCAATTACTGAACATCAGGTTTTTTAATTATGTATATTTTATCACCGATGGATATTTGGTCAATTTTATCATTTGAATTTAGAAATGAAAGTGATCAAAAAAGAAACTATAAGTGTTAAAAAAAGAATGGAAAAACCAGATTTTCAGTAATTAGGTAAAACGTGCTTGATCCCGACAATTGTGATATGTATATATATATATATATATATATCATTATATATATATATACACATATCAATATATATATATATATATATATATATATATATATATATATATATATAGTTAAGTGTGCCCAGGCGATTATTCTATTTATATAAGCGATATCAAAAAGCTTTAAACTGATATCGAAAGTACGTTACGTAATTAGATGTCGATTTACGACATCAACAACTTTTTGAAAATAAAATTAGAAATATCAAACATTTTAACATTAAACGATAAATATGGACATTCGTAGAGAGGTTTTAGTTTTCCTTCTGCAAGAGGAAACAGATACCTCTATATTACACCCTGTGTATAAAATAAAACCAATAAGATCACAAAGAGATCTTACTGACAGCGAAATCTTTACTACGATAGACAACATCCCGTGTAAATTTTTGCGTATCAGGGACGATATACAAAATGCTTCGGAAACAGGTATCAAACTCTCTTTAAGGCAATGTCGTAGTCTATGGTACCGCTGTAAAAAATACCAAGCTTTCAGATTATAGATTGATTTAATAAGTACAAGGTTCACGCCGATCGATGTAATGATTAGGTGATAATTTTGATGTCAGGTGTGTATTGATTCGAAAAACGTGTAAAAGGCGTGAACATTTTTGAATAAACACAGTTTGGTACAAACGAGCATGATAGGTTGATGATAGAGTCCGGCCGCGTGAGAAGCGCCCCGCTCTACATTCTCAGGGCACAAAAATGCTCGTATTTGTTTTTACCCGTTATGGCCATTGATTACTGCAATTGAATCCAAGTTCCGTACTTATAATTTTAAAAATTAAATTTTTATAAGCATAGATGGTACGTTCCCTGTCTACAGACTTTATTAGTATTTGTACCTGTGTCTGTGTCTGCGTCTGCGTCAGCGTCTGCGTCTGCGTCTGCGTCTGCGTCTGCATCTGCGTCTGCGTCTGCGTCTGCGTCTGCGTCTGCGTCTGCGTCTGC